>NC_088366.1:51683500-51736000 GCF_034508935.2 Berghia stephanieae | reverse complement strand
GTTGTTTTATGACCTTAATAACATGTTATAACTTGAAAAAACCCCACTATTTTCATAATCTATAGACGTGTTTTAGACTAATTGTGAAAATTAATGGCTTGTTGCCAAGGCATCTTGTAGCAGATGTTTCAAAGGAAATTAAGAATGGCCGCCATCTTGGTTTGGCGATTTCCATGTTGCTACCCAAGGAGGATGTTGTAAACATTGGCAACCACAAATATTCCATCGCGTTAACGCTGAAGTGCAATTTTAGTCTTTAATTGCCGTATTTTGCATCATAAACGTGGAAATTTTAGTTATCAGCATTGTTGATAACTTAGAATTAGGTACGATTTTTATTCGTATAGATTGTAATGCTTCAATAGCGACAACAGTCATGGTTCTTCATATCTACCATTGTGATGTAATGTCCATTTCCACATTTCTGCAGGCACAATTTCCTCAATGACAAGCAAGTTGTTTTAAAACCAAAAGCTGATTAAAGTAATTTCATACCAAGAAAAATATATCGAGATTTTGATTGACCTATTAGTGATTGATCAAAATCTGATAGAAAATAGAAGAATTAGAATGTTTCTATTTGTCCCAATGTTCATTTTTAAAAATATGATTGTAATGGATATGATCTTTTTCTATTTTAAAAGTTCCCTGCATTGTTTTTATTATTTTTTTTTAAATTTCTTTTTCAGGTCAGAAATGGTCACATCAAACGTATCACAGATAATGACATCCAGTCCTTGGTGTTAGAAATTGTGGGTACAAATGTCAGGTGTGTATAATCTCTTGTTTTTATTTCAATGAAATGCAATTTTTTCAACAAGTTTTGTTTTTAATGGGATACATGACATGCTGTGAAGACAAAAGAAAAGTTACGAAGAACAAAACAAACAAAAAAACTAATAAATATTCCATCAAGACTGTTCTACAATCTTATCAGAGATGATATGTATGTTTATGATCAAGTAATCTTAATTCAAGTGTGTTCAACATAAATGAATATCAAACAAATTTTATTCCATTTTCATTCATGTTGGTTGTGATAAGTTATTGAAAAATATCATCGCTGAATTTTTGATCACTTAGTGCAATGTGCATACAATACCCATTTTATTATAATTACGGTTATTATTTGGCATGATTAGGTGATTGTTTGTCACCAAAATGTATTCAAAGCACTGCTGAGTTGAGATAAACTTATCAAGGCATCACACTTGATTTTGTTATTACTTTGTATTTGACATTTAGATGTCTTGATAATGTGTGAATCCTATTCTTGCTCGGGCTTGAGTTAATATGTTGCTAAAATTATCTCTTTGACAGCACAACATTCATCACTTGTCCTGCAGACCCAAACAAGACCCTTGGTATCAAACTGCCATTTTTAGTTATGATCATCAAAAACTTGAAAAAATATTTCACCTTTGAAGTACAGGTAGGTTTCATTAAAGATACTTTTGTTTGCACCAAATCCATATATATATATTTTTTTAAAAGTTTTCTCTCATCATGACAGATGTTGTAAAATGAAACTTTGCATAATTTTATCACAATTTTTAATGACTTGACATATTTTCTACTACTTCTATTAGTAAATGAATCTGATGTATTGACTCGACTAACAAACATCGTGGTTCATTTTTACTGTTTATCATTTTAATTGAGGTGGCAGCAATCAAATAAAAGATTTCTTCTGTACTTTTCTTTTTCTTTTTTTTAATTTTGAAAAGATTTTTCATATCTCTTGAATTTTTATTCATTTATTTCCTTGTCGAAGAAAAGATAGTTTGCTCAGCATTTACACTCACCGCACTTCCTGCTGATATCAATGAGAATTTTTTCTGCATTTTTGACATATATAATTTTGCTTTATCATTGTCATTGTTCGTAGGTGTTAGACGACAAAGATGTAAGGAGGAGATTCAGGGCCAGCAACTACCAGAGTACGACAAGAGTGAAGCCTTTCATTTGCACCATGCCAATGAGACTTGACGATGGATGGAATCAAATTCAGTTCAACTTGTCTGACTTCACACGCAGGGCATACGGTACCAACTACATTGAAACCCTCAGAGTACAGGTAACCTTTGACCCTTCTGTTTATTTATATTTTTTTTTAGAGATATGCCCATTGCACCAATCTGGTGTTATGTCAGAGTGAGCTGGAAGAATAAAATAGAGTTTGAAATTAAAATGGTTGAAAGAAGGAAATCTAAATTTGTTGAAGTTTCTGAACTGGAATTCACTCTCCTCAACAGAGGCCTTTATTCAGTCTCAGATTTTATAAGTGGACCTTTAATTTGAGTTTAAAGGATCAGGTCCTTTTCGACATAATACCATTATGAGATGATATGTTACAAATTGTTATTAAGCCATCTTTTCACATTTTGCATGTGTCGTTATGGGGGGAATGCATTTGCTACCAGTTGTGTCCAACACAATGAAAACTGTAATGACGAAAGCTCATATTGATACAACATTTACGGGGGCTTGATGATTTTTCAATGAACGAAACTCATTTTACGCAACTACTAGATAACGGTAAGCCTCAATACTTGGATACAAGTCCCATGTGTATGAGTTGTAATTATTGCTCCAGGGGACTGAACCACATACCAAATGCATTCACTCAATACAGCGCTGTCCTGTTGATACGTCAAAATGTGTTTAGTGAGTGACTGCATTTAGTTCCTATAAATTAAAACAAGTAATGTATCACTTTTAAAGCTCGAGGGATTATAGTTATAGTTATAGTCATACATTTGCTATCAATGTTGCCTGAGATAAAGTCACTCAAAAACTATCTTGAAAATTTTGACTTTACAAAATTGTGTGAAATGAAAGAAATATTAAATGAGTATGCTTATATTCTGAGACATGCAACATTGTTTGATTTTAACTTGGCTATATCTTTATTATGGTTTGAAAAAGGCCTGGTATAAGAAATCTGTATTCAGATTGGCTTAAAGACACAGGGATGGTTGTTGCCGTGTCATTTTCAGAGGTCACTTTGTAGCAAACTCAAATTTTGATGTCATCAAATAGAAGATACATTTTGGCATTTCTAATGACATAAGAGAATAAAGACTCTTTTCACTTAAGATGTTTTTGTTTTCTGAAAATTGATTTGTTTTGAGAAATATATAAATGAACAGCATTTGTATTGAAGGCAAGCGGACTATGTCATATTTTTTTCAAAACTCATGTGTTCACTTTCTCTTACTCTTACTTTTTTTTAAATTGTCCAACCCAAGATTTGTTCAATATCCAATGCCATTATTTAATGTGACCTATTTTCATCTTTAAAATCTGACCTTTGAATAACAGATGATTAAAAAATTTATGAATATGGCATCCAAGTAGTCTTGTCAAACTCTTTTTATAATGTGAAATAGTCCACTCGACTTCATACCGACCGTCTATGGTAGAAGCTGTTACTTTGATCGTTGGTACTCATTCAAATTCCGTTTGTTTCACAGATCCATGCAAACTGCCGAATTCGTCGTGTGTACTTCTCCGATAGATTGTATTCTGAAGACGAGTTACCAGCAGAGTTCAAGCTATACCTCCCTGTACAACAAAAGACGAAATAATGTCATTGTTCGTTATTATTATAATTATTACCAATTATTCTTTTTTTTTTTTTTAATCTTCCCTTTCATCATTTGTACATACTCAGAAACTACTCAAGATCCTCTAAAGATTAATAAAAAGTTAAGCTATTTCAAAACAAGATCTCAAATTTTGGAAGGGACGTAAAGATCATTATTATAATATACAATTGAATGATAAATTCTGTATAGGTCAAATATTGAGATGAATCTAATTCCATGATTAAGTAATTCAAGATTTCAGTTCGGTTTGGAATCTTTATCATTCTCTCTCTCTCTCTCTCTCAGAAAAAAAATTATATTTTTACACCAAGAGGATGAATCACAAAGTAATTTTTGAATATTGTTTTATTATTATATTTGTATGACTGGAACAGTGTTATGAACTACGGAATGGTTGACAGGTTGTTATGGTCGTACCAAATTGCCAATATTATTATGATTATTATAATAATTATTATTGTTTGTTTAGTCTGAAAGAATGCCTTGTGCGTAGTCCTCATTTTTACCTATAATTTCATTTGGGGAAGATTTTAAATACAAGCTTAGATTGGATCGGTGAATGTTATATAAAAACCACCTTCTTTCCCCCCCCCCCCCCCCCCCCCCCCCCCAGTGATGTAAACTCTTCTTTTCAAGTCACATACTTTCCCCTACTCATTGAGCGTCTTTACTTTGAAAGATGTGTCCACGATAGAATGCATGAATGGTAAATGGAAGACTTATTGGTTACCGGATATATATGCGCGCATTGTGTGTATGTGAAAACGTTGATGGGTGTTATACATATTATTCTGCATTTTTTAAATTGTCTTATCATGACAATTTAAGTGTTATAGTATGCAAGAGTCTCTGTTAAAAAATTTTTTAAAGTGTTGATACACATTGAACTGTGACTGCAGTATTTTCTCCCGTTCCTTGTGATGTCGAAAGTACTAGGATGATCGAGAATGGGCTGTTTACCGAATCCAGTTCTTTTCACTGTGCATTATTTCATTTTCCCAACCATTATTATAGCAGAAGAAAAAAGACAAAATAGTATGTGTAAACGCAGTTAAATAAATAAATTATTTTATATTATTTTTATGGATTCTTCCATAAGCAATATTGAGAATATATACAATTTGATAACTGCTACAATTTCTCTGTTGTTTTCCACACATTATTTTTTTATAATTTTTTTTGGTGTCATTTATCATTATCACTATATCCCCCCCTTCCCTTGTAGTATCTGCATTGAATGTCATTCCACAATATGATATAAATGGGTCACTGTATACATGCTTTGTTTTTTTTTTTGTTCTATTTTGTTTGTAAATATGAAAGGTCCCTAGGTATAAAATTTTTAATAAATATGCTTAATTCTATGCCAAATGTACACATTTTTTTCTCAGTTGGTTTATTGTTATTAACATATTTTTTTTGGGGGGGGGGGGGGGGGGGGGAGGCTACTGATGGGATCCTTTGCTTCTTTTCAATGTATCTTTCTGTCTTTTTGGGAGTCCTGATAGATCAATTGGCAGAGCACTTGCTTCACGTGCAAAGGGACTGAGATCGAAAAAGGAATATATCGGCTTAAAAAAAACCCAAAGCAAGCACAGAACATTTCGGGCTCAAAACCCTTCTTTGGCCAACAACGAAAACAATTAAAACATAAATTTTCTTAAAACCCCAGATTGACTGTAGTCCGTTGTCTCTTTGGGTTTTAAAAAAATGTATTTATGTTTAATTTTGTTTGATAGCTGAAGAAGGTTTTTGAGCCCTAAATTTTCCATTTTTGTTCTTTTTTGAAATTGTTGTACTCACTTCTGTTTATTACTTTTAAAGTCCTTCTATGGTTGGTTAATATTCCCTGAAGGATGTCCAGAGCGTGAGCTGCAGGCAATTTTACATTCATGGATTTAATCTTCAGTCTCAGGAAAGAGCCTCTTGGGTGGGGTCTATTCTGCCGCACTCTGGAAAAACACATATTTAAAAATTTGGCCAGAAAACTTGTCCTTCAAATATCGATCGATTTAAATGACTCTCGTCATGAAAAAAAAAAAACAAAAAAAAACCTCTCAAACCTGGGACTTTGCCGAAGTTTTCTGGTCAAATTTTTTAATATGCGTTTTTTCAGAGTATGGCGGTATTGACCTTCTACGGTGGACAAGGAGTCGGCTTTGCTGTGTCTTACTCTTACATCTCCTTTTATTTTTATCTAATTTCCTCTTCCCGGTTGCTTTTCGCCTTTGTCTTGGAATGAGATTACTTTCTTCCTCTTGGCCCTGGCTGGAGTCCTTTGCTGAGGGGGAAACGTTCAAGTGCTAATTTTAATGGTTTTAGGAGAAGATATTTTTTCCTTGTAAATTATCTCTCTCTTGTGTGTTGTTACCTTATTTGTTTTGAATGTACGGTTGTAAACATTAGAGTGTATTTACTCTTTGTAGGATCATGTGCATGTGTCTGGATGAGACTTCTAGGTGACTCAAGCGATGTGTAACGTTGATAGTTTGAGTTTGCTTTTGGAATCTATTTCTACTCTCTATTTCACAAGCACTGGGGCTGGTGTGACCTAATTGTTTCGAACCGACTACTGACAGGCCATGGCAGGACTGCTGCAAACATGCATCGATGGGGTCTGAGAGAGTCAGCCGACTGTCCCCACTGTCAGGGAACACCAAAGACAGGAGACCACATAATCTTACACTGGCCTGTGACGAGAATGGCGAGAGGTTTCGAGGCTGTGACGAATTTAAAGACTGGCTGGAGATTTCCAGTGTGGAGATGTAGCCATACGCTACTACTAGTGTTTCGAAAGTTCCGTAAAACCCGTAGAAACAAACAAACAATCTCGTTTATCAGTACTAGAGACCTGAGCTTTAGTCCTTCAGTCTTATGCCATGACGACATAAACGCCGGATGTCTTTTGTGGTTGCATCAATAGGTGACTGCACAGTGTCTCACTGATACGTATAGTATTTTGGATTTGGTGGGAGGAATGTCTGGATTCATTATTCCCAAGAAAAGCTGGATGTTTTTGTTGTATCATCAGGTGATTGTACAGTGTATCCCTCTGGGTGGGGTTCCGGACCTCCATTAGTGGGCAGTAGGTACTTACTGTTTCTTCTATCCCCCTGCATCTGTTTTTCAATTGCTTTCTGTCTTTGTCTTGGAATGAGATTAATAGGTTTTGTCCTTGGCTGGGAGGGAAACAGTCAAATGTATAGTTATAGTTTTGGGAGATGACATTTTTTTCCTTGTAAATCATCTCTTGGTTATGTACCGTTATTTTTTTTTTTAACATATGATTGGTAAACATTTGAGTGTGTTCCTCTTTGTGGGATCTTGTGCTGGTGTCTGGGTGAGACTTTCAGGTAACTAAGTACACTGATAGTGTGCTCTTGGAATTTACAGCTGTTCCCTCTTTGAATGGTTTCCCCTATGTTTTACTTTTTTCTCGTCTTTTTAGTTGCACATCTAGAATGATTTTACTATCCAATTGTCTTCCTTTTAACTGGCGCTTATATGACCTAAATGTGTTGCAAGCTCCGTAAAACCATTAAAAACAAACAAACAACAGTGTCACTGATACGGTACAATATCTCGATTTGGTGGTAGGAATGCACCTCTGGCTCCAAAAATCGAAAATAAAAAAAGGTCTCTACACAAGGTGTCCGCTAGCAAGGTATATATTATTTATTATTGACCAGCGATGCTTCGACCTAATGGTCAAGTGACCTCTTGTTGCTCTGCCTGGCAAGCTGCTGACATGGATGCCTTTTTTGACTATTATCTTATATAGTATAGTGTGAGTATCAACTTATTCAATCAACATGCGGCTATGTGGTCTAGTGGTATGACACTCGCTTTCGGATCGAAAGGTCTTGGGTTCGAGCCTCGCGCTCGGCGCATAGTTGAGTCCTTGGAAAAGGCTCTTTACTCATATTCTCTCACTGTACTCAGGTGTAAAATGAGTACCTGGCCGTCAACAACAGCGTTGTCTCGGTCGGAAAAAAATTGTAATATCGCCTAACAGGCGTCATGTCCCGTCCTACATGTTAAATGTTGCTGGTGACCAGGGACCCCTTGTAAAGCGCTTTGAGCACATTTAGTGGATATTGCGCTATATAAAAACTCAATTTTTTTTATTTTTAATTTTTAACATACGGCATACAGTGCATAATAATAATATGCTCTTAAAAATTACGTCAGTTAGGTCTATCTCTTTTTTATTATAACTCGTCGAATAAACATTTAGGTGGTTTTATTTTTGACTCAAAAATGTAAAATAAATCATATTTTACCACCAACTCGAGCTAACAACCCATAGCCACATGAAGTATGTACTTGCCTCTCACTCGATGCAACATTTCCCGGGCATAACTCGCAATTTAAACATAGACGATTTTTTCTAATGCAATGTCGTCAGGTATTTTATCTTCAAAATTTTCAAGGTACTTTTTGAGTGGCCTTCGGGCAAAATTGATAGCAATCGAATGACTTTAATAGTAACTATAATCTCACAAGCTTTAAAAGTGATACATTACACGAGTATTTGACAAGATGCAGTCTTCAATATCTTCATCGGCGTGTCAACATATTGCGACAAATACTCACTGGCCTATGTGCACGACATGTACTAACAGGAGTTATTGAATTAAGGAATGCTTGCCATGCTGGACATAATTAATTAGATAGTCAAGGAGACGGAAAGGCCAAAATGGCAGGAAATACTCTGATTTGTTAATGCTTAATAACGCTCAAACCATCAATTGCGGTGAACAATGAGTACCACCAACGAGTATATATAATGGTACCATTACCACGGGAGTTTCCCCCTCAATCGTGTCTTTCAGATTATGGTGCATCTTGCATTTCATATATCATTGTATAATTCAAGTCTCCTGAGGGCAAAGGAACGTTGAACTCCGTCGTGGGCCGAAGAATTGTTCGTTAGTCCGTGGCCGAAATTCCTATCCGTTTTTTCCTTCTAAATCGATTAGTGTCAATTCATTCCGAAAAAAGTGTTCTCTTATCGACGTGCACTTATTTGCAGGTCTAATAACCCAATTCCCTATGGGCTCATTGTTGTAATGGAGATCTCAAAAGAATGAGGCAAAATATTGTCCATTACAACAATGTCCAACTAGGCCCAGGGGTTCAAATGTCAGACCTGCATATATAAAAGGCACGTCGGCTCATATCAATAATGCTGAAAATTAACCCGTTAGTTTCCGTACTCTTGAAATACTCGTATTTAAATATTTGACTAGAAAACTCGTCCTTCAAATATCTGTTGAATTAAATTATTCTCATTTGGCAAAAGCTCTCAAACCTAGGAATTCGCTATAATAATGATAACAAATAATAATAATAACAATGATGATGATGATAATAATAATAATAATAATAATAATAATAATAATAATAATAAATAATAATAATAATAATAATAATAATAATAATAATAATAATAATAATAATAATAATAATAACAACAACTACAAAAGAAAAATGCCGTTGTTAACCTGACTTTTTACTCTCTCACAACATCGTCGGTAAACATTCTTATTTGTTGCTCTTGTCATAAATCTCCCCACTTATATTCCATATCAATTTTTATTTGCCTTAACGTGTATGAATGGAAAGGCATGTGTTGTAAGTTGGGTCCAATTAATTGGAGAGTTTATTCTAAATATCTAACCTCAACATTACAATGTTTACTTCGATCTGCTTATGCGTGAGGTGGGTAAAAAATAAATGGTTTACAGTAATAACAACCCAGTTGTAATACAGTGACGTTAATCCCATCCCGCCCGTTGCTTATGGCTGAAACAGTTAATCTGGTGTCTCCCTGGCTGTTCACAGATTAACACATTGCTTTATTAATGATATCATCAACGAATAATGCCCAGGAGCGCTGTAACAAAAGGCACGTACTTTTTCCACGCCCCGCCTCAGTGTAAATATTTACAATGGATACTGCATGGTCGGGGTCCAGCAGTAGTACACAATGGGTATTCGTGAGAAGTATCTTAGTAACCTGCTGACTTGATTCAAATGTAAAACGTCGATGGACATTGTATTTACTTACTTACTTACTACTACTACTACTACTACTACTACTACTACTACTACTACTACTACTACTACTACTACTACTACTACTACTACTACTGCTACTACTACTACTACTGCTACTACTACTACTACTACTACTACTACTACTACTATACTACTACTACTACTACTACTACTACTACTACTACTACTACTACTACTAATACTACTACTACTTTTAGTAGCAGCGGCATAGTAGTAGTAGTAGTAGTAATAATAATAATAATAATAATAATAATAATAATAATAGTAGTAGTAGTAGTAGTAGTAGTAGTAGTAGTAGTAGTAGTAGTAGTAGTAGTAGTAGTAGTAGTAGTAGTAGTAGAAGTTCATAGCGACACTATCATTGTTATTTGCCATCACGACATAATTCTGTTCCGTTCCGCTCGAGCGAGGCCAATCACACAATCTCTAAAACAGTTTTGTAAACATTAAACACATAAAAATCGTCTTCTTACACTAGATACACTTGATCGAGGACATACAAAGCGAATCGTGAGTTTTCCAATATGTCTCTTCAACGATTAAAAAGTTTTAATTGACGCACAATATCAAACTGTAAAAGTTGAGAGTAAGAGTAAGAGTAAGACCTGGCCGGCGGACTCCGAGTTCAGTTGAGTGTGAGAGACGTATAATTTATTTTTAGGCTTTGAAATGGATGCATAATAAACTAAAGAAATATATTTTTTATAAAAAATATGACGTGTCTTGAATAAAGTACTTTTCTTAATTGAAAATCATGGGAAAAGTTTAAATAACAATGTGAAATTGAATGTGCGCTTCAATTTAATTACGAAAACAGATGAAATGGACGATGAGGGGCCCATCAATGTTTTGTTCATTTATCTTAACAACGCCACTACTGCTAACGTTATCTCATTCATCTGTAGTGTTTCATTCATCCTGCTTGTTGATAAAGGGAAACCTGAAAGTGCAATTAATCCGTTTTCGTAATTAAATTGAAGCTTACATTCAATTTCACATTGTTATTTATTTTTTCGAGCTTCGAGCAGCAACATTTACATGAGGAAAAGTTTAAAAGTTTTAGTTATAGGTAGGCCTCTTTCATTGAGTTAGATAACAGTATGACATTTAATGGAAACATCAGTTTGATAAACAGAAACAGGTAATGTGGACGTTTCGAGTTTTCCCTTTATCAACAAAACACGATGAATGAAACACTTAAGACGAATTCATTGTGTTTTATTGATAAAAGGGAAACCCGGAACGTTGGCATTATGTTTTCGGTTATTAAATTAATGCTTCTATTCAATTTTCTATTGTTATGATTTCTTCGAGCTTTAAACAGCAATATTTTCATCAAGTTAGGTATCTCGGTATCTCTTGATTTGAAACCCCGTATGGACACGTAGCGTAAGAGGACTTACTTAATATAAATGTTTCTAATGAGATTCGATGCCGTCGCATTTCGACCCAAATTATGCGAATGACGTAGGCTACTACTCAAACTCAAAGCAACGCCAAAGTCTTGTCCCTTTTCTGTCTGGTGGATATTTATGTCTGAAAAACTGTGTATGAAGTGTGTACTTAGGAGGTCTGAGGTTCGATCCCCAGTCGAGGTAGACTGATATTTTATGGGCGTTTTTTGTTTTTGTGTTTTCCTTTCCTGCTTTGTCTGGCACTGTTTCATTCACACTTTTTCAGATCTTTATCTTACACCAGTACCTGCTCACTAATTTGTTACTTTGATATTTGTATAACTTTAGGGAAATAAAAGAATTTGATCTCGACGATGTATCATAACAAGCGGTATTAAATCTCTCTCTCTCTCTCTCTCTCTCTCTCTCTCTCTCTCCATCTCTCTCTCTCTCTCTATCCATCTATCTATCTAGCTATAAAAAGTGAATGAGATTTCATATAGAGCAATATCCACTAAACGTGCTCAAAGCGCTTTAAAAGTGTCCCTGGTCAACAGCAACATTTAACATGTAGGACAGGACATGACGCCTGTTAGACGATGTTACAATTTTTCGGACAGAGACAACGCTGTTAACGATCAAGTATTCATTTTATACCTGAGTAAGGTGAGAGAATGTGAGTAAAAAGCCTTTTCCAAGGACTCAACTATGCGCCGAGCGAGGCTCGAACCAAGGACCTTCCGATACGAAAGCGAGTGTCATACCACAAGACCGCCTCTCTATTTTTCTCACGTATACTCTCTCTCTCTCTCTCTCTCTCTCTCTCTCTCTCTCTCTCTCTCTCCCTCTCTTTCTTGATGGGTGGAATTCAGATTTTTTTCAAGAGCGGGAACATGTTGATATGGACAGTTGGTTGTACATAATACCATTTTGTCTATTATAAATTCTGTGAGACCATTAATTTAGTAATACACGACAATGTCATGGATCTTTTACAAAGAGGGAAACAATATCAGAGCAATTTTTAAAAGTGACAGACGATATCCTTTTTTCTCTTCTTTTCTAAAAAACAAAACAAAAAAAACAAAAACAAACCCCAACAACTTTGTAAGCAATATCTCAATAATATCTTGTATATTTGATTATTACAATTGACATGTGACATCTATATTTTGGATGCAATATATTAATGAATTTTTAGCGGAAATCATGTACTTTTCTTGGACGTAACCTTTAGGGGGTCTCAGGCCAGGTACATGGCCAAATCGTCCATAGGTCTTACTTCAGTTTTAATTTTGAACCGAAGTGCACTTATTTGTTCTTGTAGCTTTGAATTTATCTTAATTTTTCTCTTGGATGCTCCAAGTGTACCCGAACGAATAGTCTGACACAGAATGAGCTTCCTGATCTTTTTAATGATTACTCTCTCTCTCTCTCTCTCTCTCTCTCTCTCTCTCTCTCTCTCTCTCTCTCTGGAAGCCGTATCTAAGCAACGGATGCGGGATTATTGTTTATAATCTATATCAGTGACTCCGGCGAAAAATAGACACGTTTTATCCCTTGAAAAAAAACAACTAAATTTGATGATCTTTACGTAATATAAAATTTGTTATACGAATGAAAGGTTATATTATCATTTTTGTCATAAATTTTGCCGCTTTATTCACTCCGTAGCCTTCTGTTATGGTGTTTACAAACAAAATTGGGCCAAAGGTGAACCACGCTTACGATGCACATGTCACATGGACACCGGACAGATTTAAATGTCAAGTAGGTAACCCGAGGGCGATAAATTGATGAGGTAACCCCTTTACTTTCTATCTTTACATCTCATATTCAGATAACATCTCGTTAAATTTCGAGGTTCGAAGCTCATATTAATGCTTGTTGGCCAGTCACCCCTTATCAATTTTTACTGTCATCATTATCAATGTGTACAGTAACTTACCTGCGCCTGCACTTACAAAAGTAAAAGTTAGTTACACGTTGATTATCTATCGGGCAGTGGCAGTGCGGAGTGTGGCCGCTAGATGCGAACACGTTGCACGCTATTCTTTGTCTTGACTTGATTGCTTTTTGGTTTGTAGATTTTACGAGTATTTATTGATTTAGATTTCGTATACATCAATCTGTGATAATTCAACGATTCAACGTTACGATGGATTAAAAAATATATTTTGGCATTTCTCTTGGCTTGATGATGATGTGTGCAGTTTTTAGTCAGTACTGACTCACACTGACCGACCTACTCTTTAACTTTTACTTTTAAACAGTGGATTCTTGCACATAGTCATAGGCCATTCATTAAGAACACTCATGGTCATCATAACCATAACCATAATATTAGCCTGATATCAGTATAAATAGGGAAGACAGTGAAAAATAGAGGTACAGCTTTATCGTGAAAGTCATTGATAGTCTTCGTCTTAGTCTTAAAAATGTAGCCACATTCTCATTCAATCTTTTAATGATTGTGATTGATTGATTTACTCAACGTATACTATATTTTAAAAATTAATAATTTCAATTTTAACAAACAAAAATTAAATCTTAAATACTACTAAATTTTTTACTTTTACTTCTCATTTATCTGTGCGGGTGAGGAGATATATGCAGAGTTTGAGTTGAGTTTGGTATTACATTGCGACCCAAGGCCAAGGGAGGACCTGTATTTTAATTTTAGCTGTTTATTCCAGCACATTTTCCCCCCTAGGAAAACCGCCATTTGCTCACTTGTAGAACTAAAATGATTCTTCATGTTAATATCAGACATTTGTTTAATGGATTATTCCATCATGGAATGTCTAGTACAAGCAACTTAAAATGCAACATTGAAATTGAAAGGCGTAAATTTTTTTCTCTTCTCATTTATCGTTGCACGCCCTAACCATTTTCACTAAAAGAGCAGAAACTGAGTCCTTTCGCTGCTATTTTGGGAACAATGGTAAAATATGATGTGTCAAAGTAAACTTAAACCCCGTAAAGCGTTGAACATAATAAAGTTATAGAGCTATGAGTACATTGCCATAAAAAATAGTGATTCCTCTGACTCTGACCATCAGGAGATTTATTATCTAGTTTTCATTTTAACTTATTTTGATAGGCATTATAATAATGCATTAATGTTGGAAAAGTAGTCTTCACAGAGCTGGGTTTTCTCCCAGTCTCAGTAGCCTAAGTTAGCAGTAACAATTGCTTGCTACCACTTGGATCTCAGGTTACTCTATTGCAAAGTACTTTCTGTCAGATCTAACAAACTCAGCTATCCAATTATTGCTATGTGGACAGGAGCTTAGAAAAAATCCATACTACATCCAGGATTAATAATGGTGCATTTAATTGTGAGGCATGTGCTATATCATTGAGCTGTCACCTCACCTCACTGTATTCTCCTGAGGGTAACAATAATAGAGGAGACTCGAGTGCAGCTTCGTCCGCCGGTCTTTGCTAACTAGTCTTGTCCTCTGCTTTCCTTATCAGGGTTGGGCTATCTAAACATTTTTCCAATCCTTGGTGTTGTCCAGCCAGCATTTTGGTTGTCTCCTTTTCCTGCTTCCTTGTAAGGGTCCTTGCATAATTATTTTTGGTAGACTAGAACGGCAGATCAAATGGCAAAACCATGGCAATTTCCTTTTTTTTTGATAATCACAAACAATTGTTCTTGGGAACCTGCCTTGTGTTCAATTTGAGCGTGTACATACTCGGTGATCTTACAGTCTTTCCATGAAATTTCAAGGTCTCTTCAAGCACATGCTTTCCAATGTCTGGATTCTTTAAGTAGTTTATGCCATCAAGGTCTAGCTTTCTCATTCATATAGCAGGATATCCTCACATACCACTAGACCACAAAGGTGCATCAGTTATGTCACTTAATTATTGCAGGCGGTCTAAGTCTAATGATCAGCCTCAAACAGCAACTTTTACTAGATAAAATGAAATAGAGACATCCTTTCCTTTTGTTTTAGGAGAGATTGCCTTTCACATTTTAACTACCCTTCACAAAATGGCTATAGGGCCAACTTTTACATTTGATTCAGTTTTAAACTTCCTGTACAACAGTAAGAGTGGGCTGTAACTCAACACAGTAGGAATAGGTTGTAACTCAACCAGCCGTACTTGTCATTCTTGTCAAACTCTGACCTTGAAGTTGAATTTTTTTTGGTATAAAAACTACTTTACACAATCACTCCACTTTGAAATCAGTTGTGAATGAGCACCTGGCAGCAAGTGATGACAGATATTGTAAGAATGTCAGTGCAAAAAAAAAAAATAGGAATAATATAAATAAAAGTAAACTTGTATTGGAGGAAATTACTTACTTATCTTCTTGGTTCTTGGTGGAACATAAGGTGCCAACAATGCTTTCATCTCTGTTCGTCATTTAGGTTGAATCTGGCTCGCCCGAAATATGTTGTCTTTTTTAGTTCTTCTTGGTGTTTCTGTAGCGTGGTGTTTTTTACATGTTGGGTTGCTGGCCCAATGCACAACCCTCCCAAATTTCTCATCCTGGCCTTGGGAACAGGCAATGACGGGTTATTGGAGGAAAATGGAAATATACGGAAAATACACGGAGAATTCTCCCGAGGAAATGACTGATGTGAGAAGGATGAGTCCCACTCTTGGCATCTTATTTTTCTTTCATCGCGGAAGAAACTCAAGAACTATTAAATTACTCAATTTTGGGTTATATACTGGCACTGATTTTTATTTATTTCAGTCAGTCGCTTCGTGGAATAGACCTTAAAGGTTAATTTGCACAATGGAATGAATACATGTGTACAGGGATTTTCTTTCTTTTCTTATTTTTACTTCATAAGATTTTCTTTTCTTTTCTTATTAGAAAAAATCATTTTAAACAAAAGCACGTTATAATGATTAAAGTCTTGTTATGAAAAAAAATAAAACTTAACTGCTCTACAGTTAAAGTTATGTTTGTAATTAAGTGTGGGGGTCCTGATAGTTCAGTTGGTAGAGCACTTGCTTCACAATCAAAGGGACTGAGATCAATCCCAGGTGCCATCGAGATTTTTTTTCTAACCCCCCTGTCCACCCAGCAGTGATTGGGTAGCTGGGTCTGTTAGATCTGGTGGAAAGTATTTTGCAATAGACTAGCATCCTATCCAAGTGGTAGCAAGCAATAACTATTTTCCGTTTCACTCTATGGAACTGTGATAAACTCTGGCTCCATGGGCCTAATGGCTCTTAAGGAATACTTTTGTAATCAAGTTTTACCTCAGCTCAATTTTTCAACACATGACCTCACCTCAGCATGTGTAGAATAGACACGTGTGGTTGGATTGGAAAATGTTAAATGTGGTGTCAAATTTTGTCCTTTATCACCTGCTTATGCAACAGATTTGCCGTAAAGTCACCTTATCTCGGATAATGCATCGGTCATCTATCTGTTATTTACACTGATAGTGATAATGATTCTATGCTGATGAATTTTTGAGTTTGGTATTGCAATATCACAGGCCAACATCCGATTTAACCTGAAGCTGATTTTGCTATTTTTAGCGATTTGATTATGAATATAAAGATCCATTGTTCTATTTTCTTATACTTGCTTATTTGTTTTAGACTATATATTGTTTACAATATGATAACAAGTTTACTGTAGACTTCGCATATATGTAGGAGCTGTTATTATTGTAATTTTCATCTGCTAAATATTTTCAATACGATTGAACTTTTGACCTATATTTGTGTCATGAGGGATATAAAGTTTTCATTGTGATTACAGTGTTGATTGACTTCATGGCATGTATGTCTCTGTAGCAGTAGTAGGCATGTAAACTCTTTGATACGGACTCGATTTGATCCGTAGATTTTGAAGGAAAATACAAATTAGCTATTTGTGTAAAAAAACAAACAAACAAAAAGCAGACTGGAAAGGACTTGAAGAACTTGCTCCTCTTAAAGGCTCCATACACGCACGGTTTTGATAGGCGTCCGAACCACGATCAGGCAAACCGGGTGAAAACGCAATGTGTGTGGCCAAATACCTGGCCGATAAACCTAGGTACGGTCGATCGCCCGCACAGCCCGCTTTGCTTAATATTTTTCGAGGCGATCGGCGATCGGGGGCGTGGCAGTATAAAAAATTGGACAATTTTTTTCGGATTTTCGCTGTTTTGACGTCAGATTCGTGATCAGCGTCGAATTTACAATAGGTTTGATACCAAGAACTATGTTTTTACTTCAAAAATTGATGAAATTAGAAATAAATTTTAATTAATATTGAGGCTATGTGGCCGACAGAAAAGTGCCCCTCCCTGTTTTGTGATGGATCAAGTGGTATGACTCTCGCTTTCGGATCGGAAGGTTCAGGTTTCGAGACCCGCTCTGAGTGGCGCAGAGTTGAGTCCTTGGAAAAGGCTCTTTACTCACATTCTCTCACCGTACTCAGGTGTAAAATGAGAACATGGCCGTTCGTTGTCTTTGTTGGGAAAAAATGTCACATCGCCTGACAGGCGTCATGTCTCGTCTTTCAAGTCTAATATTGCTGTTGCCTTGGGACCCCTTGTAAAGCGCTTTGAGCACGTGGATATTGCGCCAAATAAATGCTGTGTTATTATTTTTTTTTTAATAATATTTTTATAAATGTTGCGCCAGGAAGAGGTAGATGGCAAAAGTTTCGTTCTTGTTCATCGTAAAACTTATAAAGGATTTCATACAAAATAAAAAATAGTTTTCATAATTTTCAATGTAATGATATAATAATATGCCAGTTCTTTTTTTTTTTTTTTCCTCCTCACCCGTTGACGCGACATGACGGTCAACCTTGACACAGACATTTGGGATTGGCAGATGCGAATGCGAGTAGTCCCGAGGAGTACCCGTTTAACCTGCCACGGGAACACTGTCGATTTGTTTTATAGATAATAATAATAATAATAATAATAATAATAATAATAATAATAATAATAATAATAATAATAATAATAATAATAATAATAATAATAATAATAATGATAATAATAATAATAATAATAATAATAATAATGACGATAAATAAAAAATCTTTATTGTCCACAAAATGGAAAAATTTCCGTGGTCTACGTTGCTTTTAAACTTAAATCGGATTGCAAATGTATTGATGTTATGCGTATTGGAAAAATACTCAAGACATCTCCATCGGGGTATAACATATTAACACACAAAACTACAAACGCGAACGTTCATTGTCTGATTGATATAACTTAGTGATAAGTTAATTATAAAATGCTGTCTAAAAGCAATAACAACGGGTTGACTAACGTCAAATTCATTCCTTCTATTGATGCTCTGTGTTAAATTAAAATACTCACAAAGTCCGCCAGCCATAAATATCACTCCAGCCCAAAGATCTACATGGAACCTTGAACGTTATAGTCTGATATATTTTAATGAGAACTAATCATAAAAATGGGTGTCAAAAAACAATAACAATGAGATGAGTGACGTCAATTTGGTTCCTTCTATAAATATCCAAGAACTTTACTCACTCCATCCGCTCTCTCCTCCTTCAATACATATGAATCTATTCTCTCATCACTTTTTTGTGCGGCTATGCATGTGATCTTGTGAAATGACACTCGCCTTTGGATCGGACGGTACTGGATTCGAGTCCCGCTCTGAGTGGCGCATAATTGAGTCCTTGGAAAAGGCTCTTTACTCGCATTCTCTCACCTTGTTCACTGTTAAAATGAGTACCTCGCTGTTTACAGCGTCGTCTCTGTCGGGAAACAATTGCAATATCGCTTAACAGTCATGTCTCGTCTAACATGTTTTTATGTTGGCCAAAGACCCTTATAAAGTGATTTGAGCACCTTTATTGAATATAGCGGTATATATAGCGCAAGTAAATTTTTCTCTCTTTCTCTTTCTCTCTCTCCCTCTCTCTCTCTCTCTCTCTCTCTCTCTCTTCTATCTCTCTCTCTCTCTCTCTCTCTCTCTCTCTCTCTCTCTCGACATGTTAGATTATTATAGCTATTGCTACATATGATGCGAATATCTTGGACGGTTATTGATGCTATGAGTTTAGGTAAAATTCTCGCAACATCCACCAGTCGGAAATAACGTACCGTCATACAAAACTACGAGTAACCTTGAACGTTAAAAGTCTGATTGATATAATTTAGTGAGAACTAATTACCAAAATGACTGCCTTAATACAATAACAAAGAGTGGAATGATGTCAATTTCGTTCCTTCAACAGTCTAATTGATATAATTTAGTGAGAAGTAATCACTATTGTGGCAAGACGAAAGATAGAATAACAGACAGTAACTGGGATCGGTTCTGTCGGCCACATAGCCTCACTATTAATTAAAATTTATTTCTAATTTCACCAATTTTTGGAGTAAACACACAGTTCTTAGTATTAAACCTATTGTAAATTTGACGCTGATCACGAATCCGACGTGAAAACAGCGAAAATCCGAAAAAAATTGTCCACTTTTTTATACTGCCACGCCCCCGATCGCCGATCGCCTAAAAAAAATATCTCCCCGTATGTGGGCAAAAATCATCTGCGATAAACGCAGGGATGGGGTCAAAGCGATAGGTCATCCGTCCCGCTACCAGCGGATGTCGGCGTCTATGGGGGGCTTTACACACACCCTAACCCCCCCCCCCCCCACAACTGCCTCCCAGCCTCTAATCGATATTATTTCGAGGTAGAGCAGATTCCACAAATTGAATTATTTAAATTGAAATCAGTTAGAATTACATTTAAACTTGCGTAGAATAAATATCAATTCAATACTGACTTTGTCAAAGATGGAATGTTTCAGCCTGAACGGTGTGAATTATCCACAGGGAGATGGAATGCTTACACACTATAACTATACACACTAATGAAATGCCACAGTCACAGACATTGTGGAAACCAACAGAGAGGAAGACGACTTCATAATCCTGTATATAAGGAGTTACTTCGTGATATGTATTTGTTTTCATCTTTTGTTTCCCTGTCATATATATCTTAAACATGAATTAATCTGTCTTTCCCTTTTCAATTTACAGACATGTTTGCTAAATCTTCATTTATTGAGATGCCACAGACATGGAATCTGAATGTTACTCGAAGTTGACTCAATTCTGAGTATTTGTTTTCGAGGGCGGAGAGATTTGTTGAAAATGGCAGCCATTGTTAATGTTTAGGCTGAAATAGTTTGATAATCTTCGCTAGAAGGTTTCTAAATCTGTTGTGTGTTCACACGTGATTCGGGAAGAGCGTTTCGGTCTTTGATGGTCCAGGGTGCAAACGAATACTTGAAAACGTTTGAATTTGCAGATTGGTGTTTTAGTGTTTTTTTCAAACGAAAAAAAAAAAAGAAAAAGGAGACCTCAAAATCAAAAACCATTTATTTAGATGAATTTCTTCTTGATATTTGTTTGTACTCATTGTGTTCTGTTTTTCCCCTTTTAATTCACAGATCTGTTTGCTAAATCTTCATAGCCCGACTGATAGACTGTAGCTGTAATCAAACATGAAGCTGTTTGGATTTATGATTTTGGTTTTGTCGGCTGGCTTTGTAGCAGCAAAACTTGACCTTTCAAGAGGAAGGAATGGAGGCACGAGCTGTATGGGTAAGTGTTTGATGTGATGGTTACATGCCATTTTGTTTATCAATTTGGCCTTTTGCGGCGATGTGGTCTAGTGGTATGACACTCACCTTCGGATCAGAAGGTCCCAAGTGGCGTATAGTTGGGTCCTTTGAAGAGACTCTTTCACTGTACTCAGGTTTAACATGAGTACCTGGCTGTTAACAGTGGTGTCTCTGTCCGGGAAAAAATTGTATTATTGCCTAACAGGCATCATGTCTCGTCCTACATGTTAAGTAATGCTGTTGGCTAAGGGATCTCTTTGAGAACTTTTAGTGCTATTAAAAAGGTCAAGTTTTTAAAAAATTTGATCTGCTCAATACCCTTAGTGACATTCTTCAAAATAGTTTAATATTAGTAAATAGGAGAGACTCAGCTGGTTTTTATTAAATAGATCGGTTTCGTTTATTTGTAGTATTTATTTATTTTTATTTTGAATAAAATTTTAAACTATCAAAGGGATATTTTTCTCTCTTAGAAAAGCTTTCTGGATCTGTGCATTGAAATTATATTTTTAATTTCAATTTATTCCAGTATGCTCTGCCTTGCTTGTTTTGGTGGAACAGCTAGTCGAGTTCAAGAATAGCACAGTTGTTAAAACTGTGGAAGGACTGTGTGATATCCTTCCTGAAGAGGCTCATTTTCCTTGTAAAGAAGCACTAGAGTATTTGGGGCCTTCTTTAATTAAACTGTAAGTATTGATGTTAATGGTCAATGCCTATCATAGGATTGATGAGTGATGTTTTTTTTACCTACCGCATTAACAGTAGTATTGATTGAGCCTACTCTAGACCTGCCAACCAGTACGATTTCGCATATTTTTGTACGATTTTTGGACCCAAATACGCGGATACAATTCCAAAGTACGATTTTTTAAAAATGTGAATGTTGTTGATACATTTGATGCAATGATACACACGTGTTGTACACCAACTGTTTTGGTTTTGGTGTTAGTTTTTAAATACATTTTTGTATAGTGCACACTTTTTTTTTCCATAATATGTTCGGACAAAATACGTTTTTTTTTGCTAAAAAATACACTTTTTAGGGTCATAGAATACACTTTTTATTCTGGGAAGGTTGGCAGGTCTGCTACTCTAGTGTGTCAAATGGAAGCGGGGTTTTGCACTTTGGCAAGACTTCAGTGGAAGCGGGGTTTTGCACTTTGGCAAGACTTCAATGGAAGCGGGGTTTTGCACTTTGGCAAGACTTCAGTGGAAGCGGGGTTTTGCACTTTGGCAAGACTTCAGTGGAAGCGGGTTTTGCACTTTGGCAAGACTTCAATGGAAGCGGGGTTTTGCACTTTGGCAAGACTTCAGTGGAAGCGGGGTTTTGCACTTTGGCAAGACTTCAGTGGAAGCAGGGTTTTGCACATTGGCCAATCATTAGAAAGGGGTGCGGGTGCACATTTTGGGCATTTTCTAATGTAGGGGAGATGGGATGTGATATATATGTATATATAATATGGTTATCTTTCAATTAGATATATTGTTAGTAAAATAACAGCAAATTATTTTCGTTGGCTTATTTCGTGAACTGAAATTTGCTATAGAGAAAGAGATGGGGGAGGGGGTGCAAAAATTCTGGAAAAAAAAAGATATTCGGCCCCATCTATTTGATACAGTACAGTATATTTATATATATTGACATGTTAAAAAATGTTGTGATATAATTTCTGTAAAAAATTATAATTATTAGTTTTTTTTTCAAATTGTCTTTGAGCAAGTTCATCAACTGTCAATTCGCTAAATATTGTGATTATTGGCCAGAAAAGGTTTATATTACAATGAATTTGAACTTGATAACATTATACATTGCCAAATGACATTGCTCGCATTAAAATTAAAATGATATTCCTTGACATCTTTCTAGAATCGCCCACAAAAACGGCCCAGATGTTGTCTGTCATGCCCTCAATTTCTGTCACACAGATCCAGGTGCCTCTGTCTGCAGAACAATTACTCCTCCTTTGGAAACATCAAAGGTAATGAGACAATTAAACTGGGTGGGGATCCTTACCTCCCGTAGTGGGCAGGGAGGTACATGCTGTGTCTTCTATTCCCTCCATACCCTTTTTCCAATTGTTTCCTGTCATTGTCTTGGAATGAGATTACTCAGTTTTGCCCTGACCCTGACCAGAGTTCCTTGGCTGGGAGGGAAACAGTCGAATTTATAGTTACAGTTTTGGGAGATTATATTTCTTTCATGTAAAATCATCTCTCTGTTATGCATTGTATTATGTTTTGTTTGCATATTATATTATATGATTTCTAAACATTTGAGTGTATTCCTCTTAGTGGAGACCTGTGCTTGTGTCTGGATGAGACTTTTAGGTGATCTCAAACTAAGTACTTCGATAGTGTACTTTTGGAATCTACTTCTGTTTCCTATTTGAACCAATTCCCCTTTGTCTTACCTTTTCTTTAGTGCTTTAATTGTAATTCTAGAACTTTTTACTAGCCCATTTTCTTCCTTTTTACTGGCGCTGATATGACCTTAATGTGTTGCAAGCGCCGTAAAACCCTTAAAAACATAAACAGACAATTAAACATGCAGTAGAGTGTGCTATAAGATTATATATCAATACAGTCTGGAATGGTTTCGTTGTCTTTGATATTGTCCTGATATTGGTTAAAGAGTTAGAAAAAAATAATAATGAAAATAACAGCTTAAAAATAAGAATTAAGTACAAAACTTGGGATGTTTCGGGCTCAAAACCCTCATTCATCCAATAACAAAGACATAAAATTTATCACTTTAAAACCAGATATTAGTTGGTGTATTCAATATTTAAAAATTGTAATTTATGTGTGGGTGTTTTTGAGTGGTCAGAAATTTGTGTTTTTTCCATACCCCCCCCCCCCCCCCCCCCCCCCCCCCCCCCTCGCCAAACCGTTACAAAGATGTCAGCATTTCAACCCTATTGATTTGAAAAACCTTTCTATTTTCAGTTACCCTTTGAACTCAAAGTTGCTAAAGCCAAGGCTCTCATTGCACCGCACTTGAAAAAAGTGAGTTTTAGTTTTACCGTTTTTATAACTAAGATTCAGTGTATTTAAGTGAGAGGCATAGATGTATAAGTAGATTTTTATAAAGTAATTGTATATCAATTATTTAATGTTGTATGCATGGGTGGGTGTGTATACTTGTGACACGCATGTGTTAGTAAATAGTGTATATTCATCTTCTTCTTCTTCTTCTTCTTCTTCTTCTTCTTCTTCTTCTTCTTCTTCTTCTTCTTCTTCTTCTTCTTCTTCTTCTTCTTCTTCTTCTTCTTCTTCTTCTTCTTCTTCTTCTTCTTCCTCTCTTTCTTCTTCTTCCTCTTCTTCTTTGTGACATAGTAGTAAAAGCTTCTTTTATATTTACTATAAATAACCTTTTTATTTTTTTAGTGCTGGGAATCAAGTTAAACGGTAGTGACAACATTATCAATGAAATACAAAACGATATGTACAGTTTAAAGAGATGTAATTCAGTGATTAAATAATTTTGTTAAGAATAAGATAACCTCCCTTGTGCTCTTTTCCTCTTATTAAGAAGGAGTAAAGATTTATTTTTCGACTACAATATTTATCAAGAAAATTGTTTTTTAATTTATTTATGACTTAAAACCATTATTATTATTATTATTATTATTATTATTATTATTATTATTATTATTATTATTATTATTATTATTATTATTATTATTATTATTATTATTATTATTATTATTATCATTATTTTCATTATTTTCATTATTTATTTATTTATTATTATTTTTTTAAAGCATCATTATTTACCGCCCTAGACAGATTCAAAATAATAATAATAATAGAGAAATAATCAATTCCCAATATTATAATTATTTATGATTAAATTTAAATACGCAGGTTATTAAAAGGTCATTCGGCCTAACTAACCCATTGCATAGCAGCATGATATGATGTGACAAAGCTTAGTCACTATTATTGGAGAGTTCGAATTGTTCGGTTCATAGCTCATTTGTCTCTCATTGAAATCATACTTAGCAGGTTGTTATATTTCATTTTTTCCTCCAAAAATGTAAGAAAAGGAAATAATATTTTGTTTGCGGACTGCAGCAGGGTTGAGTAACTTGGATTTTGTTGGATATGGTAAAAAGTACTTTGTGATAGTCTGGAATCTATCTAGAGGGTAGCAAGAAATTACCACAATAGAAACTGGGATAATAACTCCAGCTTTTAACGGGTCTTAAATTTATTATTTATTCTTGCAAATGTTCGATATATTTACAGAATTTAGTATATTATAAACCCTCAGTATATTTTCCAATCATTGGTGAACAGTAATAAGTTAGTACATAAAGTCTCTTTACTGGAGTTCAGCACTCAGAAAGAGGTTGGTCAATGTGTTTGTGTAAACGTTCAGTAAATGTTTGAATTGGCAACCCTGATTATTATTTTTCAAAAATTTTAATGTACACATCTGCTTCTACGTCAAATTGTGTTTAACTTTTGTCCACCTCTAGTTCCCTAAAGGCATAAAGATCTGTGATATTCCTGGCATCAGCATGATTTGTAACTGGGTTAATAGGTAGGTATTTTCATATGAGATTTGAAAAAAAGCACTCATTGTTGCTTCAAAGTTAGTTTCTTAATTTGAATTATCAACAGTAGACCTGCCAACTCTCCAGATTTTATTGGGAAATTTCTGATGTTTATCTTCATTCACAATTTCAATGATCTCCTTCAGTTTTCCCAATTTTTTTCTTGTTTTTATAATGCTCCAAAAATACCATCATCAACATTTAAATTCCAGAATTTCCCAAGAGTCGAGGCAAATCCAACATTAAAGTGAATTAACCCTCTCCTTACCAACCATAGGAAAATCGTCACATTCGTTAATATGAAACCAACAATTTTACCATTCTGATTTCTTTTGTACGCCGCAAAATTTCAAGAATTTAAAAATTTTATTATAGCTTAGCTATAAAAACTTGACACTGGGTTGTACAGCTTATTTTACTGAACAATATTATGTATAGAATGTACTTGTTTCAGTCAGAAGATTATATTTTTGTGTTTGGTGGGTGTGAAATTTTGGGGAAAAACTCTGAAAATGGCTGGTAAGGAGAGAGTTAAGACAGCTATTGACACAGGTACATGATTGGAATACACAGTGCAACTTCATTTCATTGATAATTATTAACTACAGCTTGGTAGTGTCATTTAACAAAAAGATATGAATTTACTTTATTTTATAAACGAGAGCTGAATTTTATTGGAGCAAATTTGTTACTGCCTGGACTGTATTTTATTTTCAGGTCAACTTCAGATCGCACACCTTTGATAGATTTTGACGAAGACGGGTTCAGTCCTTCTATGGTGAGTTAACCAAGGTTTCTGGGTGGGGTTCCTTACCTCCCACAGTAGGCAGGGAGGTACTTCCTGTGTCTTTTATCCCCCTCTGTTTTCCAGCATGCTTTCTGTCTTTGTCTTGGAATGAGATTACTTGGTTTTGTCCAGGCCCTGGCTGAGAGGGAGACGGTCAAATGTTAAGTTCGAGTTTTGGGAGATGATTTTTTTTTCCTTGTAAATCATCTCTCTGTTATGCACAGTGTTGTTTTGTTTACGTATTATATATTATGATTTGTAAACATTTGAGTGTATTCCTCTTAGTTGGGACTTCTGCTTGTGTCTGGATGAGACTTTTAGGTGATCTCAAACTAAGTACTTTGATAGTGTGCTCTTGGAATCTACGTCTGTTTCCTTTTTGAACAAATTTCCCATTTGTCTTATCTTTTCTTGGTTGCTTTAATTGTAATTCTAGAACTTTTTTCTATCACATTTTCTTCCTATTCACTGGCGCTGATATGACCTTAATGTGTTGCAGGTGCCGTAAAACCCTCAAAAAACAAACAAACAACCAAGGTTTGCCAGAAACTTTTGGCAGTACCGGTATTTTGTAATTGAATTTGGGATTGGGGAATGATCTTCTATCTTAAGAACATTTATGTGTTGAGAAAGGGTTTATTGTATTTTCAGGACTATTAGCCACACCACTCAGATAAAAAAAATAAAATCAATTTTATCTTACAATATGCCACAATTGGCTGATGTGGACATTGTAAAATACTAGAATTAAAAATGTGTGATTTCTGTCATTGTTTATATGTTCAACATCAAAACAACTCATGAAACCTACACCTACACCTACACATTTGACTGACAGGGACAAAGAAAAAATACTTGTGTTAGCCGCACTGAATTATGAGCTGAAGGATTGAGATTAGGGAGGAAAATTCATGGCATTTAGTTTGGAAAATACCTTATTTTTTAATACAAATTTATCTTAGGCATCTAAACTTTGCTATTCATTGATATTTCATTTTGATTGAACTCATTGAAAGGATTGTTACACCACAGTGTTGAAAGACGAGCTTTTAGTTCTCTATCTGCGCCGCGGTCAAGAGGTCATTCACTCCATGAAATTCGCGACCATGCAACGGTTATCTCCCGTGATACTTAACAGATTTGTTACTGAAACAGTGATGCCAAAATTCTGGTTTCATCATGAATTTCTTGAGTGTCCTCCATGACTAAATGAAATTTTAAAAATCATAATAAATTCAATTTTGTTGACGCACAGATGGAATTTTAGCAACTTATAGTTCAATTATAATAGATTCTAATTGTGGAAGACTAAAAGTTGTTCTATGTTTCTGTTTGAAGAATTGAATTTTTTATTGGAAAAAGTAATGCATTTTAAATCACAGAAAAACAGTCTATTTAGGATTGAAATATCACGATCGTTATATACAGCACTGGCAGCACTGGCATAAAATACATATGAATGGAAAGAGGATATTCTTGATAAATATTACAGAATAAAGAAATTTGTGTGTTAGCTCATTGTGAAGCGATAACAAAGAGATGAAAGTGAACATAAATCGACTGGTATCACCCGATATCACCGTAACTGAACTCACTAGGGGATTCCCCGTAATTTGGCAGCCGTGACCCCGGATCAACCTCGGGTCATCACTTGAACTAAGTTACCGCTCAGGCGATATTTTTGTTACTGTGACAAAACAGGATGTCATTTGTGACATTTGATGGAGTGTATACACATACCTGCCAACCTTGCCGCTTTTGACGGAATCATTCTTATTTTCACTCTTCCTTTCCACTATTTTGCCGTTGTCTCTAAAATTCCGATTTTCAAAAATGATGATAATGGTAAGTAGAAAAAAAATGGAGGAAGAGGTCATATTTTTTTATGCTTGCCGAAAGGGAGCTAAGTAGGAAAATGAATAGCATTCCTCCCCTTCACCATTCCATTACCTAACACAATAATTGATATGCAATTTTCCAGCTGTGTCAGAACACTGTCTTTGTGTGTTTGGTGGCAAAGCTTGTGGTCATTTTGATTGGGAATTATCCATTTGGTGACAAATTCCTATTTTTTTGGATCTCAAATTCCTATTTTCTGACTTTCAGACTCCACTTTTGGCATGTGAAGGGTTGGCAAGTCTGGTATACATTAAACTAATATTATTTTAAAATCGTAAACAAAATATATTGGGGTTTCATATTTTTCAGACATACCGTGGTTCAGCTTGGAGAGGAAAAGATTGCTCTGATGTCATCAATAGTGTCCATCCAGGGGCCATGTATGTATAAATATTTGTGCGGCTATGTGGCTATTATGATGACTGTAAAATTATATACTCAGGAGGAGGAGAACACCAAAGGGGAGTTGGAATTATACTAGATAATAAAACGGCGCGAGCAGTCAAAGGATTCTGGCCCATATCAGACAGAGTAATGGCAATCAAACTACAAGCAAAACCTTTTGATTTTGATATTTTACAAATATACGCCCCAACCACCAGTCACGATGATGAAGAAGTGAAAATTTCTATGAACAAATAGATAAAGCAATGCATCAGTTTAAGTCTTCAGACATAAAACTCATCATGGGCGATTTTAATGCCAAGGTGGGCCGAGAAAGAATAGAAGATATTGTGGGCCCACATGGTCTGGGAGACAAAAATGACAGAGGTGACCGTCTTATTCAATGGTGCCGTCAACATGATCTGACAATCACAAATACTTGGTCAACAAACCACAATAGAAGGAAGTGGACATGGAAAAGTCCTGGAGATGGAGTGAGAAACCACATAGATTACATACTCATCAGCAAACGTTTCCGAAACTCAGTTTTTTATGCCAAATCTATGCCGGGGGCTGACTGTAGCAGCGATCATATACCTGTGCTATGCCCCATACGAGTTAAATTGAAAATCTGCAAAAGAGCAAAGGCTAAACCTAAATACCAACTAGACATTCTCCGGGAAGAACAGAAGATACAAGAAAAATTTGAACTATCAGTAAGAAACAAGTTTGAAGTGCTTGGAGAACTAACAGATATAGAAGTGAAATATGAGCAGTTTAAAGACAGTGTTGCTGCATCATTAGAAGAAAATGTTCCAACCACACTTAAGTTGCAGAAGAAGAAATGGATTACTCCAGAGATATTAGAACTAATGAATGAGAGAAGAAAGGCCAAAAATCAGGAAGAAAAATACAAGACTGAACAGGCAGATAAAAATAAAATGCAACGAAGCTAAAGAAGACTGGATAAATGAACAATGTCACCATATAATATCCTGCAAAGAAAAAAATGGCAAATTCTTCCATCAGAAAAAAAATCAAAGAAGTGACAAACAAAACTAAATCAGGTGCTAAAAGTGGATGCATCAAAGACAAGCGTGGAAACACCATCATGGACAAAGACTGCATTCTAAACAGATGGTCAGAATATATTGAAGAACTTTTTTTTGATAATCGAGGAGAAATGCCTATGATAAAAGAACTGGAAGGGCCTTCTATAATGAATGATGAAGTTAGGAACGTCATGAAAAGCATGAAAAATGGAAAAGCTGCAGGACCTGATGCCATAACAATTGAAGCCTTGACTGGCCTGGGTGAATGGGGGATTGAATTCATCACAAACCTTCTAAATCAAGTGTATGACACAGGAAAAATGCCAGCTGATCCATTTTTATAGCATTACCAAAAAAGCCAGGGGCAGTTGATTGTGAACAACACAGAACTATTAGCCTAATGAGCCACCTCACAAAAATTCTTTTGAAGATAATTTTACTAAGAATAAGAAATAAAATACGACCTGAAATTGGGGAGATGCAATTTGGTTTTGTTGAGGACAAGGGTACCAGAAATGGAATATTCACATTATCAATGCTGATGGAAAGATGTATTGAAGTAAATAAAGATCTGTATATGTGTTTTATCGACTATTCAAAAGCCTTTGATAAAGTACAACACGAAAAACTATTCAAAATTCTATCATCCTTGGACATTGATGGTAAAGATTTAAGAATATTACGGAATTTGTACTGGGAACAAGAAGCAGCAATGCCTGTTGACAACGAGCTAAGCAGTTTTACACCTATTAGAAGAGGAGTTAGGCAGGGGTGTGTTTTGTCTCCAGATTTATTCAACCTCTATAGTGAAATGATATTAAGAGATATCGAACATAAAAAGGGGGTGTGTATTGGAGGAAAGAATGTAACAAATCTGAGGTATGCAGATGATACGGTTCTACTGGCAGAATCTGAACATGAACTACAAGAATTACTGGATGTTGTAGTCAGGAGTAGTGAAAATATGGGACTGGAACTGAATATATCTAAAACAGAATGTATGACGGTATCTAAAAATAATAACCCACCAGCCTGTGTAATAACAAGCAGAGGACAAACAATACAACAAGTTGAATGTTTCAAATATTTAGGCTTCAATGTAACATCCAATGGAAAATCAGATTGTGAAATAAAGAAAAGAATAGGTATGGCGAAGAATGCATTCAACCAGCTGCATACAATTATGAAAAACAGGAATATTAGCATGAAAACAAAAATCAAAGTCCTGGATTGCTATGTACTGTCTGTGCTGCTATATGGTTGTGAGAGCTGGACCATAAACAAGACCATGGTTAAAAGACTGGAGGCAGCGGAAATGTGGTTTTACAGAAGAATGATGAGGGTGTCATGGGTGGAAAGGAAAAGAAATGAAGAAATTTTAGAAATGGCAAACAGAAAAAGATCACTGTTAACAAAAATCATCAAACGCCAAATGGAATTTTTAGGACACATTATCCGCCACCCTGGTTTGGAAGTACTCGCCTTGACTGGAAAGATGAATGGAAAAAGAATAAGAGGAAGACAAAGAATAACTTATTTGAAAGGGATAAGAACTTGGACAGATGAAGCTGAGAAAGGTGGCGCTGCTTTAATAGAATTGGCAAGAGATAGATCAGCTTGGCGGAAGATGACCTCCGACGTCTGCTTCAGATATGGAACTACATGATGATGATGATGATGTGGTCTAGTGGTATGACACTCGCTTTTGGATCGGAAGGTCCTGGGTTTGAGCCTCGTTCAGTGCATAATTGAGTCTCTGAAGAAGGCTCTTTACTCACATTCTCTCACCGTACTCAGGTGTAAAATGAGTACCTGGCCACTAACAACGTTGTCTGTGTCCGAAAATTTTTTTTAATATCGCCTAGCAGGCATCATGTCCCGTCCTTCATGTTAAATGTTGCTGTTGGCCAGGGAACCTTGTAAAACGCTTTGAGCACGTTTGGTCGATATTGCGCTCTATAAAAACTCAATTTTTAAAATATTTTAAAATTTTTTTATTTTTCAGATCTTTATGTTTAAAACAGTATCTGTCTTCAAAAATAGTTTTAAAAAAATCTTGCTAGAGGTTATATTAGAATCTATGTCGATGTTAAAAAAAAAAAATAGCCATAAGCTGTTTCAAAAACTTAATTGAAAATTTATAGTTACCAGAAATGTGTAAAATTTACCAGAAATGTGAGACTTGAAAGTAAAAGTTACCAGAAATGTGAGACTTGAAAGTAAAAGTTACCAGAAATGTGCGATTTTAGATTAAAAGTTACCATTAAATAAATAACGTCAAGTTCTTTATTTTTGGCCGTAAAATGCATTTTTAATCAGCCTGACAGAATTCAAGTTAATTTATTATTTCTAACTTCAGTTTTATCTTATTTGATTTAGACAATTTTTTTTTAAGATAGAAGGAAGGGGGGGGGGGGGGGGGGGGGGGCTGATGAGAGAGATGTATAGACAGTTTTATATAGTTTCAATTTTGTTTGTTTCTTTTTTTTTTTTTTTTTTGTTTAAATTATATGCCCAGACCTCAAGATAAGGACACCCTGTTTGATACAAACTGCAATGGAATTTATGTAAGTACGGCTTGATGGAGTGGTTTATTTATCCATTCATTTCATTATCTCATTCCTTCTCCTCTGACGACCTTCATTTATGGTTTCGATAGCGTTAAATGGTCAGTAGCAATTGCTTGCTACCCTCTGGATAAGACATTAGTCTATTGCAAAGTACTTTCCACCTGACCTAACAATCCCAGTTATCCAATCACTTGAGAGTTGACAGGAAAGGGGTGGGGGGTCAGGAAATAAATCCTGACTTCACCTGGAATCGATCCAGGTCCCTTCATGTGTGAAGCGAGTGCTCAATCAAGATATTGGGACCCCGTCTTCCATTTATGGTTTAGACACTTTCCCTGTTCCAAATCTCCATTTATCCTTTCAAGACAACTTATTTTTTTTAATAGATTGAACGTCCCTTTTACCAATGTGGCACCTGATAACTTAAATCTTACCATAAAAGTATGATGAACCATGTTATCTATTTTTTTCCCGTTGTTTTACTCTCTCCTCACCAGCCATCTTCGCACCCAACTAACACAAAAATAGATTTTTTATCACTCAAACACAATGGCAGTAAAATTCTTGCCATCGAATCTTACAAATTTTTCGTAATTTTACGAATTTCAAATTTCATTGCCATTTTCATTTACTAAATTTTATGGAAAATTACGAATTTTCAATTCTCAGTATTACTTAAATATAATGATGATAATAATAAGAAACTACTACTACTACTACTACTACTACTACTACTACTACTACTACTACTACTACTACTACTACTGCTGCTGCCACTACTGCTAATACTAATTTCCTTGTCATATTACTAAAAATTGACATAAAAATTACTAAATTTGAAGTTTTCAATTTGGCAGGTCTGACATGCTCTACAACACACTGTTCAATTTCTTAAAATTTTATGATGTACAAAAGAAAATTGAATAAGAAAAAGGGTTCGTTGTGTCGTAACGAATGTGACAATTTTCCTATAGTTGGTAAGGAGAGGGTTAATGTCGATAGCAATCCCTGCTTGTTTCTCCTCCCTCCCTTCTACAGATTACCAACCAGGAAACCGAATGACTTTTCATCAAATTTAAGCATTTTGAATTGACAATTCTATAAAATGAAGCTATGTTGTCCTGTGGTATAAAAATTTTTTTTTTTTAAATTGAGCTTTTATATAGCGCAATATCCACTAAAAGTGCTCAAAGCGCTTTACAAGGGGTCCCTGACCAACAGTAACATGCAACATGTAAGACAGACATGACGTCTGTTAGGTGATATTACAACAGAGGCAACGCTGTCAATGGCCAGGTACTCATTTTACACCCGAGTACGGTGAGAGAAAGTGGGTAAAGAGCCTTTTTCAAGGATTCAACTATGCGCCGAGTAAGGCTGAAACCCAGGACCTTCCAATCCGAAAGCGAGTGTCATACCACCAGACCACATAGCCGCGCATGTGGTATGACACTCACTTTCGGGTCTGAAGGTCTTGGGTTCGAGTCTCACTTGGCGCATAGTTGAATCCTTGAAAAAGGCTCTTTACCCACTTTCTCTCACCGTACTTAGGTGTAAAGTGAGTACCTGGCTGTTAACAGTGTTGTCTCTGTCTGAATAAATTGTAATATCGCCTTACAGGCGTCATGTCTCGTTTTACGTGTTGCTGTTGGTCAGGGGCCCTTTGTGAAGCGCTTTGAGCATGTTTTAATAATAATAATAATAATACTAATAATCTTTATTGTCCAAATAGGCAATTATTGTTGAGTTGATATTGCGCTATATAAAACCTCAATTTAAAAAAAAAAAAATTTAATAGGGGTAATAATCAATATGATCATGCATTTTGTGTTAATGCAGATGTTTTCTCTCAAGATCTGTATTTCATCCCAGAAGTATTCAGTATTCAGATTTTTTATTGATTCAAGTCAGTATGCTATAAAACCATCAGTACATTTTCCAAACACCTGCTAACCTGAAAAAAGGAAGTACATCATGTTTTTTTTTTTTTAAAAAAAACTGGAATTAAGTGCTTGGACAGGTGTCGGTCTATGTTTTTGTGTAAACATTTAGTAAATTTAGTAAAAAAAAAAAGCTGATGTTGTCATTCTCTGTGTCAGTTATTTTTGACACAATTTTATGGAAGAGACAAAAAAAAACCACTGAATTGGCAACCCTGTTTATTGCATGCATGTGACAAGTCTGTATTAAAGAAAAGGAAATCTTGTTAAATCTTCTCAAATAAATCATTTATTGATAATTTTCCAGGGAATTGACAAAGAAACAAAGAAGTCCTACGAAGAAGAACTGTGTAGCCACTCTCACCCACGAGGTGTCGCAACTCTGGGAGATTCTATCAGTGCTCATTTCAGCTTCCCCCCCAACTGGATTGACGCTACAAAGATCTCTGTGGTAACATTCCATTTCCAGCGAGTTTGTCTACTATGCACTTCGCATAATTATTTCCATGGTGGTGGTGTTTTTATTTATTATTATTATATTATTATTATTATTATTATTATTATTATTATTATTATTATTATTATTATTATTATTATTATTATTATTATTATTATTTTTATTTTTATTTTTGTTATTATTGTTATTATTATTTTTTCTTTTACTGTCTTTAGTCAGTGCGCATGGCTTTTATACTTGCTTTCTGATAAGGTTAAACCTAAGGAAGAAAGATATTTCAATTCAATCAGAGCTGTAAGCAGGGAGATATAGACAGAATCTTACATAATTTTACAGACCTGCGAACTTGGAATTGGAAAAATTCGTAGTTTTCAGCTGAAATAACACAGTAGATATTTCAACTACCATTAATAATGACCAATTGTGTGTTTAAATACATTAGATATAGCTTCGAACTCCTTTATATATTAGCTCTGGCCCCAAAACTTCGTTTTATTAACTCACTCAACCCTAACACCGTCTATATCCGTAGTTTACCCAGGTTACTTTTACCCCATACCTATTTTTTACATTTTTCTGAGACAAATTATAGGTGTAGTATCAAAGCTAATGTTTTTAGTTTTTACATGTTAATGGTTGTTGAATAAAACTATCTCTGTACATGCTCATTTTTTATACATTTTTTTTTTCAATTTTGAAAAGTAGCAAAACTCTCTAGGGTTGAGTGAGTTAAAGAGGTTTATTGAATTAAAGATCTTTATATAATTGTCAATTAGGACCCAAAAATTCTTATTTCTACGAAATTCCCGTAGTAGTCGTAGTAAGCAGGTCTGCATACAATGACTTTTTAAATGCCTAGAGTATTATTGTAATCCCAATATATAGGCTGCTCTTAATAGATCTCTAATTTACAACAATATTTGAACAATGTTTTACAACAGACTCGTGTCCTATCCAAAAGCCGTCTAGTACTACAGAGACTTGAATAAAATAATCCAGCCTATAGGCCCTTCTTTTTTGTGAGAGATAGATATGAGATAGATAGAGGGATGGGGGAAGGGTTTACACTTTAGTTTCCTGTCAATTTATATATTACCTTTACCGATGTTCCATGTTGGACACGACGTTGGAGATCAGGGTTCGCCAGCTCTCTCTCTCATCAATTTATATATATAGCCTTGTATAGCATGTTTAAATACTTTTATGTTCTCCTGGTCAAAGCTTATGATTACAGCTACTCAACCATGAAACTTTTCACCATAAAAACACAAATTATTCCATGTCAATTATTGTTGAAACAGGCCCAAGACATGAGATGTTGACATAGTTTAATACAGTAGCCACAAAATAAATACAAATTTAACCTCGTCATTTTACTTTGTAGACTTTGATTGCTTGTATTTATTTTTTTTGGCCTGTTTTACTCCAATAATTTTTGTTTAATTATTCACTTATTTATTTATGTATTTATTTATTTATTGATTAATTAATATATTTGCATCATGAACGTTACCCTTTTTTTTTTCTTTTTTTTTTTGTGTTGTGCAAGCATGCTTTTATAAATATATCCCCCCCCCCCCCCCCCCCCCCCCATGTCCGTTTGCTGCTTTGTTTTGCAATTATGCATAAAACACGTTTAGTCTCTTATAAATAGCTCTTTCAAAGAGAAGTTTAAAATAGAATTACGCCGTTGTACAGCTGTGCCAACCAGTAAGATTTTACATAATTTGAGTTGCTTTAAGGTTTTGCTAAAGATATTCTGCATAAAAAGTCAGAGAATTGAAAAGATGATCAACAATACAGGGAAATAGTTGGTAGGTGGAACAAGGCTTGTCTATACCAAGATGTAAATTTTGGTATCAGGACAGCGGGCTTTTCAAAAGAATTTGATAAATCAATTAATTGATAGGTGTATTTATTTAAGGAAATTACATAAATTATTTACAATGGTCTAAGCTGATTGGCATGTCTGCTGTGATGACGTGTTCCATTTTAGATACTGTCAGAAAATGAAAATGAAATATTAATCTGTACATTAACATGTTTAAAGAAATAAATAAAAATGATTATAATAATTATAAAAGAACAAAATACCAAACACGGAGCATTTCGGCTCAAAACCCTTCCTCAGCCAAAAATTTTTTAAAAATCCAATGAAAACATGAATGCATTACTAAAAAACAGAGAAATATCCAGTTCGTCCTCTCTGTATAAAAATCTTGGAATGAAAAGTTTTTATTTTGTTCTTTTTTTGAAGCTGTTCCATGGGTGCCAGTTTTCCGGTTCATGCCGGAATTCCGGTTTCGGTGTTTTGAGTAAAATGACCTGTGAGTATTTCACTATGTATTATATATTGGTTTTAAAATCAAATTAATTTCCTCATTGTGTCAATATGTTTGCTGTGTAATCATTTAATAATGGTATAAAAACGGTGATGAAATAAGAGTAAAGTTTAGGCCGCATTTTCAGTAGGAACATTTTCAGGTTTGGCAAAGTGTCGAGATTTTAGTTTCAGGTTTCAGCACTTCTTCCTGTTGGCACCCATGGCTGTTCTATTCATTTTGTTTATTACTTTTTACAGTCCATAGCTTCTAGCAGCTTAGCATCACATTAACATCTTAATAATGCTTAAATTCAGAAGCAATAGCTGGCTGGTCGGTTGGTATAACTTTTCCTTTCTATATGGACATGATTTATGCTTTGTTATATGCTTGGCTTTTTTTGTGTTTGTTAATTTATATATCTGCATGTTTTATCTCATCAACCATGGGTTTGTAGGAAGCTTTTAAACCTTTACCTCTGGTTATTGAAGATGAATCTGATTGGCCCATGCTTGGTTCATTCACTGGTAAGTTTGGAATTCGTAATTTGATGCAGTGGGAAATTGGGAGATGTTATCTTGAAAAAGCTGACGTTGTCATTCTCTGTGTAAGTTATTTTTGACACAATTTTATGGAAGAGACAAAAAAAAAAAACCACTGAAAACGTTCTACTTTGATGCAAAGCAATATTTGCCGTGTTTAGTTAGTATTGGAGGTCAGATAGCTCAGTTGGTAGAGCACTCGCTTCTCACATAATGAACCGAGATCGATCACGGGTGCAGTCGAGATTTTTTTCTGATCCCCGCTCCAACTAGCAGTAAATGGATAGCTGAATCTGTTAGATTTGGTGGAAAGTACTTTGTGATAGACTAGTGTCCTATCCAAAGGATAGCAAGCATTTGCTATTGTCAATTTCACGCTAAAGAAGCCGGGTTAAACTCCGGCTCCATGTTCCTAATGGCTCTGAAGGACTAATTTGTTTTAACATTTCATGAAATCTTTAAATTTACTGCTATTCAAAGAATTTGATTTTATAAAAAAGAATGCCATAAAATCTTTAAAAATCTTATTATACTGGGGAAACCTTCAAAAATGATCAATCATTTCAAATTCCTGTCTATGATTGCAGGAAGGATTTAGAACAGACAGGGCGTTTCACGTTGTGTTTTGTTTTCAGGTCACGGCACAAACAACTGGACGAGTGTAATTCAAGGCCCCATTGATTCTATTTATAACCGAATGGTTGACAGGAACAGATGCAACCACAGAGACTATCAAAACATTGCTATCAACGGTACAGTTTTTAAAAATTTGATAATATTATATGTACATAATATTGTGATGACAAAAAAGATGGAATTGTATATGGGCAGACACGGATGTAAGCTGTTGTAAATCAAATATGTTGGGTGGGGATCCTGACCTCCCATAGTGGGCAGGGAGGTACATGCTGTGTCTTCTATCCCCCCATACCCGTTTTCTAATTGTTTCCTGTCATTGTCTTGGGATGAGATAACTTAGTTTTGTCCTGACCCTTGCCGGAGTTCCTTGGCTGGGAGGGAAACAGTCAAATGTATGTTATAGTTTTGGGAGATGATTTTTTTCCCCTTGTAAATCATCTCTCTCTTATGCATTGTATTATGTTTAGTTTACATATTATATTATATGATTGTTAACATTTGAGTGTATTCCTCTTAGTTGGGACCTGTGCTTGTGTCTGGATGAGACTTTTAGGTGATCTCAAACTAAGTACTTTGATAGTGTACTCTTGAAATCTACACCTGTTTCCTAATTGAACCAGTTCCCCTTTGTCTCACCTTTTCTTTTGTGCTTTAATTGTAATTCTAGAACTTTTTACTATCCCATTTTTCCTTTTTACTGGCGTTGATATAACCTTAATGTGTTGCAAGCGCTGTAAAACCCTTAAAAACAAACTGTAGAGGTTTTATTTTACAGTACTTGTGGCACTTTTTGATTGGCACAACATGTACAGATCTTCAGGTCTGACACATCCTAACCCCATTATGGGCCTAGTTTAACATTGTTGTAATGGACAGTATTTTGTGTCATTTTTTTTTTTTGTTGAGATTTCCATTACGACAATGAGTCCTCAATGAATTGGGTTATCAGACCTGTAAATAAGTGCACGCCGTTTTTGATTTACATTAACACTTTTTTCTTTAAGATGAATTTTCCTGGGTTTTTCAATAAAAGATGTTATTTATTTATTTATTTTTTTTGTGAGTGTTATTTAAATTTACTTTAAGTTAAAGCTTTAGCTTTGCTCATTTTGCAAAGGAAAATGTTAAAAACTTGTCAATGAGCCTGGTTTAGATTACAGTTGATTGGCCGATTAATAAGACTCGCTACCTTGACCTTTGAGCCCCCCTCTCCCCCACCCACTAATAAAAAAAAGTACAATTTGTCTTTAAGGCAGTTTTGACTGTATTGATGGTAATTTATTCTCTCATTTTTCTTTTTTTTTCTTTACATTTTTTTTTTAGTTTATGTATTTTTTTCAAGGGTTTCCAATTACTTGATTTTAACCTTTTCTTTTGAGATTGTTTTCAACAGTTTTATTTATATTTTACAGGGGAAGATTCTTTTAATGTGCACGAAGTTATGAAAACGTAAGTATCTGTGTGGCATCTTTATATGATTTTGTATTTGATAAAAGTTATTATATAATTACTGCTTATTTTTGTCTGGCTGAGAATATCGAAATTCTGACTGTCACCACGTCTTTTGATAGCCGCCTTCACCATTTCTTTTTTTTCTTTTTTTTTTTAATATTTAAATTAAAAATGTAGAAAAAAAAAATAATCAAGAAACTTCTATGTAATTTGTAATTTGTTTTTTTTTGTTTTGTTTTTTTTTTTTTGTTTTTTTCATGGTCTATTTTCTTTTCTTTTTTTTTTTTAGGATAAAATATAAACAACAATGCAAAATCACAACAAAATAAAAAGGAATAAATTTCAACAATGCTTACACGAGAAAACAATGTATTTCTACAATACTTAAGCCATCTTGTACACTTTCAAAGGATGGTGGTCAATGCCGCATAAAGCACTGTGCATAATGCATTCATAATTAAATTAACAGGAAAATATAGGAACCCCTCAATCGACCTCAGTCAATTCAAATGACATTATTTTGATTTTCCTTCTAGATTGTCGAGAAATCAAAAATCAGATCGTCCTCTTTTGCTGTTCATTGTTTTGGTTGGAAATGATGTTTGTCAGGGGTAAGTGGCTTATATTTGTCTTTTATTCTGTATTTCTCTCTCTCTCTCTTCCCCCTCCCCCGAGTGCGAGCGTACTTTTGATTTACAGGAGGTTCCTTAAATTAAAGCAATACCCTCTTAAAATTCCCAATGACAATTGAGCTTATTTTACAACAAAAAAAACAAACTCGAACGTTATCTCACCTCTCTGACTGAAAAAAAAAAAAAAAAGAAAGAAAGAATTCTATGTCATGAGAGAAATTTCTAAATTCACACACACGCCTTGACTTTTGAAATAGGCCGCTAAATTAATATATGTTGATATCTGTGCTTTTGATTTGTGATTTGTGATTCCAATGTTTAAAAAAATTTTCTCTCGATAGCAAATTGACTTACACAGCAATTTCCCCCCCCCCCTGTTTTATATAAAATATTTTCATTCAATTAAAAAAGAATAAATCTCAAATGCGTTGTTGTTTCAACGGCATGACTTTTTGCAATTAAAGAGATTAGAAATTGAGTTTGTCACCTTTCTAATGAATTTGAAAACCTCTTTCTATCGTATGACAGAATTTGGACCAGGTAAGTGATTATGGCACTTCTGCATGCTCGATGTTGTACATTTTCTATTGAAACAAAATGGATGTTGTCTTAGCAACTGTAAGGTTTCCTATTTTAGAGTCTGTATCCTGACTCGAAAGAATGATAATGATATTGTTGTTGCTGATGATGATGATAATAATAAATCAACTTACCCCTTACCTCACGGGATCAGTGTTGAACATTTTCCATATGGTAATGATATTGTTGTTGCTGATGATGATGATGATGATGATGATGATGATGATGATAATAATGAATCAACTTACCCACTTACCTCACAGGATCAATGTTGAACATTTTCCATATGGTAATGATGTTGTTGTTGTTGTTGCTGATGATGATGATGATGATGATGATAATAATGAATCAACTTACCCACTTACCTCACGGGATCAATGTTGAACATTTCCATATGGTAATGATATTGTTGTTGTTGTTGCTGATGATGATGATGATGATGATGATGATGATGATAATAATGAATCAACTTACCCACTTACCTCACGGGATCAATGTTGAACATTTTCCATTATAAGAAAATTTATCTCACATTAGAAATTGGAATAAAGGTTTCTCATGACTTAACCCTGATTCAGGAAGTGTGAGGAAGACTGATGATGATGAAGAAGAATTCACACTCACTTGATAAATTATCTGAACAAATTTGTATGAAACAGTGCCATTAAAGCAAGAAAGAAATATACAAGAAAAAAAATCATCCCAAAAAATCAGTCTTCCTTGCCTGGGGATCGAACCGCAGACCTCCTGATTACCAGTCAGATGTGTTACCAAGAGGTAATCAAACGCCTGAGGTTCGATCCCTAGTCGAGGCCGACTGATGTTTTGGGATGTTTTTTTTTTCATTTGTATTTTTCTTCCTTGCTTTGTCTGGCACCGTTTCATACACACTTGTTGAGATCTTTATCTTACACCGGTGCCTGCCCCCCTTTTTTTCATAATTTGATTGTTACTAATTTATCATGCATGCTTGATGTTGTTCATTGTTCATTTAAAAGAAAATCGAAGGTGTCTTTCCAAATAAAGTAGTGGTCACTAATTGGACAGTCTTTGTCCTATTTCATGTGGATTGTTCATTTAAAATAAAATTGAAGGTGTCTTTCCAAATAAAGTAGTGGTCACTAATTGGATAGTCTTTGCCCTATTTCACGTGGATTGTTCATCTAAAAGAAAATTGATGGTGTCTTTCCAAATAAAGTAGTGGTCACTAATTGAATAGCCTTTGCCCTATTTCATGTGGATTGTTCATCTAAAAGAAAATTGATGTGTCTCTCCAAATAAAGTAGTGGTCACTAGTTGGATAGTCTTTGCCCTATTTCATGTGGATTGTTCATCTACAAGAAAATTGATGGTGTCTCTCCAAATAAAGTAGTGGTCACTAGTTGGATAGTCTTTGCCAATTTCATGTGGATTGTTCATTTAAAATAAAATTGATGGTGTCTTTCCAAATAAAGTAATGGTCTCTAATTGGATAGTCTTTGCCCTATTTCATGTGGATTGTTCATTTAAAAGAACATTGATGGTGTCTTTCCAAATAAAGTAATGGTCACTAGTGGATAGTCTTTGCTCTATTTCATGTGGATTATTCATCTAAAATAAAATTGATGGTGTCTTTCCAAGTAAAGTAGTGGTCACTAATTGGACAGTCTTTGCCCTATTTCATGTGGATTGTTCATTTAAAATAAAATTGATGGTGTCTTTCCAAGTAAAGTAGTGGTCTCTAATTGGACAGTCTTTGCCCTATTTCATGTGGATTGTTCATTTAAAATAAAATTGATGGTGTCTTTCCAAGTAAAGTAATGGTCTCTAATTGGACAGTCTTTGCCCTATTCATGTGGATTGTTCATTAAAAGAAAATTGATGGTGTCTTTCCAATAAAGTAGTGGTCACTAATTGGACAGTCTTTGCCCTATTTCATGTGGATTGTTCATTTAAAATAAAATTGATGGTGTCTTTCCAAATAAAGTAATGGTCTCTAATTGGATAGTCTTTACCCTATTTCATGGTGGAAATAATAATAATAATAATAATATATCTTTATTGTCCCCAAAAAAGTGGCAATTTGTCATTTGGTTACACATTTATAACAATACAATATTGACATAGACACACTCACACAAGATGCACACTAGTAACATAGTAGTCATCGTAATATAAAAATAACTTTAGCTGGAGCTTTTATACAGCGCAATATCTACTTAACTTTCTCAAAGCGCTTTACAAAAGGTCCCTGACTCACATCAACACATTACGTTTAGAAGGAGACATGACACCTGTTAGACGATATGACATTTTTTTCTGACAGAGACAAATCTGTTAATGGCCAGGGTACTCATTTAACACCTGAGTACGTTGAGAGAATTTTTATCATTCAACTATGTGCTGAGCGAGGCTTGAGCCCAGGATCTTCCAAACTGAAAGCTAGTGACATACCACAAGACCACATAGCCGCATTAAATTATCGTGCATGCTTGCTGTTGTTCATTGTTCATTTAAAAAAAAAATGTTTGCTTTACAAATTAAGTAATGGTCACTAATGGAGTCTGTCATTTTTTATTCTTTTTTTCTATTAAAGTAAATTCATTAAAATAAAACTACATTAAATTTGAGATTTTTGTTGTGCCATTTTCCTTAAATGAAAATGCTCAATTGCAACTTGAACTTTTAAGGAAAATATGAAGTTAAATAAGAAGCTAACACATTAAGGACTACAGGACAATAAACACAGTTGTATTTTCTTTATTTTGCATTGGCTGTGGTTAAGTACAATGAATTATACATGCATTTGCATACACAGTGAGCATATCTAAATAACAGTTAAGTATTGTCCTAAAGAGCTCTGTTTTTGATTCTGTTTGGGAAGAATCAAAAGATTTTTTTCCTTGTGTCTTCTAACTTGACAAGTTCTATTTCACTGAGTCTCGTCTAATACCTAAAATTTTTTAGAGCAAGTTTTTATTTTTTCACCTGTCTTCCTACAGTACTCATACAGAATTATCATCTTATCTTTAAAAAAACAAAACAAAACAAACTCCCAATCAATTCGTTATGTTATTGAATAGTGCTGAATTTATGCCACTAATTTATATCAAAAAGAATGTCATATGTGAGGATAAAATTGACCTTCTAGATTTTGTGCTCCTTAAACAGCAAGATCATCTAAATTGGTTTAAGATATAAATCAACAGTGATGAGATTTGACACATTATTTCTAGAAATAAATCTGTATCAAATGCGAGCTGTCAGAGGACCCTCTCTAGCTTTCAAGTCAATTCATTGTTGATGCTCCCCCCCCCCCCCCCAGCAAGGCAGTGTCTTGGTATTTGTATGATTTTGCATGTATTATGTATTATGGTGTGATTTATTTTCCTTGTAAATCATCTCCCTGTTAGATGTCTTATGTTTTATGTGCTGAACTATACTTTGTATGTATTAGATACTAATGATAATGCAAATAGATGGATTTCTGCTTTCGACTAAGATCCAGGTGAGGCCATACATTTTGTCTCACACTAGGTTCAAAGGTAAATTTCACTACCATCTACTCCTATTCTCCTTTTCATCAATTCAAGGTCTTTTGTCTTACTTTTCCTAGAAATTAGAAGACTCATATGTGCTGAAAATTTTGTTAGAACTCTAAAAGCAATCCAAATCAAACAATCCTTTTTAAAAAAAAATATTACCTTTGTCTTCCCACTTGTCAGAAAAACCCAGGATTTGAGTGCCATGACAACCCCCAAACAAATGCACGAAAACACTCTGATCACTTTGGACTATCTGGTAAGGATCCACATCTGTTCAGAAAAATAGTAATTTGTTACAGTGAATGACATAATCAGTCAAATGGTGAAAAGGTTTGAACTGAGATGTTGCCAAGTTTAGTTAGAAGGTCAATTTATTATCAAAAATGATTTCTTGTCATAAATTATTAAATCAACCCTTTTGTACATCTTCGGGAAATATCAAAGATTAATTTCACTTCTAAATATTTTTTACAGCTAGAGTCAAGTTGAAAAAGTATGAAATTTGAGATAAGTTGATTGATACCGTTCGATACATCTGACCATAATTTCATGAAAAATAAAGATTAAAATGCTCTGGGGAACACATTCTTTCAGAAAATGCAAAACAATGCAAATCCAAAATTTTCACTTTCCGACTGATTGTGTCGTGCACTGACACATTTTAGCTTTAGCAGAAGCACATCAGCATCTTTACTCTGATAAAACTGATTGGAAAGAAAAATTTGGTACCAGAGGACAGATTGCATATTCAGGATCTGGAACAGATTATTAACCTAAAAAAAAAATAGTCCACCTCAGAAATTAGGCCCGTGGAGCAGGGGTTAATACAGTTTTTTAAAGCATGAATCGGACAATTACAATTGCTTGCTCCCCTTTAGAAAGGACACTATTCTATCACAAATTACCGTCCACCATATCTGACAGACTCAGCTACACAATTGCTGGGGGGGTCGGAAAAAATCTCGACTTCACCCTCAATCAATCTCGGTCCCTTTGCATGTGAAGCGAGTGCTCTACCAACTGAGCTATTGGGACCACTTTGTTGACTTATATACAATGACTTTTTCCATTTGAGAGCTACTACCTGTATGCTTTTTCACCAGGTTTGGATTTTTGAAGTTAAATTTTTAATGAAAATTGGTGAAATTTCCAAAGTGACAATTAGAAATCATGCATTTTGGATTGATACAGGTCTTTTTCACCAAAATTAGAATTTTTTTTTATCAAATGAAGTGCAGATTTTTTATTGGCTGTTCATTTTAGTAGAATATCATTTCATTTCCAATTTTTTATTTTTTCAAAGAAAGCGCTCTTCATTAAAAAAATGTATTTCTTCATTTTCGATTATATTTAATTTTTCAAGGAAAATCGTCTGCCCAAAGGTAGCTCTGTAGTGATTCTCGGTTTGGCTGATGGACGTCCTCTCTATGAGACCATGGCAGAACGAATTCATCCCATTGCCAACTTCTGGGGAGGCTTCACCTACAGCCAATTCTACGACTATCTCAACTGTATGGAGGTAAATTTGGCCTGCAATGTTATTGACATATTGATGTCATTATTATTGATACTTTTTTTCTTTTTTTTTTTCTCTCCACTCTTGACTGATAGCACTAGAAGAAATGAACATTGTACTTATTAAAAAAAAAAATTATGTTAAATTTGATCAGATGATATTTTTGCATGTAGTTAATCTGACCATCTATGATAAAAAAATCAAGGCAGTGTGAAGTGTTTTTATAATTTGCTTTTCTTTCTTTTAAAATACACACACATAGATTTTAAGACTGGATTCAAATTTTTTTAATGCTCTTAATTCTTATGGAAACATTTTGGGTCTTTAGTTGGATTTTAAAGTCAGGTGATTAGGTAAACAAAATTTGAGCAGTTGAGCTAATGTCTAGATTGAATTTCTTATCTAGATTTTATTTCTTTTTCAAATCAAAATTTCTTTAATTATTTGTGATGTTTTGAGTTAAGTCTAAACAATGATGCCTGAGATGCATAAAATAGATAATATATATTATTATGGTCCCATATTATTTATTATTGCTGTTACTGCCCAGAGAGGTTTTAAAAAATGCACTCCTAATTGTCTATTGATGAAACAAAATTCACGTCACTCAGTTCTTTGGTATTGTTTTTAGCCAGCCCGTTTCATGACTAGTTCTCACTAAATTCTATCAATCAGACTATAAACATTTAAGGTTACACACATGTTTTCCGTTTTGTGTGTTGGAACATTGATGATACTTTTCTGCGGATCCGCGGAAAACGCGTTTTCTTCCTTTCTCGGTTTTCCTCTAGATCTCGATCGCGGATATTCCTTCATTTCCTCTTTACTTTTTTTATATAATAAATCTTTAAAAACCTCTTTTGGGCCCCACCTAGAAAGAGGCCAAACACACTAGTACTCTTCAAGTACTCAAAGAAGTCATCCTGCCTACTTTCCTGTGGTGCAAGAATATTCTAGGTGAGTTTTCCGTTTTTCCGAGACTTTTCTCCTTTTGACTTTTGTGAGTATCATCACTGTGGAACATTATTTCCGGTTGGCGAATGTTGTGGGCTTTTTGGCTAAATGCACAGCATCAATTGAAGTGAGTCAACTCTCGTGATTTGGACATTATAATACCTGACTACGGCTGTAGTTGGGGGGTGAAGTGGTTGGGTGGTTAAGACATTGCATTGTGGCTTGGAAGGTCCTGGATTCAAGTTTCCCTTCAGGCACTTTTGTCTTGTCCCCTTGGCATTGGGCCGGATTGTTAATCCTCAATATTCTCACTTTGGACAACATGGGTGATTCCTGTTGACATCAGACTTCTTGTTTGATAGATTGTCTTTATTCCTTCATCGAATGTCTAGGCAATGGCATCTTTCAATGCTGTGCGAAAAGAAGGGCGTAATGTACGTATAATGCCTATAGGTCATGCTGGAGTCGGCACGATTTAGATGCTAGAAACTGAATTAATAATTGTAAACAATGTGGGACTTGCATTATGTTTGTTTCCTTGAGGAGAGTGGTTATAGTTTTATTTTTAAAAAAGTAGGATTAACAAAAATTCGTATTTCTCATTATTTTAATTTCCATGTTGCTTTATCAACATCTGGTCCACAGCAGCATAAAACTGGTTTGAGGCCATGGGTTATGAGTCACATTTAATGGGGATGATCTGTATTACATTTTCATGTGCTTAAGTCATTGGTCACAATATAAAGTGTGCTCAAAATGACCCGCATAGTAAAAAATAGTTCACAGTTTTCGAAATATCTAAAATCACAATAGGGCATTTTGTTCAGCTTTACTTATGGGTTTGTTTTACGACTGTCATAAAAACAAAGCAGCGTGTTTACATTTATGAAGAAACATCCAATCGCTGGACAGCAACAAATCATGTGATCGATGACTCGATTGACCGCAAACCTAGATATAGATCGCTCAGATTACAATTTTTTTTCCCCCACTTTTTTACTGCTTGTTTTAATGATAATGATAATAAATTCTCAATATGTTGTTTTATATTAAAACTGTATTGTTTTCTTTATGTGATGTATTTTCAGGCCTCTCCCTGTCCTGCTTGGCTAAATTCCAATGCCACTGCCAGGAACGCTGCAGCCAAGGTACTGAAATTTTTAGTTTGAAGTTTTGTAAATAGAACTAAAAGCCATAGTGGCCAACTTTCCTGATATTTTGGGACTCCCAATTTAGCAATCTGGAGAAATTTTTAAAACGAAGAAAATTAATTGGAGAGCTAGTGCAAGTGTACAGAGCCATCTTTTCTGAATGAAATACAGTTAAAATTTTTTAAGGTAGCTTGGAATAGTTTGCCTGATGGAATCGTGAGAGCAAAAAGTTTGATTCTGTTTAAAAATAGACTTGACAAATAATGGAAGGAACAAGAAATACTATTTGACTTCAAACACAAAAATCAACACTGGCCATATGAGGACCTGGCCTGATGAAGAACAATTGGGAGTCCAGCGAATAGGATCTATTAGAACCTGTTCTGGAAATCATCGCTAAATAAATAAAATATCTGGAATTAGGGACAAAGTGACAGGTATTCCAGTTATCTGTTGTTGAAGAAAAAGAGAAATTAGGGAGCAGGCAGTGGTATAAGATAAATATCTGAACAAATGTGTCTGAAGTGTTACCAGACAAAGTAAAAAAGAAAAATTCAAGAAAAAAAAAATATCCAAAAATATCAGCCCTCCTCGACTGAGTTGATGACATTTTTATTTCTTGTATTTTTCTTTCTGACTTAGTTTGGCACTGTTTCAGACACGCTTGTTCAGATTTTTGAAGAAAAAGGAAACATTTTTAAAGACTTTTTTCTTTTGCTAATATCTTGAAAAGTCAATGCGACACCTGACACCTTCAATCAGAACATCCAAAGCCAAACATTTCAGTCAGACGATCTTCAGTCTAAATATAGCTGTTGGACTCAGAATTGGAAGTGTGTTAAAATTAATTGGCATTATATCAATGTTAATGCATTATAATGTGAGAACACATGCAGAGAGGGTAGAAAAATGCGGTATTGTTTTAGAAGTCTAGAGCTCTTTGTATGTGGAATAGGAGGTATAAATTATTACTACTATTATTGAATTATTATTATTATTATTATTATTATTATTATTATTATTATTATTATTATTATTATTATTATTATTATTATTATTATTATTATTATTAATGTTATTATTAATGTTATTGTTCTTGTTATTATCTAGGTTTATTTTATGCTACATTAGTTATATTGTGTATTTGTAATTTGCATTCGGCAGGTCTGCTGTTAGTCAGAAAGAACTTTGTATGTTATGGCTCTTTTTTTTTCTTGTTTTTTTTTGTTTCACCTGTTAAACCATGATTTTCAATTCCTACCCCCGACTTTCTCATTCATAGCGTGTCCAAGAGCTCAATCTGACATTGAAGAAGTTGTCTGAGAAAAGGAAGAACCATTACTCCAACTTCAACCTGTACTTTCTGGACGATCCACTGGATGCTGGTAAAGATTATGTCTATTTGTAAAGCGCTTTGAGCATGTTTAGTGGATATTGCGCTTATATAAAAGCTCAATTTTAAAAAAAAAAATTGTCACTAGATAAAAAATTAATTTCCTTTCTGATTGGACTCCACTATCAGTGGTGCAACCTTACATAAAAAACACATCAACAGGAATCATCCATGTTGTCCAAAGTGAGCTAATTGGTGGGGAATAGATATTCTGAAACATAACGCGTATATACCTGGGGTAAACGCGAAACATTACACGATTTGCTGAATTAAACTTGGCTTGGGGTTTCTTTTTGAAAAAAAGTGGACATAGAAGTTTTGAAATATGATGATGATGATGATGAGGTACATAGCTCTTTTGTACTTAATACTGTCCAATTTGCATCTTTGTGGTCTTTTTTTTTTGTATGGCTCTAGTCTTTGGATATGTATGTCAATGGTTCGAATCCTGCTCTGTTTTGTGCCAAGTTGGCTCCTTGGAACAGACTCTTTACTCACATTCTCTCAGCGTGCTCAGGTGTAGAATAAAGATAAGAAATAAAGATTTTAATTGAATTGTAGACTTCAATTTATTAGACGAAGACATGCTGTGAACATTTTGGGTTTCCCCTTTATCAACAAAACACGATGAATGAAACACTTAGGACGAATGAGGTGTCGAATGAAGACCTGACTATTAACAGCATTGTCTCTATGTCGAAAAAAAAATGTAATGTCTCTTCCTACATGTTAAGTGTTGCTGTTGGCTTTGGACCCCTTCTAAAGTGCTTTGAGCACTTTTAGTGGATATTGCGCTATATAAATACTCAAAGTTAAGTTAAGCTAAATTGACTTTAGTTCAGGTGCAGTTGTACTAATGACAGTTAACTAAATGGTTGTGTTTTTGTTTTTTAATTTTTAAATTTTCAGTTTTGGATGATTGGAAGAAAGCAGGACGTAAAGTTTGGGAGCTTGTGGAACCATCTGACGGTTTCCACAGCAATCAAGTGAGTCACAACATGACTTTGTTTTTTTTTTTTCACTGTACAAAAATGAATATAACAATAGAAAACTGGCATCAACGATGTGTGACTAGATAGCTCAGTTGGTTGTATGGCCGCTCATGGCCGATCTCTGTCTCTCCCGGCCAGGAGGAGGGTGTCATGTCAATTGAATCCTGAGTTTGGCATTGACCCAGTGACTTTTTCAGGGGACAGCGTGGCTCAGCGGTACGGTCTTTGCTTCGTAGCTGAAAGGTACCGAGTTCGATCACCTGCCGCTGCGCTGTGTGGCCTTGAGCAAGTCACCTCGTCCTAGCTCAATTTGCAGCGCTGCATTGCATTGCAGCTGACGCCTGGGTTATTCCAGTCTTCCCTTCGAATAGACCCTAGAGACACATTTTCCCTATGGGATGAATGAATAAAGGGAATTTTTTATTTCTTAGAAAATTTATTTATTTTATGCTCTGTTTTCATCTGGCACTTCTCCATACCCTATTTTACTCATCATTGTTGATACAAGTGCCCGCTCCACAATTTTTTTGAATTAATGAGAAACAAGATTTAAGTTATATTCATAGGGGGTTCAGGCTATGCCCAAATTATATTTTGCTTCAATTTTTCGGTTACTGGAATAAAAATTCCTCATTCCTCTTGGTACCTTTTCATCATTTCTCTCTAAAACTTTGATTTTCTTTCCACACGATGTAGAAGGTAATGAAGCTGACACGCTGGGAGGGGTTCCTGACCTTTCATAGTGGGCAGGGGGGTACATACTGTGTCTTCTATCCCCTTATATCTGTTTTCCAACATGCTTTCTGTCTTTGTCTTGGAATTAGATTACTTGGTTTTGTCCTGGCCCTGGCGGAGTCCTCGCTGGGAGGGAAACAGTCAAATGCATAGTTATTGTTTTGGGATGTGATTTTTTTTTTTCCTTGTAAATCATCTCTCTGTTATGTATTATTATGTTTGTTATTTTGAATGTATAATGTAAGCATTTGAGTGTGTTCCTCTTTGTTGGATTTTGTGTTTGTGTGGATGAGACTTATAGGTGATCTCAAACTAAGTACATTGGTGGTTTGCTCTTGGAATCTACCTCTGATCCCTATTTGTTCCCAGTTCCCCTATGTCTTACTTTTTCTTGGGTGCTTTAATTGTAATTCTAGAACTTTTTACTATCCCATTTTCTTCCTTTTTACTGGCGCTGATATAACCTAAATATGTTGCAAGTGTCGTAAAAACCTTTAAAAACAAACAAAACTAGCTGACATGCATCTTGCTCAAAATTACACTTTTTGGGTCTAATATATGCGTTTACACATTTCACTAAATTATTTACTTTTTTTCTGTGCGGCTATGAGGTCTAGTGGTATGACACTCACTTTCGATCGAAAGGTCGTGGCTTCCAGCCTCACTCAGTGCATAGTCCTTGGAAAAGGCTCTTTACTCACATTCTCTCACCGTACTCAGGTGTAAAATGACTACCTGGCCGTTAACAGAATTGTAATATCTCCTGCCATGTCTCGTTTTACATGTTACGTGTTACTGTTGGTCAGGGACCCTTTGTAAATCGCTTTGAGCAGTGATATTGTGCTATATAAAAGATTCAATTTTTTCCATGATTAGTTTTATTTATTTGAAATTAGCAACAAAAAAAAAAAGGAATTAGTGGAAAAGTTGATTGATGAAATTTTCATTCACCAAGTAACCTTGACCCTGCATTACGTGTCTAGGTAGCTTCATTTGATATCCAATCCATAGCCGAGCAATTCTTTATATTTGGTTTGATATTTGAGTAATTAAGATAAACATGTGTATAAGATATTAGATAATAATTATTTATATGAGATATTACTATTTACTTGTACATGTACTTAACATACATGCCGAATCTTACGAATTTTTCGTAATTTTATGAATTTTAGACAAATTCCATGGCCAAATACTAAATTTTATGGAAAATTACGAATTTTTAATTCTTAGTAATGCTTAACAATAATAATAATAATAATAATAATAATAATAATAATAATAATAATAATAATAATAATAATAATAATAATAATAATAATAATAATAATATTGATAAGAAGAAGAAGAAGAAGTACTACTATACTACTACTACTACTACTACTACTACTACTACTACTACTACTACTACTACTACTACTACTACTACTACTACTATAATAATGATAATAATAATAATATTGTGGTTGTTCGTACACAATTTCAGAAATTACGAATTTCCTTGTCAAATTACTAAAAATTGATTTAAAAATTACTAAATTTGAAGTTTTCAATTTGACATGTCTGACTCAGGTATGTTGAAAGTAGTGTTCATTTTAAAATTTTTTATCAATTTACTTTCTCCAGCTGGGTCAAGCTCTGACAGCCAAAGCCATCTGGGAGGCTCTGGAGGCCAATCACCCGGAGGTCCTAGGACCTGTCAACCCTTACAACGAAGTCATCCAAAAATTGTTT
>NC_088366.1:51661000-51678500 GCF_034508935.2 Berghia stephanieae | reverse complement strand
TCTGTTTTCCAATTGCTTCTGTCTTTGTCTTGGAATGAGATTATTTGGTTTTGTCCTGACCCTGGCCGGAGTCCTTGGCTGGGAGGGAAACAGTCAAATGTATAGTTTTGGGAGATATTTTTTTTCTTGTAAATCATCTCTCTGTTATGCACTGTATTATGTTTAAAACAGTTTTGTTTACATATTATTTATGATGTGTAAACATTTCAGTATATTCCTCTTAGTGGGGACCTGTGCTGGTGCCTGGGTGAGACTTTTAGGTGATCTCAAACGAATACACTGATAGTGTGCTCTTGGAAGCTACATCTGTTCCCTATTTGAACGATTCCCCTTTGTCTTACTTTTTCCTCCAGTCCTTTTAATTGTACTTATAGAATGTTGTTCCTATCCAATTTTCTTCCTTTTTACTGGCGCTGATATGACCTAAATGTGTTGCAAGCGCTAACCCTTAGAAACAAACAAAATAGAGCCACATATTTAAAATTTGGCTTGAAAACGCGTCCTTTAAATATCGATCAATTTAAACAACTCTCATCTTGTAAAAACTCGTCAAACCTGGTTCTTCCTTGAAGACGTCGTGAGGTCCCAGGTTTGAAAGTTTTTGCCAAGATGAGCGTAATTTAAATCGATGGATGCTTGAAGGATGAGTTTTCTGGCCAAATTAAAAAAAAAAAATAAAGTGTCGTTCTACCGCAGTTAACTGGCTAAAACTAAAAGTTCTTGTGTATTTCAAACACTTTAATGTTGTATTCAGTTGTGAAGAATTTCTTTTTTGACAAGTATAAAATAAAAGACTCAATGTTGTGAAAATTATGGTCTTGTGTTTTTCTAATAATAAATTTGTCACTTAGCCCAAGTTACTTTTTTTTTCTGGATGGGATATTATGACCCCTTAGAGAGAGTGGGCTAAACGGTCACTTGCTGTGTCTGGATGGGATATTCTGACCTCCTAATGTGGGCAATGAGGTCACTTGATAATTTGCCTGGATTGGATATTTTGATCTCCCAGGGTGGGCAAAGAGGTCACTTGATATTTTACCTGGGTGGGATACTTTGACCTCCCAGGGTGGGCAAAGAGGTCACTTGCTGTGTCATGATGGGGTCTTTTGACCTCCCAGGGTGGGCAAAAAGGTCACTTGCTGTGTCTTCAACCCCTCTTATGTGTCCCTTTCTATGTTGCTCTTTGAGTGTATCCTTCATAGTGTGTGTACATTGTGTAAATATTTGAGTGCATCCTTCATAGAGGGTACATTGTAAACATTTGAGTGTTTCCTTCATAGAGGGTACATTGTAAACATTTGAGTGTTTCCTTCATAGAGGGTACATTGTAAACATTTGAGTGTATCCTTCATAGAGGGTACATTGTAAACATTTGAGTGTTTCCTTCATAGAGGGTATATTGTAAACATTTGACTGTATCCTTAGTAAGTGTGTACATTGTAAACATGTGAGTGTATCCTCCATAGAGGGTACATTGTAAACATTTGAGTGTTTCCTTCATAGAGGGTACATTGTAAACATTTGACTGTATCCTTAGTAAGTGTGTACATTGTAAACATTTGAGTGTATCCTCCATAGAGGGTACATTGTAAACATTTGAGTGTATCCTCCATAGAGGGTACATTGTAAACTTTTGAGTGTATCCTTCCTAGTGAGTAATATGTAAATATTATTTGAGTGTATCCTTCATAGTCGGTTTCTTTGCCGGTGCACTTTGGTGCATTGCTCATGGAATCTTCTGTTCTGTTGTTCCCTATTCGAACAAATTCCCCTTTGTCTTCCTTTTCTTTTGTGCTTTTAACTTCTGATCTACAACCTCTTCTTCCTTTTTTCTGGCGCTGAAGTGACATAATAGTGTCGAAAGTGCTGTAAAAACTCTAAAAAACCCAAAAGAAAACAACATTGCCCCATTATTTTTACTATTTAATATATAACAACAATAACTTCTGATTTCTTAATAAAAATCATGAATTTAGTAATGCAGATATTACTCACTCACTCACTTACTCAATCCTCTCCGGGCCTGCTGGCACTTGAGGCGATGCAAGGGATCTCCACCTGGTCACTGTCAGCAGCTATTCTTAGGGCCATCTCGAGGGACAGACAGACCTCTCTGCTTTAGATTTCTCTCTACGGTACGTCTTCACCAAGTCTCCTTGGGGCGGTTTCGCTTCCTCTTTCCTTGGGATGTCCATTGCATCTGAGAAATGCAGATATTCAGATGTTCAAAATTGGACACGTATCCGATCTCAAACAGAACACATTGAAATTTTTCTTTTGGAATTTTCAACTAGTCACTCTTTTAACCGCCCCTTTTTGTCTAACTCTTTCTCATGTCAATTTTCAATTTCTCAATTGTAAATCTAGATTTTTATTTGACTATACCATTTTCTTTCATTGTACTGGCGCTAAATATCATTACTGTGTTGAAAGCGCCGTAAAACACTAAAAATACCGAAACAAACCGAACCAAAATAAAAATACTAAGCACTATACACGAAATACATAAATAAGTAGATCAAAAGACCACATAATAAATGAAATTATGTCATGGCCTTGTTCAGAGTGTGAGATTTGATTTTGATATAATAATAGGAATATATTTTGAAACGAATAAATAAAATGTTCCACGGCCGTTTTCCTTCTTCATCAGTGCAAATGTACCTTGATTCAAGGGACATAATTAGTCAGGGGTCTAAATTCTAGACTTGACCCCAATCTGGACATTTCAAATTCTGTAATTAAAATAAAACAAAACAAAACAAACAAAAAAAGATAAACCAAAAGAACCCCCAAATAACAAACAAACAAACAAACAAACAAACAAACAAACAAACAAAAAACCCCATAAAAGCTTGAGATTTTATATAGCGCAATATCCACTAAACGTAGTCAAAGAGCTTTACAAGTGGTCCCTAACAAACAGCAACACGTAACATGTAGAAAGAGACATGACGCCCGATAGGCAATATTACAATTTTTTTACCGACATAGACAACGCTGTTAAAGGCCTGGTACTCACTTTAAACATTAGTACGGTGAGAGAATGTGGATAAAGAGCCTTCTCCAAGGACTCACCTATGCGCCGAGCGCCGAGACTCGAACCCAGGACCTTCCGGTCCGAAAGCGAGTGTCATCCCACTAGACCATATAGCCGCACGTTTTAACACGTTTGGACAAAGAAAATTTTGCCCACATACAATAATAACTAGTGTAATGCAAATAAATGAGGGTTGAAATTTGCGATTTTAAGGTTCAAAAAGGTTATTATTATTGCTGTTATTATCATTGTTATTATCATTATTATTTTCATTGTTTGCCTTGCTTTATTATTGATTTTACATATTTGATTTGTTGATGAAAATATATTCTTGTATGAGTTACATTGGCAATTGCCTAAAACAAACGTTTTTGAACCTTTTGTGATTTTAAGGGAGGCGAAAAAAATCAAGTATTCATTTAGTTAAGAATTAGAGCCCTCCAAAATGGACTCCTGACCCGTGAAAATGGGTCAAGTCCTACGTGCCAATTTAATTTTTTACTCGTTGGGAAAATATTATATTATGACATTTATACCTGGCCGTGACGTTTTTTATTTTGAAGTCACTTAACCGTTTTGATGAAATCAATGAAGGCCTCATAAAGCCGAGGGGTGGTTGGAAACTTTTATATGCAAATCACAAGGAAGTATATCTCTGTCTCAAGTCAAGTCTCTATCCCATGACCGGTTGGTCGTCGGGGGGACTCTTGGGATGCAGAATTCACGATTCGACGCCACTCATCACGGTCTTGGACCTTCCTCATTAGATTGTTCCACGTCAATCCTGTCCAATCTTTAAATGGTATCCTGCCACACTTTCCTCTGTCTTCCTCCTCTTCGGCAGCCTTCTACTGTGCCCTGCAATATTTATTGTCTTGCATAAACTTTTGTGTCTTACGAGATGACCAAACCAAGACAAAAAAAAACAAACAAACAAACAAAACAACCAAAAAAACAACAAAAAAAAAAAACACAAAAAAACAAAAAACAACCAAAAAAAAAAGAAAAAAAAAAAAAAACAAAAACAAAAAAAACAAAAAACAAAACAAAGGCCAAAGGTCAAACCAGAAGAAACTCACACTAAAGAACAAAAGACGACAAACCACCCATTGTAATATCATTGAATTCTTGCCCTTGGAATGCCAAACACGTTTACTCACAGACATAACAGCTTGTGAAAGACCGTTATGCTATGCAGCAAGGCACTAGTACTAGTACCAATAGAATTCAACAGTCGTGACGTCACTTCCCTCTTAATGACGCATATAACTTAGGAACTGGTTCTAATAGATCAATGGCTGACGCCCTTATGAAAGACTTCTCCGACGAGCATAAAAGTGTATCCAGAGGAGAAAATATTATAAATCTGATCATGTTTTGACTTTTATGCATTCTGATCACATGACATGTGAAAAACTTATAGCCAGCATGATGCATAAAAAGTGCCGATATTCTTTGTTTAGAACCACGCTGCTCGCCGTTGCTGGGCGACGTGACATCAGACTATTGAATCCAATTGGGACAGATTAAGAATTTAACTCTCTCCTTACCAGACAATTTCAGGATTTTCCCCAAAACTTCACACCCAACTGACACAAAAATATATTTTTTATCACTCAAACACAATATCAGTAAGTTCTTGCGATACATAATTTCTTTAGCAAAACATGCTCTACAACACACTGTTCATTTTCTTTAAATTTTATGATGTACAAGAGAAATTTGAATAAGAAAAATGTCGTTTATATCGTAACGAATGTGACGATTTTCCTGTGGTCGGTATGGAGAGGGTTAACGAGCAGGCACCGGTGTAAGATAAATATCTTAACAAGTGTGTATAAAAGGTGCCAGACAAAGCATGAAAGAAAAAAAAAATACAAGAAAAAAAAAAAAACATCCCCAAAAAATCAGTCGACCTCGACTGGGAGATCGAACCTCAAATATTCTGATTACCTGTCAGACGTGCTACCATTACACCAATTTCGGGAGCCCCTGTGGTGTAATGGGTAGCACGTCTGACCTGGTAATCAGAAGGTCTGAGGTTCGATCCCCAGTCGAGGTAGACTGATTTTTTGGGGGATGGTTGTAATGGTAGCACGTCTGACCTGGTAATCAGAAGGTCTGAGGTTCGATCCCCAGTCGAGGTAAACTGATTTTTTTTGGGATGGTTCCCCCCCCCCCCCCCTGTATTTTTCTTTCTTGTTTTGTCTGGCACCTTTGATACACACGCTTGGTCAAATCTTTGGCTGACCTAGGGAATCCTAATGATCGAGATGTGTGCGATGCAGTGACATCTAAGTCCTAGGTGCGATGGCTCGCATTGTGAACGCTGCATCCCGCAAGTTGACCTCCCCCCCCCCCCCGGGCGACCACCCGCCGGTCATGGGTATGAGTTAGTGAGTGAGTTACTCACATCCTCTTATCGTACTCAGGAATAAAATGAGTACCTGCCTGTCCAGTAACAGACTTGTCTCTGTCAAAAGAATTTAAAAAAAATCGAAATCATGTTTTATAGGCGTCTTATTATTATTATTATTATTATTATTATTATTCTTATTCTTCTTCTTCTTCTTCTTTCTTCTTATATTATTATTATTATTATTATTATTTATTATTATTATTATTATTATTATTATTATTATTATTATTATTGTTATTATTATTATTGTTACTATTATTATTATTATTATTATTATTATTATTATATTATTATTATTATTATTATTATTATTATTATTATTGTTATTATTATTATTATTATTATTATTATTATTATTACTATTATTATTATTATTATTATTATTATTATATTATTATTATTATTATTATTATTATTATATTATTATTATTATATCATCATCATCATCATCATTATTATTATTATTATTATTATTATTATTATTATTATTATTATTATTATTACTATTATTATTATTATTATTATTATTATCTCGTCCTCCATGTTAAGTGTTGCTGTTGGTTTAGAACCCATTGTAAATCACTTTGACCACATTTAGTGGTTTTAAAAAAAAGATAATGATGATCATTTGACCTAAGTAAGGAGCGATTTTTACGATGTTATTTCAAGACTGTGCTCTTGAAATTTTAATCGTTTTTTATTTACTCTTATACATCCTCACGCTAATCTCATTAAAGTTGACTTTAATACGCAAGTTATAAATTTTTACCGTGCTATTTTGTATTACATTAAATAATGGCACAGAGATATTTACGATTACTGTTATAGAAACGCACAAAGAAATCAATTTAAAGACGAACGTTTAGCTTAACGACGTTTTGACGAGACAAATTTCCACATTTACGTCATTCCCGATAGCATATTAAAAAATATTTATTGAAATCTTTACACGTAATTTTGGCTTTAGCGTTTTTGGATATTGAGTAAGTTTAATATTATGGTTGTGTACATACAGGGTGTCCACAAAGTCTGGGTACATGTCGTACTTCCCCATCTATTTATATTTATTCATTTATAAATAATAATTGAGCTTTTATATAGCGCAATATCCACTAAATGTGCTCACAGTGCTTTACAAGGGGTCCCTGGTCAACAGCAACATTTAACATGTAGGACGGGGCATGTCGCTTGTTAGGCGATATTACTACAATTTTTCGGACAAAGACAACGCTGTTAACGGCCAGGTACTCATTTTACACCTGAGTACGGTGAGAAAATGTGAGTAAAGAGCCTTTTCCAAGGACTCAACTATGCGTCGAGCGAGGCTCGAACCCAGGACCTTCCGATCCGAAAGCGAGTGTCATACCACTAGACCACATAGGCGCATTTATGCTACAGATTGTGGAGATTTGGCTGAATGATGCTTTTCTTCACTGAAGAAGAGGTCATGTATAGTTAAAATACTATTCATTTACATCCCAATCGAATAAGATAGAGTTTTTAAAGAAGAAATTGTACTATTACCATGTACCCATACTTTATGGACACCCTGTATATAAAAAAATACACCACAGCTAATGTTTTTTTTGTTTTTTTTATCATATATACTTATATTTTCACTTCGAATTTTATACAGTGTAATCCCTTTATAACGACATTATCCGGAATCGGTCATTTATATCTAGTTATCCAGGGGTGTCGTTATTCCGGGGTTTTTAATAGGGCGGAAAAGGTGGACGCGTTGAGACCTGTTAATATAGATAGAATGAAGTTGACGTCACTCAGGTCTTTGTTATTGCTTTTTGCCACCCATGTTTGTGAGTCATTCTCACTAAACTGTATTAACCAGACTATAAATGTTCAAGGTAACGCATAGTAATTTGTGTTGATCCGTTTTACTTCCGGATGGCAATGTTGTAAGCTTCTTAGCCAAACGCATTCTGTCTATAGATAGAACGAAGATGACGTCACTCAGGCCTTTGTTATTGTATTTTACCACCCATGTTTATGAGTAATTCTCACTAAACTGTATTAATCAGACTATAAACGTTTATGGTTACACATAGTTTTGTGTGTTTGTCCGTTATACTTCCGGATGGCAATGTTGTGAGCTTCTTGGCTAAGCACATACTATTTATAAGGATGCGATGCACGGATCGGTACTTGTGATAAACCCTCCCCCCCCCCGCCCCCCTTCCCGCAACCACGTCAGAATGTGAGTTTTTCCTGTTGACCACAGGTTTATTATAACCAAATTAAGAAAGTAACTCTCTCCTTACCACCCATTTTCAGAGTTTGCCCCAAAACGTCACGCCCACCCAACACAAAAGTAGCATTTTCTTACTCAAACAGAAAACCAACAAGTACATTCTATACACAATATCGTTCAGGAAAATAACCCCTTTAATACAGTGTCAAGTTTTTTATAGCTTTCAAACCAAATATTCTTTAAATTTTGTGATATGCAAAAGAAATCAGAATGATAAAATTGTTGGTTGTATCGTAACGTTGTGACGATTTTCCTTTGGGTGGTAAGGAGAGGGTTAAGGAGTTGGCACCGGTGTAAGATAAAGATCTGAACTAAGTGTGTATAAAAGGTGCCAGACAAAGCAAGAAAGAAAAAAAAAAACAAGAAAAAAAAACCATCCCGAAAAAATCAGTCGACCTCGACTGACTGGGGATCGAACTTCAGACCACCGGTAATCAGAAGGTCTGAGGTTCGATCCCCAATCGTGGTGTTTTTTTTTTTTTTTTTTTTTCTTGCTTTGTCTGGCTGGCACCTTTCATACAAACTTGTTCAGTTTATTACCAGGTAAGCTTTCACCCTCCGATCTGTAATTTTGTCATTAATTTGACCGTAACCAGAGTTACTATAACTCACTCCATGATAATTATGCCCTTCCACGCCTTCAACACCATTAGCTGACATGGCAGTTTTTTTCATCCCCTTGCGGCCGTAAAAAATCGCAAAATATCACTGATCTGCAAATTTTTTTGTTGCAAAATCTGCATTTTTTGTTGTTGCAAATTTGTGCAAAATTTCGAGATTTTGCAAAAAAAAACCCAAAAAGCAGCCCAAAACGAAACACCCTCCTCCCCCCCTCCCCCCCCCCAAAAAAAAAAAAAAAACACAAACAAAAACACAAAACAAGAATAATCATTTTTTAAAAAGGCAAAAAAAAAAATAAAAAAAAAAAAAAAAAAAAAAAAAAAAAAAAAAAAAAAAAAACAAAAAAAAAAAAAAGATTTTGTTTCTTTGAATTTGATAGCTCGTGTAGAACGTTAACGATAATTAATCAAGAGTAGTTTCGTTTTTACTATCCCATGTTCTTCTTTCTTCCTGGCGCTGATATGACCTTACATTTATTGCAAGCGCCGTGAACCCTTAAAAACAAACAAATACCTTTCTCTTTCATAAACTAATTAGATATGGGTTTTTAGGAAAATTAACCGCAAACTTTTGCAATTTTTGTTGTTGCAAATTTCGCTGTTTTTTAGCTAGCAAAATTTGGGATTTTTTAAGCAATAAAAAAAAAAATAAAAACCGCCATGTCAACGTTAGATCCCGTCGCTTAGGCATTTCACGAAGGAATAAAGATAATAATGCATCAAACAAGATGACTGATGCCAACAGTAATCACCCATGTTGACCAAAGTGAGCGAATTACGGGTTAATAATCTTGTCCAAGGAAAAAGAATACGAAAGTGCCTGAAGCGGGGCTCGATCTCCCAGACCTTCCGGATCATAGTGCAATAACTTAACCACTCGACTACTTCGCTCCCTCACTCCTGACCAACCAATTTCAGGATTTCTCACCCCCCCCCACCCGAAATGTCATACCTACCCAACATACATTCTATACATAATTTTATGCGGCATAATAATAATAATAATAATAATAATAATAATAATAATAATAAATAATAATAATAATAATAATAATAATCATAATAATAATAATAATAATAATAATAATAATAATAATAATAATAATAATAATAATAAACAAAAAAAAAAAAAACACCCCAAAAAAAACACACAAAAAAACACATTTATATATAGCGCCCATTCTCGAGTAAACACTAAACACAAGCTCTTAGCAATTTAAAATGTAAATTTTCAATTTGAAAAATACCAAAAAAAAAAAAAACAAAAACAAAAACAAACAACAAAAAACAAAAAAAAAAACAAAAAAAAAAAGTACCCCGCGTATAAAAAAGTCAAAACATGATCAGATTTATAATGTTTTTCTACTCTGGATACACTTTTATGCTTGATGGAGAAGTATTTCATTAGGGCGGTGGTTGAGATAATGGCGTCTGGCATTGTTCCGATAGTTTAGAACCAGTTACCAGGGAGGTGACGTCACGACTGTTGAACCATATTGATAAACAGGCTATCCATTTTGTAAGCCTTAGCGATTTAAATTTGTTTATAGATAGTTCGAAGATGACGTCACTCAGGTCTTTGTTATTGGATTTTGCCATCCGTGTTTATGAGTAATGCTCACTAAAGATAGTATGCGCTTGGCTAAGAAGCTCATAACATTGCCATCCGGAAGTATAACGGACCAACACGCAAAACTGTGTGTATCCATGAACGTTTATAGTCGGGTTAATACAGTTCATAAACGCGGATGGCAAAATCCAATAACAAAGACCTGAGTGACGTCATCTTCGAAATATCTATAAGCTCGATGATCCAAAAAGTTTCGCTGAGCAATAATAATTTATTTACGGGCAGAGATTGCGGGGTTGGGAGAGACGGGGCGGGGATTTGGTAACAGGTGTTACATACTGTTATAGTTTTTTAGTGAGGCGCTGAAGCAGGTTAACGTTAGGATAATAAAGACCCCGTGACTGTCGTTTTGATGTGTGTTGGAGACGATTTGAGCACGTCGTTAGCGGTAGCGAAAAGCAGTATATGGGATGATAACAGGTCACCGTGTCACTGGGGCAGAATTTATTACGACCGTCAGCCATTTTGATGGAGTTGTCAATAGCCACAACGGTAACACGACTGATTATCCGACGGGTGACGAAACAACAATCTGTTCGTTTAAGTGGGAAAGTTTAGGGTCATGGTCGTGGCCCTATTTTCAGTTTTTATCGCAGTTCAGCAAATAATACAAACAAAACAAAAAAACAGACAAACTAAAAAAAAAAAAAAAAAAAATAAATAAAAAAAAAAACTAAAAAAAAAAAACCCCCCCCCCCAAAAAAAAAAACAAAAAAAAAAAAAACAAGGAAAAAACCCCAAAGCAAACAAACCCCCAACCAAAACAAACAAACAAATAAACAAAAAACAAAACAAAAACAAAACCAAATACAAACAAGAAGCCCCCCCTCCCCCCCCCTCGAAAGCTCCCTCCCCCCCCCTATAAAAAAACAAAACAAACAAAAAACAAACAATGAAACTAAAATAAAAACACACAAAAAGCTACTACTAATTTTTTTTCTTCTTGCGTTTCCGTGAAGTGGCCGAGTGGTTAAGGCATTGCATTGTGATTCGGAGGGTCCCGGGTGCGAGCCCGCCGCTGTTCATGCACTGTCGTTTTTTTTCCTTGGGCAAGATTATTAATTAATTACCCCCCCCCCCCCAATTTGCTCACTTGGACAACTTGGGTGATTCCTGTTGACATCAGACATCTTATCCTGTTTGATGAATTATCTATCTATATTCCTTCGTAGAACGCCTAGGCGACGGAATCTTATGGTTCAGCTGCTAAAGGGCGTCATTTTTAATTTTTCGCGAAGTAGATAAAAGCTGGCTTCCTGATGCTGGTAACCAGGGGCGTGGCTATGTTGGTTGATTTGGTGCCTGGCACCGCATCCATCTTTTAGGTATGGATTACAGCATTAAAAAAAAATTAAACTGAGAAATGGTAAATACCGCCTCTTTCTTCTTTGAGTAAGTCTTTTCTTTAATTTTTTTTCTTTCTTTATATTTACAAATATAGCATGTTTTAAGCCATTTTCTTCTGATTCTGGCACCAACTTATACTGTAAGCATGCCACGCCACTGCTGGTAACGAATTCCTCCAGTGTCCTATGGAGGTCATCCGCATTGCTTTTGAGTTCAGTCGTGATATCTGTTTCTCGAAGCCAACATCTGTTTCTGTCTATCAGGATTTTATTTTTTAAAAAAAAGGAATAAAAATGTGATGTCAAAAAACCGGTTCCAATCTCATTGGAAGTGTAAATCCAGTCTCTGGAGGACTGAATACATATCTTGTGTGATTGATCTTCTGGTTTCAGAGTGATGGTATCTTTTTTCTAGTCTAAATATATGCTGGTCGTCAATAAAGATCATCCATCCTCGCTCTTTACGTCCCTTAATCCTAAGAAGCTGCCTATAAATCCTTCTACTAAAATATTCATGCCACCTTATAATTCAATGTTATGTTCTGTCTTCACACATGGTTGCGAGGCTTGGCGACTTACAGATGGTGTAACCAAAACTGTAAATGGCTTCAACAGCCGATGCCTTTCCATCATTACGGGAGAGGACTACATAGAAATAGCAAAACGTCCCGGATTCGACCTGATAACTACAGTGATGAGACGCAGATCTTACGCATGGACGCAGACCGCCTCCTGCGTCGAACTTTTATTACCTACTTGAAGAGCTGGACAACTAGACCAGCAGGCACTCTACTACTACATGGGCTGGATTCTATACCCATTGACGAAGTTGAGACTCTAGCCAGGAACAGACGTGCTTGGTCCCAATATGTGAATTCCCTGTGACCGTGACACTTTTATGCTGATGTAACATAGCACCTTATAGGTGTCGTCCCAATGTACAATGCAACTCATTCATACATACAATGTTATTTAATCTATTCATTATTAGTCCTCCGAAAGACTGGTTACATAATAATAATAATAATGAATGAATTTATATAGCGCCTAGATCCACAATGTGCTCAGAGGCGCTTTCAATGCAAATAAAACACAACAATAAATTGATAATTTAATACTTCCAATTAGTTTGGGACCGGAAAAAAGAAGGTCTGACGTCACGACTTCTCTACCGTATTTTAAACTGTGATCTCTTCCGGTGACCTCCCATAGTAGACAGGGAGGCACTTACTGTGTCTTCTATCACCCTGTATCTGTTTTCCAAAATGCTTTCTGTCTTTTTCTTGGAATGAGATTAAATAAATAAATAAATAAATTCCCTTTATTCATCCCTAAGGGGAAATTTTTCTTTAGGGTCTATTCCAAGGGAAGACTGGAATAACCCAGGCGTCAGCCACAGTGCAGCGCCGCAAAGTGAGCTAAGGCTAGGTGACTTGCTCAAGGCCACACAATGCGAACTCGGTACCTTTCGGGTACGAAGCAAAGACCATACCGCTGAGCCACGCTGTCCCATGGTTTTGTCCTGATCCTGGCCTGATACCCTGGCTGAGAGGGAAACGGTCAAATGTAGTGTTAATTTTGGGAGATTTTATTTTTTTCCTTGTAAATCATATCTCTGTTATGCATTGTATTATGTTTTGTTTACACATTATATATTATGATTTGTAAACATTTGAGTGTATTCCTCTTAGTGGCGACCTGTGTTTGTGTCTGGATGAGACTAAGTACAAAACTAAGTACACTGATAGTGTGCTCTTGGAATCTACATCAGTTTCCTATTTGAACCAATTCCCCTTTGTCTGACCTTATTCTTGGATGCTGTAATTGTAATTCTAGAACTTTTTACTATCCCATTTTCTTCCTTTTTACTGACGCTGATATGACCTATAATATGTGTTGCAAGCCCTTTAAAACTCTTAAAAACAAACAAAGCAAAAAACAAAAAAACAAAAAAACAAACAAACTGTGATCCCCAGTCTTTCAACGTCCATCATTGTCTTCTAAATTATTGAGATGCCGATTTTTAGATTTCTAATTCAAATTTTCATCACTGCCATTTTGCGCCATCTATTTTAGTGGCATAATGAGGAAAGTAGGTACGTTGAACTTACAAATAGCGTGAAAGATGAAAAACGGACGCCCAAAGACTAGATGGTGGGATAAGGTAAAGAAAGGATGATATGAAAGAACTGGGCCTGGAGGAAAAGATGATGCGCTGAACAGAGATGCGTGGAGATGTTGCATTCATTAAGGCAACCCTGCAAAATGCTGGATAAGCTGAAAGAAGAAAAAAGAAAGAAAGACTGAGCAAAGATGGTGTCTTGTTTGCCTCATGGAACAACACCCTGAGTGTTTGGAAACTCCAAATTAATTTGCTTGAGAGTGTTAACTCATTTTATATCTCGCTGTGAATTGTAAATAAGTGCTTTATAGGCACCATGTTTGATCCCAGGTCTTAAATGCTGTTGTTGTCTTGGAACACTTTGTCGAAACGCTTTATGTACATTTTGCGGATATTGTGCTATAAATATGTAGGCGCACATTAAAGATGAATTTAGTCATAATATTGCTATCTGTTTATATTGTACAAAATGACATAGGCCATTGATAATTCGTCGCAATTTGAAGCTTTCTTGGTATGTCTTCTCCACTGAGTCTCCAGTCTCCAACTATTTCTCGGCGTATCTGGCCTTGCCTTCTTCATCTCTGAAGATTTCACGTGAGAGTCTGTCTTGTGATGTTGCAGGCAGGTTTTCTAATTGTATGGCCGCCACTCTATCCCCACTTCTTCTTTCTGATTTGTATGATTATATTATTGTAGTTGTGCGGCTATGTTGTCAAATAGTATGAAACTCCCTTTCGGATCGGAAGGTTCTGGCTTCGAGCCTCGCTCGGCGCATACTTGAGTCCTTGGAAAAGGCTCTTTACTCACATTCTCTGACCGTACTCATGTGTAAAATGCGTACCTGGCCGTTAACGACGTTGTCTCTGTCCGAAAAAAAATGTAATATCGCCTATCAGGCGTTATGTCTCGTCCTACACGTTCAGTGTTGCTGTTGGCCAGGGACCCCTTGTAAAGCGTTTTGATCACGTTTAGTGGATATTGTGCTATATATAAAAGCTCAAGTTTTTGAGTTGCAGCTTCCCACAAATCTTGATTCCTGATTTTTTCCGTCCACCTGATGCCTTGAATCATCCTCATGCATTTATTAATAACAATCTGAAATTTGTTGGTGATGCCTTTGGTTGTCATTCATGCTTATGATCCATAAAAAAATACAGACAGTAATATGACTTTGAAAATTCTCAATTTAGTTGAGAGCCGTATGCATATCTTCAAGATATTCTGGCCAAGCACAATCTCAAATGAGGACATGAGAGCGAAAGCTGAAGTGGGGTTTCTGGAGAGTCTCATCAAAAGGAGAAGATGGTCATTCGTTGGGGCATGTCTGTTGCAGGCCTGATGAAACACTGATAAGGAAGGGTCTGCGATGGACACCCCAAGGAAATAGGAAGCGCGGCCGCCCCCAATGAGACTTCTTGGAGACGTACCGTAGAGAGGGATCTAAAACATAGAGGTCTGTCCCTCGGGATGGCCCCAAGAGTAGCTGCTGACAGGACCAGGTGGAGATCCCTTGCACCGCCTCAAGTGCCAGCCAGCAGGCCCGGAGAGGATTGAGTGAGTGAGTGAGTGAGTGAGTGAGTGAGTGAGGGAGGGAGGGAGGGAGTGATAGGATGTGTCTTTTGCGGCTACGTGGTGATGTGGCATGAGCTTCGCCTTCGTTCGGTCCGAAAGGTTCAGGCAGGTATGAGTCTCACTCTGAGCGGCGCAAGGCTGAGCAATCGGAAAAGGCTTTTTACTCACAGTCACTCACCGTACCCAGGTATAAAACGAATACCTGGCTGTTAACAGCGTTATTTCTGTTGGAAAGTTGTAATATCGGCGTCATGTCTCGTCTTACACGTTAAGTGTTGCTATTGATTAGATATTCCCCGTAAAGCTCCTTGAACACGTTTATTTATATATATTGCGCTATACAAATGCTCACGTTTATTTGCGATTACCAGATTTGTAGCGCAGTTTGGTGTAATCGCAAATCCACAAACTTCCCGATCTTCAAGGTTTTCGATAACAAGAGTCCTCGTAAACTTTGATTTATGTCCGTTGTTTTCCTTCACTGTCCAATTCTCACAGTCTTTCAATGCGTACTAGCTAGGAATTCATTAAACCTGTTACTAATTACCAAAACTACAACAACAACAACAACAACAAGTACAACAACAACAACAACATCAAGCCAACACAGAGGAAGATGTGTCCAATCCCCAGTCATTATTCACTCCTCTACTGCACAGTGATTTGCTATTGAGTAAATAAAAGCATTTCATTTGCTACCATGATTCAGTCCCTTGGTGAAAGCAGGTGACTTCCATTACGATCCCAAAGATCTTTCCATGCACATGGGACAAGACTGTCAATAGTGTGGCTTGTTTTACTTTCTTTTTATTTAGACGTCTAGTTAATTATTATGTGCTTCTGTGATTTTTCTTCACTTGTGGAAACATCAAGTCTTACGTATAATAGTGTCTATATATTAAGATAATATTATTAAGTAATTAACAAAAAATTGAATATAACAGCTTTAAAAAAAAACAAGCAAAAAACAAAACAAAAACAAAAACGAAAACAAACTACTTAGCACAAAACGTTTCGGGTTCAAAATCATTCTTCACCCAACAACGAAAAACAATGAAAACATAAACATAAATATATTATTTTGTGTAATGTATTTATGTTTTCATCGTTTTGTTGTTGTTGTTGTTGTTGTTGTTGACTGAAGAAGGGTTTTAAGCCCGAAACGTTCCGTGTTTTGGTATTTTGTTCTTTATTTTGTTTGATTGGTGAAGCTGTTTTATTCCTTTTTTTTGGTTTATTCCTTTTCCACAGTCCACCGTTTCTAGCAGCCTTGTATCACTCTGACTTGTATTAATAATATTATGAAAGAACCTACATCGTTCCTTTGTTGTTGTTGTTGTTCAAAATGTGTTTTTGGTTTGTAAATTCGAATATATTCCGATGGCTTCGTGTTCCAGTCCTGTGGTCAATCGTTTTCCTGGTCGGGTGTTTGTATATCTTCCATTACAAGGCAACAATGACTAATCGCGATTTTGTGATCGATTACAGTGATAAACAAATACGGACAAGTAACAGAATGTTACGATTAGCTCAGGAGTTGTATAGTAGAAGTCTTAACAATGTGAATAAAGTTAATAAAAATGATAATATTGATACTTCCATACCCAACGGTCGCAGCAATGAGATAAAGTTTAACATTATAAATGTAAGCGATGCTGATCTATTTGAAGAACTATCCGAAGAAATATCTCTATACATCAAAAATAATTTATCCAACGGGCAAAGAATAGCGCGTCCATCCCCAAACCCAATCTATGACGATGGGTTCGAATCCAAATCGAACAAAAGCCGTCACCAAACACCTTTGGTAAACAAACGGAAATTCATTCCAAATTATGAAGACATCGTGACCAGATATTTGTCCAATATGGACCTGAAATCCAACCTTTCGGGCTACGCTGCTTTGCCTTATCCGTATAGGAGATGGAACGTAGATTGGACTATAAGGCACATGGGGATGTACCCAAAATCGCTCTACTCCCCGCCACCTGGGGAATATCCCGAGCAGAGATTGCCAAAAGTAAGTGTTTTTTTCCCCCCACAACTACAGCCATCATCATCATCATCATATTCATCATCATCATCATCATCATCCTCCTCCTCCTCCTCCTCATCATCATCATCATCATCATCATCATCATCATCATCATCCTCATCATTATCATCCTCATCCTCCTCCTCCTCCTCCTCCTCCTCATCATCATCATCAACATCATCATCCTCCTCCTCCTCATCATCACCCTCCTCCTCATCATCACCCTCCTCCTCCTCCTCCTCCTCCTCATCATCATCATCATCATGATCATCATCATCGTCGTCGTAATCGTCATAATAATCATCATCATCGTTAACATCATCATCATCATCATCATCACTTTTTCAGATCTTTATCTTGCACTCGTGCATGCTCAATAATATTATCACTTTGATATTTCCAACTGTTTGAGGTCATAAATACATTTATTGCGTACTGCTCGCT
>NC_088366.1:51641000-51658500 GCF_034508935.2 Berghia stephanieae | reverse complement strand
AGCAAGAAATAAAAATACAAGAAACAAGAACACCCCCCCCCCCCAAAAAAAAAACAAACAAATAAAAACAAATCAGTCTACTTCGACTTGGGATCGAACCTCAGATCTCCTGATTACCGGTCAGACCATAACACTACCCCTTCTTCCTGATTATTGGGACATTTTTTATTCCTATAATATTCTTCACAAGGGTACGCGTTATTTTTCTCAATTAAATTAAATGGCTTTGAGCAGTTTTCCTGAATATTGCTCTATAGGAATAAATAGTAGTTCTTTCAGAGCCATTTGGCTCATGGAGCCGGAGTTTATCCCGATTTCTATAGCGTGAAACGGACAATAGAAGTCATGCTCTCACCGGCCAGGCGGAGTTGTTGTACCCATACGGTCGCAGGTTCAAACCCCGCCACCGCCGCGAAAAATTGTTATTCTCTATTGTCTTCTGGCACTTTTCTACTCACTTCATCTCGAGTTCGATCACTCGCCGCTGCACTGTGTGGCCTTGAGCACGTCACCTCGCCCAGCTCAATTGTAGCGCTGCGCTGCGGCGAACGCCTGGGTTATTACAGTCTTCCCTTGGAATAGACCTTCGAGACAAATTTCCCCTTTGGGATGAATAAAGGGAATTCTTGGTTGTATATTTTTTACATTTTTGTGCATTTGCATATATTATATATGTATACATTGTCTCCATAGATTCTTAACTTTGTGTTTATACATTTTTATGCATGCCACGTCTGTAAACGAATTTCCATTTTTTTTGGATGAATAAAGTATATATTATTATTATTATTATTATTATTATTATTATTATTATTATTATTATTATTATTATTATTATTATTATTATTATTATTATTATTATATTATTATTTACTATTATTATTATTTTAATTATTTATTTATATATTTATTTTATTTTAAAAAAAAATTCTTCCACCAGATAACCGTGGAGAAATCCCCTTCGTACCTGTGGTCACCTGTAGCCATGCAGGAAATCTACCAGCTGGACAAGTCCATGAAACTGCTGGTCATCGTGAAGGACCCCGTGGAGAGGGTCATCTCTCAATCAATCAGGGTAAGTAGAACGATTTAAAAATAAATAAAAACTTTTAAAAAAATTATGCCTCTTGCGCCACGATATCATAAGATGTCGTCGTCTAGGCATTCCACGAAGGGATAAAGATAACTCATCAAACAAGATGTCTGATGTCAACAGGAATCACCCATGTTGTCCAAGTGAGCAAATTGGGGGTTAATAATCTTGCTCAAGGAAAAAAAACCGAAAGTGCCTGAAGCGAGGCTTGAACCCGGGTCATCCGGGTCACAGTGCAATGCCTTAACCACTCGGCCATTTATCCCCCAAAAGTGACAATTATAAATATAAACGTACCTCGATATGTAACAGCCGTATACTTATTTGCAGGTCTGATAATCAAAATCATTTTGGGCCGATTGTTGTCATGCACTCTTTAACCAACGCAAAATATTGGGCATTATAACAATGTTAAAACAAGCCCATAATTGTGTTCAACTATCAGACCTGCAAATGTATGTACCTTGGGTAGATAGGGGAATATATACGATTCTTACACTCTTGCTTTGTGGATTTCCGGACGTGTTCCCTACCGCTGCACAAGCTTGCGAGTACGCGTTGGGAACAAATTTCGAATTCCAAAACGCAAGAGTGTAAGAAATCATTTATTCTACCCCTCAATCCATTCCTATTTCGTCATATTTGAATAAAAGACATTTTCAAAAATATTTAAATGATACTTTAAAAAAAAACAACCTAATTTTAGTGAAATTCAACGTTTTATAATCTGACGTCACATAATATTATTGTAAACATGATATCACTACGAGTTACTATTTATTTAGGGAGAGGGCTGGAATAATATCTGTGTATACATTTTAATTGTCATTCAGAGGATGTTATATTGGTAAATATTTTTGGCTAGTGGAATTTATCTTTATTGTAAAACATTCAGTAACAAAATTATTCAAATTTAAAGAATAAGTTATTGAAAAAAAAAATGAAAATAAGATTCTGCCGCTTTCTATGGGGCTATGTGGCCTTGTGGTATGACACTCGCTTTTGTAAAGGAAGATCCTGGGTTCGAGCCTCGCTCGGCTCATCGTCGATTCCTTGGAAAAGTCTCCTTTGTAACATTCTCTCACTGTACACGGGTGTAAAAAGAGTACCTGGCCGTTAACAGCATTGTCTCTACCGAAAAAAATAAAATGGTAATATCGCCTAAAGAGCGTCATGTTTCGTTCTACATTTTAAGTGTTGCTGTTCGTGAGAGACCTTTTGTAAAGCGCTTTGAGCACGTTTATTGGATAATATTCCAGTCATCTCATTGGAAAGCCCTGTCATTTCTTAGTAAATACGTAATCGTTGAATAATGCTTTGAACGCGTTGAATAAAATCTATTCAACGATTGCAGAATGTTTTCGCACATTTTATTGGTGTGAAATTTGGTGTTAAAGACATCTAATTGGTAATTATAAATAATCTTTTGGTGCGCATGACTACAAATCCAACATTTTTAGTTTTGAATTTTAGTTTTTAGAATTGCAATTCAAGTAGAAGGAAAAAGATACAAGTTATGGTGAAAAGAAATACAAATACCATACCATTTGGATACAAAATATCTAATAATCTTACTCGGAGGGGGTGAAGTTAAGGTATTGATCAAACTCGTTGTATTTTATATCGTGCAATAATAGTTTACTCGCAAGCTTTTTGTGTTATTGGGCACGATAAAAATATCTTGTTTAATAAATACAAAGAGATGAAAGAATCGTATATTGCGCTATCTATATCTATAAAAGTTCACATCTTTTTTTTTCTTTAAAAAAATGAGCGTTTATATAGCGCAATATCCACTTAACGTGCTCAAAGCGCTTTACAAGGGGTCCCTGGTCAACAGCAACATTTAACATGTAAGACGAGACATGACGCCCGTTAGGCGATATTACAATTTTTCGGACAAAGACAACGCTGTTAACGGCCAGTACTCATTTTACACCTGAGTAGGATGAGAGAATGTGAGTAAAGAGTCTTTTCCAAGGACTCAACTATGCGTCGAGCGAGGCTCGAACCCAGGACCTTCCGATCCGAAAGCGAGTGTCATACCACTAGACCACATAACCTTGTGCTCTTCATGTATGTTATACGATAGACCGAAGACGACTTCAAATCGATCCAACCATTTCACCAATAGATAAATAGTTGAGGTGTTAACAATTTATCGACTGCTATTTTCAATGGGTATAAACTGTATAGGGAAGCCTGGTGCAAACTAGAGAATGAACGAATTTGACGTCACTCAGGTCTTTGTTATTGTTTTTTGCCATCCGCGTTTATGAGTAATTCTCACTAAACTGTTTTAACCACACTATAAACCTCCATGGTTACACACAGTTGTGTGTGTTGTTCCGTTATACTTCCGGATGGCAATGTTGTGAACTTCTAAGCCAAGCGCATACTAACTATAGAATGAACGAATTTGACGTCATTCACCTCTTTATTGTTGTTTTCGTGCGGCTATAATGTGGTCTTGTGGTATGACACTCTTTTTCGGATCGGAGGTGCTGGGGTTCGAGCCTCGCTCTGGGCATAGTTGAATCCTTGGGAAAGACTCTTTACTCACATTCTCTCACCGCACTAAGGTGTAAAATGAGTACCTGACCGTTAACAACGTTGTCTCTGTCGGGAAAAAAAAATTGTATTATCGCCGAACAGGTGTCATGTCTCGTTCTTTATGTTACGCTTTGCTGTTGGTCAGGGACCCTATGTAAAGCGAGTTGAGCACTTTTAGTGAGTATTTCGCTATATAGATATGCTCAACTCTTTTTTTTTTTTAGCCAGCCATTTTATGAGTAGTTCTCACTCAATAGTCTTCACCAGTCATAACGTCACTTCCTTCCTAATGACGCATGGTAACTTAGTAACACTGGCTCTAAACTATCGGAACAATGGCGGACGCCCGTATGAAATATTTCTCCGGCGAGTATAAAGCGTATCCAGAAGAAAAAAAAACCACATACATTTGATCATGTTTTGACTTTTACACATTCTGATTACAAGACATATGAAAAGTTCTAACCAGCATGAAAAATAAAAAGTACAGATTTTCTTTGTTTAGAACCAAGATGGCCGCCGTTGCCAGGCGGCGTGACATCAGACTACTGAATCCAATTGTATCAATCTGACTGTACACCTTTAAGATTACACATCGTTTTGTGTGTTGAAAAGTTATATCCGGTTGGTGGATATTGTGAGTATTTTGGCTAAACACAATGCCTAAATAATACTATCATGTCAGCATATAAAAAGAATGGAGTTGACGTCACTCTTCTGTTTTTGACCGCCAGTTGGGTGATGATTAGTTCTCACTAAAGACTCGAAAACAGTATAGATAGAACAAAGATGACGTCACTCAAGTCTTTGTTATTGGTTTTTGCCATCCGCGTCTATGGGTAATTCTCACTAAACTTTATTAACCTGACTATAAACGACCATGGTTACACAAAGTTTTTTGCATCGGTCCGTTATACTTCCGGATGGCAATGTTGTGAACTCCTTAGCCAAGCGCATACTATCTATACAGTGTTAAGGTTACACGGTGTTTTAAATTTTGTTTTGTTCTGTTTGTGTGCGTGTGTGTGTTTGCGTGTGTGAGGGGGGGGGGGGGTGCTGTCACGTTGAGAAAGAACACTTCATTTATTTACATGTGAGTATGGTGATAGAATAATGTGAGTAAAGAGACTTTTCCAAGGACTCAACTCTGCGCCGCTCAGAGCGAGCGAGCCTCGAACCCTGGACCTTACGCTTCGAAGTTGAGTGTCATAACCACGTTTTAAACACTCAGTGGTATAGCCTTAGACAAATTATACCCACTTGGGATAAATAAAGGGAATCTATTTGTTAATCTTTGATATATTTACTGTATTTATTTTGGTATTTATTTATTGTGTTGGTAGTAGTAAATAAATATGAGTGTGTGTACATTCGAACTGTGTAAACCAAACAACAAATTTAAATTGCCCTTTATGGACAATGCTTTATTATTATTATTATTATTATTATTATTATTATTATTATTATTTTATTATTATTATTATTATTATTATTATTATTATTATTATTATTTATTATTATTATTATTATTATTATTATTATTATATTATTATTATTATTATTATTATTATTATTATTATATTATTATTATTATTATTATTATTATTATTATTATTATTAATTATTATTATTATTATTATTATTATTATTATTATTATTATTATTATTATTATTATTATTATTATTATTATTATTATTATTATTATTAATTATTATTTTATTATTATTATTATTATTATATTATTATTATATTATTATTATTATTATTATTATTATTATTATTATTATTATTATTATATTATTATTATTATTATTATTATTATATTATTATTATTATTATTATTATTATTATTATTATTATTATTATTATTATTATTATTATTATTATTATTATGATATTATTATTATTATTATTATTATTATTATTATTATTATTATTATTATTATTATTATTATTATTATTATTATTATTATTTATTATTATTATTATCTATTATTATTATATTATTATTATTATTATTATTATTATATATTATTATTTTATCTTTTTATTTTTTTTTTATTTTTTATTATTATTATTATTATTATTTCTTTTCTTTTTTATTATTATTTATTATTATTATTATTATTTATTATTATTATTATTATTATTATTATTATTATTATTATTATTATTATATTATATTATTATATTATATTATTATTATTATATTATTATTTATTATTATTATTTCAATATATCTTTCATTATCTATTCTTTCTTTTATCTTTCATATCTATAGTTATTTATTAATTGTATTTATCTATTTATTTATTTATTTATTTGGTTGTTCAAATTCTAACACCCCCCGTCCCCGCCCCCGCCCCCGCCCCCGCCCCCCCCCCCCCCAATGTCACGTACAGACGGCGAGCAGTGACTTTAGAAACGTATTTGTCGAGAGAAATGGCAAGGGAGATTACCGCATGAAAAGTCAGTACAACACAGTTCAGTGGAGCATCTATGTGAAGTATCTCCGTTGGTGGATGGACACATTCTCAGCTAAACAGGTAGGTAGGAAGTTGTCCTTCTGGGGTCCCGCCCGATAGCTCAGTAGCTAGGTAGAGAACTCGCTTCACACGCAAAGGGCCCGAGATCGATCCCGGGTGCAGTGGAGATTTTTTTCCTCTGACCCCCCCCCCCCTTCCCTGTATACCCAGCAGAGATTGGGTACCTGGGTCTGTAAGATCTAGCGGAAAGTACTTTGCGATAAACTAGCGTTCTATTCAAAGGGTAGCAAGTAATTGCTATTGTCTGTTTCACGCTATAGAAACCGGGATAAACTCCGGATCCATGAGCCTAATGGCCCTGTAGGAGGAAATTGTGCTTCAGAGCATCTGATCTCTAAGTCATAAAAAACTGATTGAAAATGAAAGTTGATGCCAGATTACATAACGTTAGGGATTTTTGATGTTTTGATTATGAGGGTAAATCGTTGATTTTTAACTATAGATAGAATGAAGTTCACGTCATTCTGGTCTTTGTTATTGATTTTTTTTTTGCCATCCGCGTTTGAGAGTAATTCTCACTAAACTGTAATAACCATACTATAAAATTTCATGATTACACATAGTTTTGTGTGTTGGTCAGTTAAACCTCCGAATGGCAATGTTGTGAGCTTCTTAGCCAAGCGCATACTATCTATATATTTATAGCGACTACCATTTTTTATCTCCTAAAAATTACGAATTTTTAAATTTTCAAGTTTGCAGGTCTGCATAACAAGCCCACGAAGCTGGAGCTTATCCCAGTTTCTATAACATGAAGCAGATAATACAAATGGCTTGCTACCTATTTGATGGGACGCTAGTCTATAGCAAAGCACTTAAAAAATGGAGATTTTATATAGCGCAATATCCACTAAATGCGCTCAAAGCGCTTTACAAGGGGTCCCTGGCCAACAGCAACACTTACCACGTAGGACGAGACATGACGCCTGCTAGGCGTTATTAGATTTTATTTCGGACATAGACAACGCTGTAAACGGCCAGGTACTCATTTTACAGCTGGGTACGGTGAGAGAATGTGAGTAAAGAGTCTTTTCCAAGGACTTAACTATGCGCCGAGCGAGGTTCGAACCCAGGACCTTCCGATCCGAAAGCGAGTGTCATACCACAAGACCACATAGCTGCACATATATCGGGACTAGTAGTAGTATCGTTCGGCTAAACTTCTATATTCAAGGTATCAATCCAGGTTCGGAAGTCATCATCACATTTGTTGATTGTTTCAAATCCCCCTTCAAGTTTTGTCTCTGGGCAATCTAGTACGAGGTGGTTTGCATCTTGTGGTGCTTGGTTGCACTTTGGGCATGTTGGTGATTCTTGGAGCCCCCATTTGTGCATGTTGGCAGCTGTTCTTGTATGTTTTGACCGTAGTCTATATATCGGTCAGATACAGCAAATCAGGAACCCAATCACTGCTGGATGGACAGGGAGGGGAAAGGGAGGGGAGGAGGGGGGGGGGGGGGGGGGGTTAGAAAAAATCTCGACTTCGCCCGGGATCAATCACGGTCCCTTTGCGTGTGAAGCGAGTGCTCTACCAACTAAGCTATCGGGACCCCCCCAATCAGGTAGGCAGTTGGGCTTATAAGTCAGTGCGGGTTTGTGGTCTTGTGGTATGACACTTGCCTTCTAGCCTGTAGGCCGATAACTGGTTCGAAACCCGTTGCGAAAGGCTTTCGCAGTTGAAAATGCTATGCGTTTAGCTAAAAAAAAGTCATGACATCCGCCAACTGAATATAACATACCAACACACAAAACTATGTGTAACCTTGAACGTTTACAGTCTGATTGGATATAATTCAATGTAAACTACTCATAATAATGGCTGGCAAAAAAAAAAAAAAAACAATAACAAAGAGCTGAGCGACGTCAGTTTCGTTCCATTTATACCTGCATCCTTCCTTTCACCGTCATCAAATGTGAAAGGATCACCTGACCGTTTACAGGGTTGTCTCGTTCAGAAAAAAACCCCCTGTTCTGTCGCCTACATGTTGTGTTTCTCTCTAAATTTTCTCTCCAATTTGAGCTTTTATATAGCGCAATATCCACTAGATGTGCTCAAAGCGCTTTACAAGGGATCCCTGGTCAACAGCAACATTTAACATCTAGGACGGGACATGACGCCTGTTAGGTGATATTACCATTTTTCGGACAATGACAACGTTGTTAACGGCCAGGTACTCATTTTACACCTGAGTACAGTGAGAGAATGTGAGTAAAGAGTCTTTTCCAAGGACTCAACTATGCGCCGAGCGCGAGGCTCGAACCCAGGGCCTTCCGATCCGAAAGCAAGTGTCATACCACTAGACCACATAGCCGCACAATGTGTTGATGTTGACTTGGGAAAACTTTTAAAGCAGTTTGAGCACGTTTACTGGATATAATTGCTCTATAGCTATATAAATACTCAAGTTCAAAAAAAAAAAAAAAAAAATTAATCAACCCCACAGATTCATGTTGTTGAGGCCAAAGAAATGGAGGAAAATCCTGCCAAGGAGATTAACAAGATTGAAAACTTTCTACAAGTCCCGAGTATGATCCGGGAATCGAATTTTTATTTCAACAAAACCAAAGGCTTCCAGTGCATGCGTCCTATTCACATGCCTGACGATGTGATTTGCCTGCAAGCGGGCAAGGGGAGGGCACACCCTAAACTCGAACCCGAGCTGGAGAAGTTGATGTATGATTTTTTCCGTCCTTACAATGAGGAGTTGTTTTCATTGCTTGGTAGAAGGTTTAAATGGGGTCCAGGAGATTTGGAATGAATGATTGAGGAATGAGAGTTTGGGAGTTGATTAGGGACTGAGAGGAAGAGGGAGAGAAAGAAAGAAAAAAAAGAGAGAGTGTGTGGGAGACACACACACACATACACCCACACACACAGAGAGAGAGAGAGAGAGAGAGAGGGAGAGAGAGAGAGAGAGAGAGAGAGAAAAGAAGGAGAAAGAATGGAGTGTATGTGTGTGTGTGTGTGTGTGTGTGTGTATGTGTTTGATATGATATGTCATATCTTTTTCTTATATATATATAAGAGAGAGAAAGAGAGAGAGAGAGAGAGAGAGAGAGAGAGAGAGAGAGAGAGAGAAAGAGAGATAGATAGATAGATAGATAGAGAGAGAGAGAGAGAGAGAGAGAGAGAGAGAGAGAGAGAGAGAGAGACAGAACCAGAGACTTTTTACATTATTTCACGATTATATATATACTATTTTCTACTAATGTTTTAATTATAACTATGATCCGCATCATCATCATCATCATCATCATCATCATCATCATCATCATCATCATCATCATCATCATCATCATCATCATCATCATCAACCTTTATCATCATTATAAAAGTTCTGGTTTGGTTTGGCCTTGACAAGTCAGGGACATCTGAATTGATTGATGTTGAAGTAAAATTTTCCAAGACAGAAAGAAATAAAAGGACAAATAAAGGGTCAGGCACTAGTCTATGGTAAAAATCTTAAAAATAATTTTAAAAAACATTGTCCAAACTATCAGTTAAAACCTAGGCCTTAGCTTGAGCTTTTCGTTTGATATAGCGCAATATCCACTAAATGAGCTCAAAGCGCTTTACAAGGGGTCCCAAGCCAACAGCAACATTGAACCCTCTCCTTACCAGCCATTTTCAAGATTTCCCCCAAAACTTCACACCAAACTAACACAAAAATAGATTTTTCATCACTCAGACATAATAGCAGTCAAATTCTGTAGCAAAACATGCTCATCAACACACTGTTCATCTTTTTTAAATGTTATGATATACAAAGGAAATTTGAAAAAGAAAAATGTTGGTTGTATCGTAATGAATGTGACGATTTTCTTATAGTTGGTAAGGAGAGGGTTAATGTTTAGGTCGAGACATAACGCCTGTTAGACGATATTACAATTTATTTGGGACAGAGACAACACTGCAAACGCCAGGTCTCATTTTACACTTGAGTACAGTTAGAGAATGTGAGTAAAGAGCCTTTTCCAAGGACTCAATTATGGACCACTCGAGACTCGAACTCAGGACTTTCAGAGTGTCAGACCACAAGACCACATCGCCGTAGTAGTGGCACGCTTGACCAGGTAACCAGGAAGTATGAAGTTCGACTCTCACTCTAGTCAGGATGTAATTTTTGAAATGTTTATTTTTTTTGGTGTATCTTTCATTATACTTTGTCAGGTACTGTTTAATGCACATCAACGTGTTCATGTTTGCAGGTCTGATGGCCGAAATTGCTATGGGTTCTTTGTTGTAATGGAAATACTCTCATACCGACGCAAAAGATTGTCCATTACAACAATGCTATAGGGAATGAGATTAGCAGAAGAGTAGCGTCCCTTGATTGGAAGTCACGAGCGGAAATGTTTTTAGAGAGAGAACGTCATGTTGTTTGTGCGGCATGAGACACTTCACCGAAAGAGAGACGCATGCGCAAAACCATTTTGACGTTCTCTCTGTAAGGTGATGTCCAATCAAGGGACGCTACTCTTCCGCTAATCTCATTCCCTATATCAAGCCTAGAATTGTGCTCTGTTATCAGACCTGCTTATATGTGTGTGTCGTGCATGGCATAATCAGACGGAAGGTGAAAATTTTGGATTTGCATTATTTGCAATTTCTGAAAGAATATGCTCCCAAGAGCATTTTAATCTTTACTTGAAGTAAATCGGGTGATTTTTCATGAAGTTATGGTCAAATATATGGGAAAGGTATCCAGCAATTTTTCTCAAATTTTATTTCATACTTTTTCAACTTAAACAATATTTAGAAGTGAAATTAAGCTTTGATTATTTCCGGAAAATGTACAAAATGTGTTGATTTAATCATTTATGACAAGAACTCAATTTGGATAAAAAATGACATTCAAACTAAACTTGGCATTATCTCACAGTTCACCATCCGATTGATTGTGTCTTTCATTGTAACACATGTGCAACGTCAATACACACTATCCCTTTCAAATTATCTATGAATAAAGCGTGTTGTCAACGTGCAGCATCTTATTATGAACTTCACACAACGTGCTACTTTCTAAAATTTCTTTATTGGTAGAGCTAATACTTAATACTATGATGTTATTTATTTATCCAAGCGAGTGTTCCACCAGTGAAGAATAGAACTAAGAGAGATAACTCATACTAATCTTTAAAACATTGATTTTTATGAGCAGTTATTTCCCTTGGAAAAGAGTTTTTCTCGTGAAACTTAATAAGATTACGTTGTTTTCAGGTCTGATAACCGAACACAATTATGGGCCCGATTTAACATTGTTGTAATGGACACTCTTTAGCATTGGTTTGAGAGTATTTCCATTACAATAATCAGCCCATAACAATTTGCGTTATCAGACCAGCAAACATATACACGTCGTACCAAACCCTTGTCAAAATTCTTAAACCCAATACTCTTCAACGGTCGTAACGTCACTTTCCTCGTAATGGCGCATGGTAACTTAGTAACTGGCTCTAAACTATCGGACCAAGGCGGACGCCCTTATGAAATATTTCTTCGACGAGCATAAAAGCGTACCCAGAGGAGAAAAAAACCTATTATAAATCTGATCATGTTTTGACTTTTACACATTCTGATCACAAGGCATATGAAAAGTTCTAGCCAGCATGAAGAATAAAAAGCACCGATTTTCTTTGTTTAGAACCACGATGACCGCCTTTGCTTGGCGAAGTGACATCAGACTATTGAATCCAATTCTTCAAAGAAGACTAACATTTTGATGCTTTATTATTATTTGTTTTGACAAGTTATCGATTGATATTTTAAGAAGTGCGGCTATGTGGTCTTGTGGTTTGACATGTGCTTTCGAATTGGAAATTCTTGGGGACGAGCCACGCTCGTGGCATAGTTGAGACCTTGAAAAGGGTTCTTTATTTACATTCTCTCACCGTACTCAGGTATAAAAATGGGTATCTGCGTCGTATCTGTCTGAAATTTTGCAATATCGCCTAACAGGTAAGTTTTTAAAATTCCTTTCATGGCAACTCTAGTTTTTTAGATGATTCGTTTAACCCCCTCCCCCCCTTTCCTCAAATAATAAAAAAACAAAAACAAAAATAAAACCCCCAAAAAGCCCCAAACAAACAAAAACAACAAAAGAAAACAAATAACAAACAAGCAAACAAAAAACAAAACAAAACAAAAAAACCCAAAAACAAACAAACAAAAAAAAAAAAAAACTCCGACAAAAACAAACTTTTACAGAACAATATCCATTAACCGTACTCGAAGCGCACTCTAATCCAAGGGAAATAACTGTTGATAAAATCAATGTTTTATAGATTAGTATGAGTTATCTCTCTTAGTGCTTTCCTTCACAGGTGGAACACTCACTTCGTTTTTTTATTATTTTTTGTTTGTTTGTTTTTTTTTGAGGGTTTTACGGCGCTTGCAACACATTAAGGTCATATCAGTGCCAGTAAAAAGGAAGAAAATGGGATAGCAAAAAGTTCTAGAATTACAATTAAAGCACCCAAGAAAAGGTAAGACAAAGGGAAATAGGAAACAGATGTAGATTCCAAGAGCACACGATCTAAGTACTTAGTTTGAGATCACCTAAAAGTCTCCTCCAGACACAAGCACAGGTCCGAACTAAGAGAGATGCACTCAAATGCTTACAAATCATGTAAACAAAACAATACACTGCACAAAAGAGAGATGATTTTCAAGGAAAAAAAATATCATCTCCCAAAACCCTAACTAAACATCTGACTGTCTCCCTCCCAGCCAGGGTATCCGGCCAGGGTATCGGGCCAGGACCAGGACAAATACAGAAAGAATGTTGGAAAACAGATATAAGGGGATAGAAGACACAGTATGTACCCCCCTGCCCACTATGGGAGGTCAGGAACCCCACTTTGATAGATTAATAACATCCTCCCGAGCCAACATCAACACTTAACATGTAGGACGAGACATGAGGCCTGTTAGGCGATAATAATATTTTGTTTAGGATAGAGAAAAAGCTGTTAATGGCCAAGTACTCATTTTACACCTGAACACGATGAGAGAATGTGAGTAAAGAGCCTTTCTCCAAGGACCTAACTATGCGCCGCTCGGGACTCAAACCCAGGATCTTCCGATCCAAAGGAGAGTGTCATACCACTGGACCACATAGCCGCATCAAAGAAAATAATGATAGCTAATTAATGTCTATAATTAATAAGATTACTTAACATTGATGACTATTAATGTCGAAAAGTCACAACAACAACAAGAACAAGAACAACAACAACAACAACAACAACAACAACAACAACAACAACAACACCAACAACAACAACAGGAGCAACGGTCTTTTCTTCGAATCCGAAAGGTACCGAGTTCGAATCACCCGCTGCTGCACTGTGTGGCCTTGAGCAAGTCGTCACCTTTACCTCTCCCTAGCTCAATTTGTGGCGCTGCACTGCGGCTGACGCCTGGGTCAGTCTTCCCTTTGGAATAAATAGACCTTAGAGACAAATTTCCCCTATAGGATGAATAAAGGGAATATATTTTTTTGAACAACGACGACAACAATAACAACAAAACACACACATACATACACACACGCGCGCGCCCGCGTACGCGCACACTTCCATACACACATGTGAAAGAACATTATAGGTATGGATGTGCTCAATAAGAATAAATAAATGATAAATGAATCCAAGATTTCAGTGGTTAGAACAAATCAGTCAGAATTTTATTTATTTTTGACAAAATGTGTGTGCTATTAGGATTCAATAGACTGATGTCACGTCCGCCCAGCAACCAGCAGCTTGGTTCTAAACAAAGAAAATCGGTAACATTAATTCTTCATGCTGGCTTTTTCCCATGTCATGTGATCAGGATGTATAAAAGTCAAAACATGATCAGATTTATACTGTTTTTCTCCTCTGGATACACTTTTATGCTCGTCGGAGAAGTATTTCATAAGGGCGGTGATGGAGATCATGGCGTCCGGCATTTTTCCGATAGTTTAGAACCAGTTACTATACATCATTACGAGGGAAGTGACGTTACGACTGTTGAACCCTATTGCATAGCAATTATATTTTTTGTTTTATGATGTGGGTGGTGAGGATGACAATAACGATGCTACTGCTGCTGCTGCTAGTGATGATGATGATGATGATGATGAGGATGATCAAGGGAATTAATCATGTTTATATGTTATATAATTTTTACTGTTGAGTATTGTCCCCTTTCTGTGTTCTCTCTACATAAGCTCTGGGAAAAAAAAGAAGAAAAAAGAGAAAGAACAAGAGAAAAAAAAAATATAAAGAGAAAATAAAGAAATTAAAAAGAAAAAAAAAGAAGATTCTACAACGAACCACAAAAAAAAAAAAAAAAAGAAAAAAAGTCAAAAATATCTTATCTATACAATTTGAATGTAGATGAAGTGTAGGGTGATTAAAGTTTGCATAAAAAGCAAAAAAAAAAAAAACAAAAAAAACAAAACAAAACAAAACAAAAAAAACAAAACAAAACAAAAAACAAAAAAAAAACAAAAAACAAAAACAAACAACAACAACAACAAATCAAAAAACAAAAAAAATAAAGATAAAAACAAACAAAAAAAAAAAAAGAACAAAAAACAAAAACAAACAAAAAACAACCCCCCCAAAAAAAAAAAAAAAACCCAACAACAAAACCAAGCAAAAACAAACAATAAACAATTTTTGATATGTAGCATTTTGTTGTTATTATTACGATCATAATTGATGACTTTCTACAAAGACACACACACGAAAAATACTAAATAATAAAATGACAAAAAAAACAAAAACCCAGCAACGATGACAACAACGATAATGGTATCTAGTGATGTAGATAAGTGAAAATTTCAAGATTTCAATAAAAGCTTTCATTCGGATTAAAATCGGTTGATTTTCAGATCAATGTCGCGTTTGATATTTCAGAAATAAAATTAACAAATAAAAATAGCAACAACAACAACAACAACAACAACAACAACAACAACATCAACAACAACAAAATTACATTATAAAAAACAAACAAACAAAACAAAAACAAAAAAAAAAACGAAAAGAAAACAACAACCAAAACACCCCCAACCCCCCCCCCCCCCCCATGAAAATGAAAAAGTCCCAACCTAAAATCCACAAAAAGACTAAACCAAATCAATAAATTAATGACACATTCACAAAAGACAAGAGTAGCCATTTTGTTTTCAATGGCCGCTTCCTTTCTATATTTACATGGTTATAGGGAATGAGATTAGCGGAAGAATAGCGTCCCTTGATTGGACGTCACCCTACTCTTCCGCTAATCTCATTCCCTATTTACATACTTCAGACACTAACCCATATATTATATGGGATAAAGTTCTCTACTCTACCAAACTTCTGAGCCATAAAGTCCATGGGTCCCGAGTTACTCCCTGATACTATCGCATGAAAAGGACGATGGCATTGCTGTTTGCAATTTGCTCGATACCCTTTGGACAGGACGCTAGTCTATTATAGAGTATTTTCCACAAGATCTAAAAGGTCCAGCTACCCAATCAATCACTGCTGGGTGGACAGATGGGTCAGAAACCAATTCCCGTTTGCAGAAAAAAAAAAATCACCACTCAAGGCTTCAGGCTGTCCTTCCAATGCTATCGAGATGGACAGAACTCATAATTTGTTTGTTTGTCTGTTTTTTGCTTTGTTGGGAGTGGGGGAGGGGTGAGCTTTTTTTTCAAAGCGCGGGGAAGGGTGGGGGGGGGGGGGCTGGTAAATCTGGTGTAAAGTACCTTGCTAGTGTAAGATCTAAAGGGTAGCGTGCAATTACTATTGTCCGTTTCACTCTATAGAAATCGGGATGAACTTTTGCTCCTTGTGCCTATTGGCTCCTATGGACTACACCTGTGCCTACCCATGAGTTAGTGGGCTCTGGATCCATGATTCTATGGCTCTGAATGACTTCACTAGTGCCCACCCATGAGTTAGTGGGCTCTGACTCCATGATTCTATGGCGCTGAAGGACTGCACTCATGCCCACTCATGAGTTAGTGGGTTGAAGGTCGTAAAATTGAGTGATTCCTTCTCTTCGTTTTCGTTTAGGAAAATTTCTTTGGTCTGAATTCCAGCATATTTTGGTGTGTCCAGCATGGCTCAATCTAAAGTTACAATACATCATGAAGATTTTCAACAACAACAACAAAAAGCAACATTTATATAGCGCATTTCCTAAGATTTACCACGTTTATTGCGCTTCACATTGTTTCATTTTTCCATCTCCTTAGGACATATTGCGGAACCATATTTCGATATCATACAGTATCAGTCGCCTGTTAGGCGTACTTTTTGCATTAACACAATTACAATATCCATCACAGACTTTAGCCAAGTACTCATTCACACCTTGGTCGAATGGCGTAATGCGTGTAAAGTGTCTTGTCCTTGGGACAAGCCTTCGGGACCAGAATTTTCTTCGAACATTGTCACCTATCTGGCCACTGACCACGCTTACATCGTTGGTTTCTTTGACAAGACAAGACATCCACCGTGCCGGCGAGCCGCAGAGCCACACAGGGAGTTGTTCAATTTTGTGCGGCTATGTGGTCTAGTGGTATGACACTCGCTTTCGGATCGGAAGGTCCTGGGTTCGAGCCTCGCTCGGCGCATAGCTGAGTTCTTGGAGAAGGCTCTTTACTCACATTATCTCACCGTACTCAGGTGTAAAATGAATACCTGGCCGTTAACACCGTTGCCTCTGTCCGAAACTAAAAGTAATATCGCCTAACAGGCATCATGTACATAATTATAAATATAAATATTAAATGTTGCTGTTGGCCAGGGACCCCCTTTTAAAGCGCTTTGAGCACGTTTAGTGGATATTGCTCTATATATAAGCTCAATTTTTAAAAATACATTCAGCAAATAATAAAAATATTAATGGATGACATTTGGATAGCGCCTTTTCAACACGATATAATGCTCAATGTGCTTGGTGCAGGGCATAAGTGTATGGGTCAATCTACCTTTATCTTTGCTATTGGTACAACATAACAAGTCCTCAAATGAAAGTAATGATTATGAATAAAATATCATCTCATTGAAAACTTCACAATAAAATATTCTTATTATTACTTAGGCTTTGAAATAATATTATCACAAATAAGAATAATCTTCGGATGCCAAATATTCGGCCACTTCAGAAAGACCAAGGTATCTCTTCAACGCATTGGGTATGGGAAGTAACTGTAATCCGGCAATAACACTCCGATCTCCATTCGCCTCGTTCATGGCTGTACGTATGGTTGTACGACAAACGGATTGCAATGTAGGGGGTCGGCTAGATCTTTCTCGGAG
>NC_088366.1:51633500-51636000 GCF_034508935.2 Berghia stephanieae | reverse complement strand
ACATTCAAGAATGTTTACATCCAACCGTCAGCTGTGTCTGTGCCGTGTTGTTGTGAAATCGTTTGTGTCTTGCTATACTCTCTTCTAACCCAGTTCAAACTCACCGTTCTTCGTTTTATGCCTGTTTACCTTCACACTCACTCACTCCCCCACTGCTGCTACTCACGCTCAGAAGTTTTTTTTTTTTTTTTTCTCTTATTGCACAAGTACAACAAAACAACTTTGTTGAAATTTTGGCTAGGAAACCATTACTTTTGAAATTGTGCGTGTGTGTGTGTGTGTATGTGTGTGTGCGGGTGGGGGGATTTAGTGAGAACTAATCACCCAACATGCCGATATATATATATATATACCAACCACCCCCACCCCCCTTCTAACGTTTTTTACGCACCAAATTTTATGCGTTGTTTTATAGATAATGCTTGCAAGAGTTCCACATGCCACCGAAGTTACGACCACACACAACTCTGTGAACCATGAACTTTATGTCTTGTTACTTTTGTGAGAATCCAAACGCGAGGAAACAATAACAAGCTGATGCATCATGCATATTTATTCCGCCTCGAACGCTGTTGTTGGTCCATATTTCTTCTACATTGAGGATGAAACCGAATATTTTTATGTTATATTGTGGCGTCCAACAGTGTTTAGTTGATTTCTCCCTAAATTATCTGGCCACTTCTTATATTGTTTACTTTCCGGTTTCCTACCTCCGTTTGGAGGAACAATCACTTTCTCTTTGATTAAACTTCTAATTTTATCTTTCACTTGTCATTGGCATTCATTTCTTTTTAACAAAGTAAGATCGTAACATTCTAACATCTTATAACATTAATTCTAGCTGCCTCGTAACACGTTGACTTGTATTTAAGACCGTAATTCAATTTTCTCATTTAAATGTAGTCATCGTTAACATATAGCCTGGCACTAGAACCGTGGCCTTCGTAAAGTTATGGCCTGATACTGACCAAAAAATGACGTCAAAATGCCAGTCTTTTGCCACAAAAGAAAACAAATCGTGAGTTGTATTCAATAGTTCAGCCAATGAAATAAATTGTTTCCATGAGCCCCGCTAACGACAACTCACTAGGCGGTGCAAAAACCAAATAATGACGTCAAACTGCCAGTCCTTTTGGATTTCAGTATCAGGCTATAACATAACGATGGCTACGCTAGAACCCACCAGGACATATATGTTGACGTCATTTTTTAGGTTAGTGCAGAGTCAAGGGAGTTGTCGTTTGTAGAACTCAAGGAAACAACTGATCCCATAGGGTGGACTGTTGAATACAACTCACGATTTATTTTCTTTTGTGGCCAAAGACTTGTCTTTTGACGTCGTTTATGCGTAGCCATCGTTAACTTATAGCCCGACACTGGCCAAAAATGATGTCAAAATGCCAGTCTTTAGTCACAAAAGAAAACGAATCGTGAGTTTTATTCAATAGTTCAACCAATGGGACTTGTTTCCATGAGCAGTACAAACGACAACTCACTAGGCGGTGCAAAAACCAAATAATGACGTCAAAATGCCAGTCTTTTTGGGTTTCAGTGTCAGGCTATAACTTAACGATGGCTACGGTCAGTGTCAAGCTATCAGTTTACGAAGGCTACGATTTAAATCAATCCCCAACATAATACCATTTTGAGCTGAGCTGTCACATAAGTAGTCCTTTCAGTCAGAGCCATTGGGCCAACGGAGCCGGAGTTTATCCCGGTTTCTATAGCGTGAACGGACAATAGCAATTGCTTGCTATCCTTTGGATAGGACCCTAGTCTAACGTAATGTACTTTCCGACAAATCCAACAGACCCAGCGACCCATTCACTGCTGGGTGGACAGAGGAGTCAGAAATAAATCTCGACTGCATCCGGGATCGATCTCGGTCTCTTTGCGTGTGAAGCGAGCGCTCTAACGACTGAGCTATCGGGAGCTGTCACATAATATTACATTATTATTATGAACAAAGGCTGTTTTTTTTTCTGAGTAAAATGACAATAAGGACGTTTTGTCATCAAAATGTAGAGCCAGACAGAATATCATTACCTACGTATCTTATCAAATGTTTAAAACGATACGGGAAAATTTTGTAGAATCGATTTTTTTATATGAATTGATATATCGAGTGAATAAAGAAAAAAAAAACTGACCTCAATTAAAACCTATGGATAGAATGAAGATGACGTGAGTTAGGGGTTTGTTATTGTTTTTTGCCATCCGCTTTTATGAGTAATTGTCAATTAACTGTATTAACCAGACTATAAACGTTCAAGATTACACACAGTTTTGTGTGTTGGTCTGTTATACTTCTGGATGGTAATGTTGTGAGCTTATTAGCCAAGCGCATAATATCTATATAAATGTTTATATTTTATTTTTATTCGTGTGCTGAAATGAACTTACGATAGTTTCAAACCAATTCTATATTTTGGGAAAAATTACACCTCAATAGCAATCATATAATAATGTATTGATCTTTTCATCATCATCATCATCATCA
>NC_088366.1:51616000-51628500 GCF_034508935.2 Berghia stephanieae | reverse complement strand
ATAATAATAATAATAATAATAATATAATAATAATAATAATAATAATAATAATAAAATAATAATAATAATAATAATAATAATAATAATAATAATAATAATAATAATAATAATAATAATAATAATAATAATATATTAATAATAATATTAATATTAATATAATAATATTGAATAATATAATAATGTAAATTATCATAATATTTAATATAACTTTGATATTATACTATAATACATAATAATCTTTTTCCCATAAATACAATTTGAACATGTTATTACGTTTTAATCACTGTACATTACAATTATTTCTCTCTCTCTCTCTCTCTCTCTCTCTCTCTCTCTCTCTCTTCCTCTCTTTCTCTCACGCGTGCACACACATATAATACACACAACATAAACAAATGCATTTCGTTTTCAATCTCATGTCATATAATATTATTTTACTTCTACTAATACTACTTCTATAACAGCGTGGATTTGTTGATGAGTAACACACACGCCATCAAATCCACAATTTAAATATAGATAGTACATAACATTAGACAGTCAATCTACTTTGTCAATAGTCGAAATGTTATGGGAATGCTAGGGGTTATGTCCCTTTGTTATGTCCAACATTACGAATACTATTCAGCCGTACTCTGGAAAAACGCATACTTTAAAATTTGGCCATAAAACTCGTCCTTCAAATATCAATCGATTTAAATGACCCTCATCTTGGCAAAAACTCTCAAAGCTGGGGCTTCGTTTATAGTCTGTTGATTAAAACAATTTAGTGAGAACTACTTATAAAAATGGCTGGCTAAAAACAATAACAAAGAGCTGAGTGAGGCCAACTTCGTTTCTTCTATAGACAGTTCGAAGATGACGTCACTCAGGTCTTTGTTGTGGTTTTTTGCCATCCGCGTTTATGAGTAATACTCACTGAACTGTATTTACCTGACTATAAACGTTCATGGATACACACAGTTTTGTGTGTTGGTCCGTTGTACTTCCGGATGGCATTGTTATGAGCTTCTTAGCCAAGTGCATACTATCTATAATAAAGAAAAAAAAAAGGGGGGGGGGGGGCGGGGGGGATATAAGAGCAAAAAGGAACATAGAACAAAGAATTAAAAAAAAATAATGATAAAGAAAATCAGAGAAAAAGAAGAAGTAGGTACCTACCACCAATCTTTTGTTCTTAATAAATAAACATCAAATCGACCACAGCATTATCTACCATAACCTGAGCCCCCACCCCCCCCCTCACCACCCCCCTACCCCGAAATAGAAAGAATGAACAAAAACACCTATCTAAAGTTTTAGCCAGAAAACTCGTCCTTCAAATATCGATAGATTAAAATGACGTCCCTCATCTTTTCAAAAACTCTAAAAATCTATAACTTGGTGAAGTCCCAGGTTTGAAATCTTTACAAAGATGAAGGTCATTTCAATCGATCGAAATCTGAAGGACGAATTTTCTGGCCAAAATCTTAGATAGGTGCTTTAAAAAAAAAAATCAAAGTACAGCAAAGTTTTGTTGAGTCATCTCCCCTGTCTATTTGATTTAAAACAGGGGGGACCACTCTTTAAAACACCATCAAAGTGAATTGAAAATGGCTCTTCAATGCAGAACTTCAAACCTTTTTGCCTTGTACCAGACACAATCATGGCATGAATTGAGTAGCTCTCTTTCCAATATATACATAAACTTGAGCTTTTAAAAAAATATAGCGCAATATCTACTAAACGTGCTCAAAGCGCTTTACAAGGGGTCCCTAACCAACAGCAACAAGTAATAAATAGAACGAGACATGACGCATGTTAGGCGATCTTACAATTTTTTTCCCGACATAGACAACTCTGTTAACGGCCAGTAGGTACTCATTTTAACCTGAGTAATAATATCAACGCCAAAAACAAGGACAAACAAAGAAGGAAAGCGGTACAAGGTCTCAAGAGCTTTTTAAACAGATGAGTGGTGAACGCGATAATACTATAAACAAACAGGTAAGAGTAGGTCAAAGGTCACGATAATCTATCAGAGTGCCAGGTTTTTTCTGGCGTACTCCGACAAAACAAACACTTCTAGTAAAAATTTTCTATCTCTCTTTCACTCTCTCTCTCTCTATCTCTTTCTCTCTCTCTCTCTCTCTCTCTCTATCTCTTTCTTCTCCTTTCCCTCTCTCATCCTCTCAGTCTCATCCTCTCTCTCTCTCTCTCTCTCTCTCTCTCTCTCTCTTTCTTCTCCTTTCCCTCTCTCATCCTCTCAGTCTCATCCTCTCTCTCTCTCTCACTCTCTCATCCTCTCTCTTATCCTCTCTCGCTCTCTCTCTTTCTCATCCTCTCTCTCATTCTCTCTCTCATCCTCTCTCTCATTTCCTCTTTCTCTCATCCTCTCCCTCACCCTCTCTCATTCACTATCATCCTCTCTCTCATCCCCTCTCACTCTCTCATCCTCTCTCTCGCACTCTTTCTCTCACTCTCTCTCTATCTCTCTATTTCTCTCTTCCCCTCTCTCCCCCCTTTCTCTATGTCTCTCTTTCCCATCTCTCTCTCTCGTTTGGCCTCTCTGAAATAAAAAAAAAATGTTCGTAGAAGAATTCTAGTTTAAATTAGAAGGATCAAAATGGCCTTCGACTCGTCAAACTGCTGGGGGCTCAAACCTGGGACTTCTTATTAACTCTAATGTGACCAACAGACACTCAATTTGGTCATAAACTATAAAACCTGTGATTTCTATTTCAAATCTTAATTGATTAGAATAACCCTGATTTTTTTTTCTTTTTAATTGAGCTTTATATAGCGCAATATCCACTAAATGTGCTCAAAGCGCTTTACAAGGGGTCCCTGGCCAACAGCAACATTTAACATGAAGGACGGGACATGACACCTGTTCGGCGATATTACAATTTTTCGGACAAAGACAACGCTGTTAACGGCCAGGTACTCATTTTACACCTGAGTACGGTGAGAGAATGTGAGTAAAGAGCCTTTTCCAGGGACTCAACTATGCGCCGAGCGCGAGGCTCGAACCCAGGACCTCCCGATCCGAAAGCGAGTGTCATACCACTAGACCACATAGCCGCACCATTTGTCAAGAGAATATAACAAAAATCAAACTAGAGCATGTGTATAGATAGAATGCGCTTGGCCAAGGAGTTCACAACATTGCCATCCGGAAGTATAACGGACCAACACACAAACTCTGTGTAACCATGAACTTTTATAGTCTGGTTAATACAGTTTAGTGAGAACAACTCACAAACGCGGATGGCAAAAACAATAACAAAGGCCTGAGTGACGTCATTTGCATTCTATCTATAGCGTAATATCCACTAAACGTGTTTAAATCTCTCCTTACCAGCCATTTTCAGGATTTTCCCCAAAACTTCACACGACCCAACTAACACAAAAATACATTTTTTTATCACTCAGGCATAATAGCAGTAAACTTTTTGCGATAATTATTTCTTTAGCAACACACACTGTTCATTTTCTTCAAATTTTATGATGTACAAGAGTAATTTGAAAAAGAAAAATGTTGGTTGTATCGTAACGATTGTGACGATTTTCCTGTAATTGTTAAGGACAGAGTTAAGGCTCTTTACAAGAGGACTCTAGCCGACAGCAACACTTAAAATGTAGGAAGAGGCGACATGACGTCTGTTAAGCGATATTACAGTTCCCCTGACATAGACAACGTTGCTAACAGCCAGGTACTCATTTTACACCTGAGAACGGTGGGAGAATGTGAATAAAGAACCTTTTTCCAAGGACCGAACTAAGCGCCGCTCAGAGCAGGTCACGAATCGTGAACCTTCCGATCCAAATTCGAGAGTCATACCACTAGACCACATATATAGTCGCAGATAAGTTTCAAATCCATTGGAAATATGAAGTACAATTTTTCTGGCCAAATTTAAAATATAGTTGATTTGTCTGAATATGGCCTTTTTTTCTTCATAAGCTGCCAGACAAGTAGGATTCGTGGGTGGAATAAAGAGATTTCTAAAAATAGAACAGACCCACCTGTGAATGAGTGCCTGTTTACTCAGGAGTGAAAACCTCTTCCTATTGGCGATATTACAATTCCTCCGATAAAGACAACGTCGTTAACCACCCTACTCATTTGACACCTGAGTACGATGAGAGAGTGTGAGTAAAGAGCCTTTTCCAAGGATTCGACTATACGCCGCTCGGAGCGGGTCTCAAACCTTGAACATTCCGATCCAAATGCGAGAGTCATATCACTAGACCACATAACCGCAGAGACGTTTCAAATCCATTGGAAACATGAAGCAATTCTTTTTTGGCCAAATTTTAAAATAATTTATTTGTCAAAATTTGGCTTAAAATATTATTATTTTTTTTTACATAAGCTGCCAGACAAGAAGGATTCGTGGAATAAAGAGATATCTATAAATAGATCGGACACACCTGTGAATGGGTGCCTGTTTACTCAGGAGTGAAAACCCCATCCGGTACCACTATATAATTATTATCAACTGTAAATACGAGGTACTAGTTATACACTGCCATACTTTGAATAAACAGATTCTAAAAAATTTGGCCAGAAAACTCATCCTTTAAAAATCTTTTGATTAAAATGATGACTCTCATCTTGTCAAACACTCTTAAACCTGGGACTTCGGGAAGTCTTCCTTGAAGCAGCCTCAAGTTTGAAAAAAAATTCTTCAGCCGCGAATCATTTTAATAGATCGATATTTGAAGGACGAGTTTTCTGGCCAAATTTAATTTTTCAGAATAATGTAGTATATTAACCAGTTACCCGCCGTACTATGGAAAACGTGTGTTAAAAAATTTGGTCATAAAAATCATCCTTCAAAAATCGATCGATTAAAATGACTCGGGGCTTATGAAACTCTCCAACCTGGGACTTCGCATAGTTTGAGAGTTTTTGCCAAGATGAGGGTAATTAAAACTCATCGATAGTTAAAGGACGAGTTTTCTGGCTAAAGTTTTAACCCTCTCCTTACCAGCCATTCTCAGGATTTTCCCCAAAACTTCACACCCAACTTACACAAAATATATTTTTTAACACTCAAACACAATAGCAGTAAAATTCTTGCCATACATAATTTCTTTAGAAAAACATACTCTACAACAACACTGTTCATTTTCTTTAAATTTTATGATGTACAAGAGATATTTGAATCAGAAAAATGTTGGTTGTATCGTAACGAATGTGACGATTTTCCTATAGTTGGTAAAGAGCGGGTTAACTCTCTCCTTACCAGCCATTTTCCGGATATTCCCCAACATTTCACACCCAATCTATAATAAAATTAGATTTATTTCACTCAAACACAAAATATGTTAGTTCTTGCTATACATATTTTTTTCCTGCTAAATGAGCTCTTCAACACAGTGTTAATATAATTTAACTATAGCAAACATTTTTGTTCAAATATTATGATGTACAAAAGAAATTAGAATAAGAAAAATTTTGGTTGTATCGTAACGAATGTGACGATTTTCCTATAGTTGGTAAGGAAAAGGTTAAAGACAAGTTTTTTCTTCAGAGTATGACAGTTAACGAGTTAAAATGTTTGTTTGTATTGATTTGTTTGGTGGTTGTTTTCTGTGGGTGGGTGGGTACATAATACAATGGTGGGTAGGGGAAGGGTGATAGAATCAACAAAGGTGTTCCTTCTCGTGCCCAGGACTATTGCTATCTCGTATGTATTGTGTCAATATTATTATTCTGAGGTTGGAGAGAGAGAGAGAGAGAGAGAGAGAGAGAGGGGGAGAGAGAAAGAGAGAGAGAAAGGGAGGGAGAGAGAGAGAGAGAGAGAGAGAGAGGAGAGGAGAGGAGAGAAAGAGAGGAGAGAGAGAGAGGAGGAGAGAGAGAGGAGAGAGAGAAGAGGGGAGAGAGAGAGGGAGAGAGAGAGAGGGGAGAAGAGAGGGGAGAGAGAGGGAGAGAGAGAGAAAGAGAGAAAGAGAGAAATAATAATAATAATAATAATAATAATAGTAATAATAATAATAATAATAATAATAATAATAATAATAATAATAATAATAATAATAATAATAATAATGTTAATAAAAAAATTGAGCTCTATATAGCGCAATATCCACTAAATGTGCTCAAAGCGCTTTACAAAGGGTCCCGGGTCAATAGCAACATTTAACATGAAGGACGGGACATGCCGCCTGTTAGGCGATATTACAATTTTTAAAGATAAGTTTTTTTCTTCAGATTATGACAGTTAAGGAGTTAAAATGTTTGTATTGATTTGTTTGGTGGTTGTTTTCTGTGGGTGGGTGGGTACATAATAGAATGGTGGGTAGGGGAAGGGTGATAGAATCAACAAAGGTGTTCCTTAATAATAATAATAATGCTGAAAACTTATATAGCGCTATAACTCCGAGACACCAGACTCTAAGCGCTTAAATTACAAATTACTTTGGCTGAAACATACTCATTCACACACACAAGCACACACACACACACACACACATACACACACACACAACACAACACACAACACAAACCAAACCTATCTTGCTTCTCATACCATCTACTAAAATCGAAACAAATATGTTTTAAGCGAACGTTTAAAAATAGACAAAGATTCTTTTTCACGAATGCTCTGCGGTAAGGCGTTCCAAATAGAGGGTCCGAAATGAGAAAAGGATCTCATTCCAGCATTTTTCCGAATTCGAGGGACAACTAGTTTTGTGGAATCACTGGCCGAACGTAAGGGGCGGGGTTTTGAATATCTTTCAATTAGTTCTGAAAGGTAGGAAGGGGCAGTACCTTCAAGACAACGATACACTAAAACACAAGCTTTGAATTTAATTCTTTTCCCAACAGGCAGCCAATGCAGGTCATGAAGTAGAGGTCCGGCAGAGTCGCACCTACGCTTCATGAATACTAGTCTGGCAGCGCTGTTTTGGACAATCTGAAGACGTTTCAGATTGTATTGCGAAACGCCAAACAACAGAGCATTACAATAATCCAATTTCGATAGTACGAGGGACACAACCAGGTGCTTGGTCACATCCTCAGATATGAACCGTCTAATGGAAGCAATCTTTTTTAGTTGGAAAAAGAGAGATCTAACCAAATTATTAACCTGATGCTCCATCGACAGTCCAGAGTCTAAGAATGTGCCAAGGTTTTTCACTTTGTCAACAATTTGAATAGAGGCATCCCCCAACTTCAAATCTGTTTCACTTTTCCACTTCCTGTTCCCCACATACAGCACCTCCGTCTTATCATCATTCAGTTTCAGTCTGTTCTCATTCATCCATTTCTTAACACTTTGGATACAATTCTTACTATTGGCTGATACTTCTTGTAAATTTCTCGTATTGGAAACGCAGTACAATTGCGTATCATCAGCGTATTGATGGTAAGACAGACCAAAACTTCTGATGATTTTAGACAGAGGGCCAACGTACAAAACAAAAAGAACGGGTCCAAGTACTGAACCCTGGGGAACCCCACAATCAAGAAAGATTTCCTCCGATCTATATTCATCCACCGTAATAATCTGTTTACGATTAAACAAATATGACCTAAACCAATCAAGCGCTGCACCAGACACGCCATAAGTAATTTCAAGACGTTTGAGAAGAAGATTGTGATCAATAGTATCAAAAGCAGACGATAGGTCAAGCAAATTCAGCAAAGAACATGAACCATTGTCTATAACAGAGAGGAGATCATTAACAACCCTAACAAGTGCGGTTTCCGTCGAATGATGTTGCCTATAAGCAGACTGAAATTTTTCTTCAAGACAATTATTTTTAAGATGAGACAGTAATTGTTTCAAAACAAGCTTTTCTAAGATCTTAGAGAGAAAAGGAAGATTAGAGACAGGGCGATAGTTTTTTAAGTTCTCTTTATCGAGATCAGGTTTTTTCAAAAGGGGTTTGACATGAGCAACTTTGTAAATGTCTGGTACAGCACCTGACTGCAACGAATTATTAACAATACATGTAAATGGTGTTAAAATTACATCAATGCATTTTTTTAAAATGGCAGTATTTAAGGGGTCTAAATCACAACTTTTAGTTGGAGACGACATAATGCAATCACATAAGTCAGCTTCAGTAATCATTGAAAAATGTGTTAACGAATCACCATGAAATGTGTCAAATGTTGTATGGATCGATTCAGATGACAGTTCTTTCCTGATGGTATCCGTTTTTTCTTTAAAATATTGACCAAAGCGAGTTGGTAGATCTGCACGATCGATTAAAGATGGGAGGGCTGGTTGCGTCTGTTGTCCCAGCAGTTCCTTGGTCAAGGCAAAGAATTGTCTCGAACGTCCCACGTTTTTGAGGCTTTCTTCATAGAATTTCTTTTTGGCCCTGAAATTGACGGCTTTTGCATCATTTCTAGCCGCGATGTATCGCTTCTTATCGACAGCATCTCTGGACTTGAGCCATTTTCTTTCTGCCCGCCTCCTGGCTAATCCATTCAATTTTATTTCGGTATTATACCAGGGTGCTTGACGTCTCACTTTTACTGCTCTAGTTGTTAAGGGAGCATGCTTGTCCACCGTACCAACAATTGACTCGTGGAGACCATTCGCATCATGTTTATTTTTAACGTTATGGTCAAGGTCTTGTTTAAAAATGTTCATATTTATATTCTTCAAATTACGAGATGTTATCATCTTTTTTACTTCGTGCTTCATTGGAAATAAAACGCAAAACACAATTAAATGATGGTCAGAGATTAATTTATCAATATTTGAGACAAGTGAAGAGAGAGAATGTTCAATGTCTGTAATGACATGATCTATTGTGTGGCCATGGTTGTTTGTAGGACCGCTTACAAGTTGAATATAGTTGTTTGTGTCAATAATCTCCCGAAATACTTTCGATTCATTTTTGTTTCCGAAATAATCAATGTTAAAATCACCCATAAAAATATTATGCTTTTTGTTAATGGATTGCATAGACATAAATTCTCCGAACTCAGATAAAAAATCAATTGTTGATATTTTGTTTTGTTGGCTTGGTGGTGGGTGGTAGACACAGTGCCCAGGACTATTGCTATGTATGTATTGTGTCAATATTATTATTCTGAGGTTGGAGAGAGAGAGAGAGAGAGAGAGAGAGAGAGAGAGAGAGAGAGAGAGAGAGAGGGAGAGAGAGAGAGAGAGGTGAGGAGAGAGAGGAGAGGAGAGAGAGAAGAGAGAGAGAGAGGAGGAGGGAGAGAGAGAGAGGGAGAGAGGAGAGGGAGAGAGAGAGAGAGGGGGAGAGAGAGAGGGGGAGAGAGAGAGAGGGATAGAGAGAGAAAGAGAGAAAGAGAGAAATAATAATAATAATAATAATAATAATAATAATAATAATAATAATAATAATAATAATAATAATGTTAATTAAAAAATTGAGCTCTACATAGCGCAATATCCACTAAATGTGCTCAAAGCGCTTTACAAGGGGTCCCGGGTCAATAGCAACATTTAACATGGAGGACGGGACATGCCGCCTGTTAGGCGATATTACAATTTTTCGGATTAAGACAACGCTGTTCACGGCCAGGTACTCATTTTACACCTGGGTAAGGTGAGAGAATGTGAGTAAAGAGCCTTTTCCAAGGACTCAACTATGCCCCGAGCGAGGTTCAAACCCAGGACCTTCCAATCCGAAAGCGAATGTCATACCACTAGACCACATAGCCACACTACTATAAGGCATCCAAGTGTTGACAGGCATAAAGACGTGTTTGTTTTTTGTTGTTGTTGTTGCATGTGTTATGTTCTTACCTGTTTCATTCTCCCCAATCACTAAAATCAAAGCTTTTGGGTTTTGATGTTTTATCGCGCGCGACAAAAGATCACCAGAGCTGTTTAGGGTCTGCAACGTCACACGGGTCTAAGATTTCCTCGGGGTCATTACACTCCACCCCTCCACCCCACTCCCCTTCTCCTAGCAGCCCCCCCCTCTCTCTCTCTCTCTCTCTCTCTCTCTCTCTCTCTCTCTCTCTCTCTTTTCCATTTACCTCACTCACCCACTTCTCCACCCCCTCTACCATCTGACAATAAATAATTTAATTTGAAGGCGAAGAACACCAAAGCCTCAATACTTACTGTACTATCTTGAGCTCCTTTTTTTTTTTTGCTTTGGCGCAACATCACATTAATGGGTTCAAAGGGCTTTACAAAGGTTGCCTGACCAACAGCAACACGTAACATAAAATAGAACAAGACATGACACGCCTGTAAGGCGAAATTTTACAAAAGTTTCAGACATAGACACCGCTGTTAACGGCCAGGTACTCTTTTTACACCTGAGTACGGTAAGAGAATGTGAATAAATATAGAGTCTCTTCCAAGATTCAACACACAATGAATGCGCCGTGCGAGACTCGAACTCAGGACCTTCCGATCCGAAAACGAGTGTCATACCATAGGACTACATCGCCGCATTCGGCCCTCTACCATCTGATAATGAACAAGTTTCTTTGAAGACCCGAGACCAAAGGCTCAACACTTATAATTCAACATCACGCGTCCTGGCGTCAACAATTCTTTGAAGATTTATTTTATCTTATTCATCTATCTATAACATTATTTCTCTTTTGTAAATTATGGTTTATTATTTAGATATGGCTAATGATGTTTTAATGATAAGAGCTGTGAAGCTTCAAGAACTTGTCGGTTTTTCTGACTATTTCGGTCGTTTAAAAGTTTTACAAAAAAAAAAAAAAAAAAGGGAATACAACATGACAGAAAAAAAGAACCAAAACCCCTTGAAACTCTAAAGACAATCAAACAAACAAACAAACAAACAATAACGGAAAAGAACCAAAAATAAAACCAACTCCCTCCCCCCCCTGAAACACAAATAAATAAACAAACAACAAAAACCAGAACACAGAGAGAAAAAATTCAACCCCCCCCCAAGAAATACAAAAATAAAACCCAACAAAATTTAAATACAACCTATACACAATCATGCAAACAAACTCCCCCAACTAACAAGAACCTCCTACCAATCCCTCCGCTTGCAAAATTAAAGCACCGCACAAAACAAAACAGTATTTTAATTAATACATAAATAAAGTAGACGTCAACTAAAACAACAACGAACCAAAACTTGAGCTTATATATAGAGCAATATATCCACTAAACGTGCTCAAAGCATTTTACAAGAGGTCCTTAGTAAACAGCTACACTTAACATGTTGGACGAGACACGACGACACCTGATAGGCACAACGCTGTTAACGGCCAGGTACTCATTATACACCTGAGTACGATGAGAGACTGTGAGTAAAGAGCGGTTTTCAAAGGAATCAATCAACTGTGCATCGCTCATAGCGACAATCGAACCCAGGACCTTCCCGTCCGAAGCAAGGCGAATGTCATAAAAAAATAATAATTTAAAATTGAGCTTTATATAGCGCAATATCCACTAAATGTGCTCAAAGCGCTTTACAAGGGGTCCCTGGTCAACAGCAACATTTAACATGTAGGACAGGCGAAATTACAATTTTTTGGACAAAGACAACGCTGTTAACGGCCAGGTACTCATTTTACACCTGAGTACGATGAGAGACTGTGAGTAAAGAAGAGCTTTTTCAAAGGAATCAATCAACTATGCATCGCTCATAGCGGCAATCGAACCCAGGACCTTCCCATACAAAGCAAGGCGAATGTCATACCACTCGACCACATAGCAAACACTTGACTCGTTTGCCTGTGGCTAAAATAAATGAAGGAACAGAAAGCTACTCAGACAATAATAATAATAATAATAATAATAATAATAATAATAATAATAATAATAATAATAATAATAATAATGATGATGATGATGATAATAATAACAACAACAACAACAACAATAATAATAATAATAATAATAATAATAATAATAATAATAATAATAATAATAATGATGATGATAATAATAACAACAACAACAACAACAACAACAATAATAATAATAATAATAATAATAATAATAATAATAATAATAATAATGATGATGATAATAATAACAACAACAACAACAACAATAATAATAATAATAATAATAATAATAATAATAATAATAATAATAATAATAACAATAATAATAATAATAATAATAATAAATAATAATAATAATAATAATAATAATAATAATAATAGTAATAATAATAATAATAAAAATAATAATAATAATAATGTAAAATTATATAAAGATTTAATTAATAAATTAATTGTTTAATACGTTGAATTATAAATTAATAATTAAATAAAATCGTAAGATAAAAAAAAACAAAAAAAAAACACGAAAAACAAAAACAAAAACACTTGACCTTGTGGGCAACAAGAGGATAAAAAAAAAAAAAAAACAAACAAACTTGAAGCGGACCTTCCTCTCACATTGCAATGCCTTAATCACTCGGCCACTGAGCGCCCCAGGTGATGAGGGCACCAAAAATATGGACAGAATAAAATATAGTGGGTTCGAGTCTCAGTGTCGGAAAAAAGAAGAGCTCTGGTCAAGGAAAAAAAAAGAGCTTTTATATAGTGCAGTATACAC
>NC_088366.1:51603500-51613500 GCF_034508935.2 Berghia stephanieae | reverse complement strand
TATATATATATATATATATATATATATATATATATATATATATATATTATATATATATATAACAGGGATCTCGATAGCTCAGTTAGTAGAGCATTCGTTCCACACGCAAAGGGACTAGGATCGATCCAGGCTGAAGTTGATGTTTCTTTAAAAATCTGATCTCCCTGCCCACCCAGCAGTGATTGGGCGAAAGAACCTTGCGTCCTATCTAAAGGGGAGCAAGAAATTGCTATTGTTCGTTTCATACTATAGAAACCGGGATAAACTTTGGTTTCATGGGCCTAATGGTTCTGAAGGAGGGTTTTGAGCCCGAAACCATCCGTGTTTGGTAATTTGTTCTTTTTTTTTTTTTTGAGCTTTTATGTTCATTTTTGTTTATTCCTGTAAAACAAAAAAAAAAAAAAAAAAAAAAAAAAAAAAAAAAAAAAAAAACAAACAAAAACCCAAAGTGAGAGTAATTTTAATCGATCGAAATTTGAAGGAAGAGTTTTCTGGCCAAAACTTTCAATACGTGTTTTTGTCCAGAATACGACGGCCATGTTATGATTGGGATGCCAGGCATATTTAACTCAAGTGGTCGCCATGCTGCATGCATGTTGTAATTCTCCTAGTGTAACGGCTGCCCAATTAACATGGGGGTGGAGGCTGAGTGATACTAAAGAAGGATGAAGGAGGGGGATGGGGGGGGGGGGCGTCGAGAGAGAGAGAGAGAGAGAGAGAGAGAGAGAGAGAGAGAGAGAGAGCGAGAAAGGAGAGAGAAAATGAGAGAGAAGAGAGAGAGAAGAGAGAGATAAAGAGAGAGAGGAGAGAGAGAGAGAGAGAAGAGAGAGAGAGAAAGAAAGAGAGAGAGATAGGAGAGAGAAAATGAGAGAGAATAGGGAGAGAGAAGAGAGTGAAAATGAGAGGAGAGAGAGAGAGAAGAGAGAGAGAGAAAGAGAGAGAGAGAGAGAGAGAGAGAGAGAGAAAGGAGAGAGAAAATGAGAGAGAATAGGGAGAGAGAAGAGAGAGAAAATGAGAGAAGAGAGAGAGAGAGAGAGAGAGAGAGAGAGAGAGAGGAGAGAGAAAACGAACGAGAGAGAAAGGAGAGAGAGAGAGAGAGAAAGAAAGAGAGAGAGAGAGAAGAGAGAGAGAGAGAGAGAGAGAGAGAGAGAGAGAGAGAGAGAGAGAGAGAGAGAGAGAGAGGTGGGGGCGTCAAAGGGCCGATAGTATATAAATAGATATTCTACTCCACTCACCATAACAACATCCTGTGTGCTCCAGATTCAACAACATTCCCTTATATTAATTTCTCACTGGTTGTGACTGTTGTCCATTCATTCATTATTCACGCAATGCCCGTGCAGTTATGGCGGTGATTTTCTAACGAGTGGTGAAAGCTACGGATAAATATTTTATGAATTCAGTTCATCTTGAGCTTTGTGAAAAAATACAACGCCAATAAATTATATTATTATAATATTCTAACCGAAGTCATCAATTAATTCTACACCTATTTAATTAATGTAATTGGTGGTACGAGTTTAATTAAAATATTCACCAATGCTGTCAGCCAGATCAATCGTATCAGGATACAAAACTACATAATGTTTATTCTTTGACGTTTATAGTATGTTTGAGTGACTTTAGTGAGAACTGATTTTACAATTGGCTGTCAAAACAAACAATATAGAAGGACTCAGTGACGTCATCTTAAGCCACTCTTTCAATTAAGTTGTCTAATGATTAACATTTTATTTATCAATTTAAATCCATAAACAATCTTGATTTATAACAAAAAATAACACTTAAAACATTAACTTAACATAAATTTCAAAACATGGATTTAACAAAAGAATTCATTTATTCAAGTGCAATAAACATTCTGGTTGTGATTTTCTCGATACTAGAGCTTTCATCTTCTGAGAAACAAAGACTACAAAATGACATCGCACAGCTGGCCGTGGCTTTACCCGGTTGCTATAGCAACGCAAGACAATACTACGCCTACGCCACGGCGAAGGCCAAGACCTCTGCGCACCGGAAAAAGAATAATCTACTTTTAATACGAGCCGAGTTCTACAGGTTCGAGTCCGATTTGTTCGACGATTCTCTTACTATTTATTTTCAAGACTTTACAAAATCTTCAAAAATTCCATTCTCATCCGGTTTTTACAGTTTTACTCCGGAGCACAGAACGAACACGATCAGAATGACGGTGTATACGTTCAAGAAAGCTGTCCCCGGTCTCAGGGTGTCGTTTTCCAACTACTCAATTCCAAAAGGATCTTCGGCGGAGCGGCAACTCGCATCGGCTTTTCATAAACGGAAGCTGAAGACGCATCCGTCATGTGACATGATTTGGAGAAAGACTGACGTGAGGACGTTCACAGGAGTGACGCGTTCTGATTGTTTGGCCAACCTTGGGCAAGACAAGGTAAGTTGGATCTAGATCTGGCTACTTGAAAATTAAAAAATAAAATCGTAGTTTTCGTGGTTCTAAGTTCCCGAAGGCGAAATTTGTCTTTAGAGTCTATTACAAGGGAAGACTGGAATAACCCAGGCGTCATCAACAGCGCAGCGCTGCCAAGTGCGCTTGGACGAGGTGACTTGCTCAAAACCTCACAACGATGCGGATAGTCGAACTCGGTACATTTTGGGTACGAAGCAAAGACCGTACCGCTGAGCCACGCTTCCCCCGTATCTACCACATGATCATTCTCACTATACGTAAAAATAGTGCAGCTAAGAGCTAGAGATTTTTGATTGGATCAATGTAAACATTTCTGTGACGTAGGGTATATAAAAATTGCATTGAAATTTCAAGGGATAGTTTGAAAAACAAATATAGCGTTAATTTTAGAGTGACTTTATCACAGCTTCTTCTTCTTTCAGCTTATCCCGCATTTTGCAGGGTTGCCATAATGAATTCCACATCTCCATGCATCTCGGTTCAGAGCATCATCTTCCTCCAGGCCCAGTTCTTTCATATCATCCTTTACCTTATCCCACCATCTAGTCTTTGGGCGTCCCTTTTTCCTCTTTCCCGCTAATTGTAAGTCCAATACTTTCATCCCCACGTACTCCTCTTCTCTCTCTCTCTCTCTCTCTCTCTCTCTCTCTCTCTCTCTCTCTCTCTCTCGTCTTTTTACATATCCGAACCATTTCAATCTATCTTTTCTCATCTTTATTGATACATTCTTCACTTCAGTCAACCTTCGAATTCGTTCATTTCTCACTTTATCTTTTCTTGCTCAGCTGTTTAAAAAAAAATCTTTCATTTGTTTTTCAGGTTCGGATCAGCGTGTCCATGACCTTGGCGGGATCTCGTATCACATTGACCGAGGGATGGTACAGCATTGACGACAGGGCCAGGCTCAGGGAACTGAAAATCCCGTATGTTCTGAAGAGGAACTCACAACATCCTTCCAAAACAGCCGTCATTCACCAAACATCACGTGCCATAAATGTCACCAAGCAAAACATAAAATTTCCATCATTCAAGACAAATCACAATCTGAGTTCATATCACAGACTTCCATTGTTGAAAGCAAAAAGTAAAATAATTCGTGAAAATTTGAGAACATATCATCACAAGCTAAAATCTTTGAAAATGAAATTGCTCAATAAATTAAATATAAGCGGGAAAAATAAGAATCCCGTAGATTCAGGTGAAAAAGAAAATGGAAAAAGACGAAGAATAAAAACAAATCACAGACGTCAAAAACACAGGGTGTTACGAAAATATCGACACGTCAAATCGCATCTTTTGGCTGGACAAAGAGTCTTCTATAACGTTGACCTGTCCAGGTGTCAGAAAGCAGCCCAAGTCCCTGTAGAGAGATGGAATTTTGGTGGAGAAATCAAAAATTTTCAAATTATTCGAGAATTACGTGATGGGAAAAGGAAGACTAAGATATATTTTACGACGTTGAGAACATCAATGAGTGCTAGAGGTGAGTTTGAATTCAAAATACTGTATTTGAGTTGAGACATCTAATAAATGTTGAGTTAAATAAAGTTTAGGATTTTAATAATGTACTTTAACTATAGCGCTTTCTATGCAATTGCATCTCAAAGCGCTCAAAGCTCTATAATCCGTTGTGTACATATTATTTGCAGGTCCCTGACCAACAGCAACACGAGAGAACGAGACATTGACGTCTGTTAGGCGATATTAATTTTTTTCCGACAGAGACAACGCTGTGGGCGGCCAGGTACTAATTTAACACCTGAGTACGGCGAGAGAATGTGAGTCAAGAGCCTTTTCCCCAAGGAATCAACTATGCGCCGAGCGAGGCTCGAACCCAGGACCTTCCGATCCGAAAGCGAGTGTCATACAACAAGACCACATAGCCGCACAACAACATAATGGTAAAAACAAGAGATGAAGTGAGTGTAGTGCCTGCCCCACTCACTTTTCTGAATTTAAAATAATAACATAATGCCAGGTTGGCGCATTGAGCTACAAATTTACCTTATACAATCAACAACATAGAAACTAATATGGTGATTCATTTTGATATTAAGCGGTGCCTGGTTGAGTCCTTGGAAAAGGCACTTTCCTTATATTCCCTCGCCGTACTCAGGTGTAAAATGAGTACCTGACAGTTAACAGCGTTGTCCATGTCAGAAAAAAATTTGTAATATCGCCTAACATGGGTCATGTCTCGTCCTACATGTAAAGTATTGCTATTGTTTTGGGGCCCCTTGTAAATCGCTTTGAGCACGTTTGGTGGGTATTCCACGATACAAGAGCTTTAGATTTTATGTTGAAATTTCCTCAGGAGCGGAGACTATTCGCAGAGAGATGACCTTACATCGCGGAGGTCATGTTGAGGTCAAGGTCACAAAGCAATCTCAAGGCAGTGGCAGACTAGAGAGGCAATACACATTCCAATGCAGGCTTTACGTCAACAAGAAACGGTAAAGAATTCAATTGTTGCTGTTATTAATTTGGTTGACATTAAAAAAAATAATGAAGATTTATATAGAGCAATAAGGGGGAACTGGAGAGGGGCTCAAACCGTAGTCATCGTTAACTTCTATCCTGACACTGACCGATTTAATTACGTCAAAAGACACGTCTTTGGCCACAAAAGATAACAAATCGTGAGTTGTATTCAATAGTTATTTCCTTGAACACTACTAACAACAACTCACTAGACGGTGCAAAAACCTAGAAAATGACGTCAAACTATAATTCCTAGTCGGATCGAGTGTCATTACGAGGGAAGTGACGTCACGACTGTTGAACCCTATTCACAATATCTGCCCGCCAGATAAGGCGTGCCTAAAATTAAAATTAAAATTGAGCTTTATATAGTGCAATATCCACTAATGTGCTCAAAGCGCTTTACAAGGGATCCCTGGTCAACAGCAACATTTAACATGTAGGACAGGACATTACGCCTGTTAGGCGATATTACAATTTTTCGGACAAAGACAACGCTGTTAACGGCCAGGTACTCATTTTACACCTGAGTACGGTGAGAGAATGTGAGTAAAGAGCCTTCTCCAAGGACTCAACCACGCGCCGAGCGCGAGGCTCGAACCCAGGTCCTTCCGATCCGAAAGCGAGTGTCATACCACTAGACCACATAGCCTACACACAAAACTATGTTTCTGTAGTTTGTTAGATAGAATGTAGGGAGACCTGATCACCCAATTGGCGGTCTGAAAACAATGACAAAAGAGCTGAGTGACGTTAACTTCATTCGTTTTATGAACTTCCACTTTTCTTCAAAACAGTCGAGGCAGTGTGAAAATGTTCACAGATAATTCATCATCCCCTAGAGAAGCCAAGAGCCTGTCTTGGATAACAAGATCACTGGATCATGGCCATGACCTTTGGCTTATTGCTGACGTCACCAAGTGTCAAGGACGCCAGGGTCAAACCACAGTGGTTGTTGGCGGTTCCCTTTCAGGTAAGTGTGAGATATTGCAGGTCCGATATAAACCGTGATTTGTGCTTGTTTTTCACATAAAGGTTATGAAGTGGAGATGAAGTGAGTAGGAAAGTGTGCCAGAAGACAATAGAGAATATCAGTTTCTCGGCGGTATGGGGGCTCGAACCCGCGACCTTACTGGTACGACAAGTCCACCTGGCCGGGGAGACTTCAGAAATCGGGGAGAGCGGCTCAAGAAGATTGAGTTTGAAATCACTGTTTTGAGTGGTGGATAGCTCATACAGTAGAGTCACGCTCTCCCCGGCCAGTTGTCGTACCATTAAGGTGGCGGGTTCGAGCCCCCATCGCCGCCGAGAAATTTATGTTCTCTATTGTCTTCTGGCACTTTCCTACTCACTCCGTTTCTTGTTATCATCAACGTAAATGGCTGCTCCACTCACTTTTCTGAATTATGAAGTAGAGACAATTCGTTTGTTGTTGAGAGCATGTGTCCATTACAACAATGAAATCAAAACAATTCGCATTATCAAACCTTGTAAACGTTGGTGTAGAGATTTTTGTTTTGAATATTTCTATAATCACATTGTCATTCCAAGAAAGAAAAAAGATAATCCATCCAACAGACATCTGGTGTCAATATGAATCACCCATTTTGTCCAAAGTGAGAAAATCGGATTTGATAATCTTGCCCAAGTAAATAAACGAAAGTATCTGTAGCGGGATGCGAACCCGGTACCTTCCAGGTCAAAGATCAATGCTTTAAACACCCAGACACCTTGGCTCCCTTAATAAAAATCAATTATCTATCTTTGTCTCAGGTACCTTACAAAGCTTATAGAACAAATTTCCTGCTGGATTGACAATATTAAGTACTAATGAGACCTTATAGAATACACTTCAATCATAAAAAGGGTTATTCTAATCTTTCCTTGGAATAGACCCTAGAGACAAATTTCCCCTTTGGGGTGAATAAAGGGAATTTTTTAAATTATTCTATTTCCATCGATTTGTTTCAGACTATGACATGGTCAATGACAAGAAAACTCTGGAGCTGTTTCTACCTTCAGCCATGCCAGACCCAGGATCAGCACAAAAAGGTCTCATGAATGGATTCTTGGTCAAGATATTCAGCAACAATGACGTCATTCTCACGTGGGTCAACGCGTCCAATGAAAACTCAGCATTCCATCCTAATTCAGATTTTAGCCCCGCCTATCGCTGTACATTGTCCAATCGGCTGTTTTCAAAGTCGAATGAGGCCGGGGCTGGAAGTGTAAATGTATTTATAAGATAGAGTTTAAAATATGAAGATGACAATTGAAGATTTTATGTGTCTTGCTTTCCACTGAAGAACGCTGGAATATGTAATATGACAAGCATTTCAAAGAGGGCCAGCAGTTCCAACAACATCTAAATTATCAACAGCAGCTTCTCATCGTATTAAACTAAACTGATTTTCCGATCCATCCAGTCAGCTGCAGCTTCTAATGGTCTCACACTACAATATTATGATGGTTTATCCAGGCGGCAACTGCTTCTAATGGTGCTCACTCTACAATATCATGATGGTCTATCCAGGCGGCAACTGCTCCTAATGGTGCTCACACTACAATATTATGATGGTCTATCCAGGCGGCAACTGCTTCTAATGGTGCTCACTCTACAATATCATGATGGTCTATCCAGGCGGCAACTGCTCCTAATGGTGCTCACACTACAATATTATGATGGTCTATCCAGGCGGCAGCTGCTCCTAATGGTGCTCACACTACAATATTATGATGGTCTATCCAGGCGGCAACTGCTCCTTATGGTGCTCACACTACAATATTATGATGGTCTATCCAGGCGGCAGCTGCTTCTAATCACTACTATGTTATGACGATAGACCCAATCGCAAATTCCGTACGGCACTCATGCACCGTTACAAACCCACCCGGAAGCTTCGTCACAACACACATTTTTCAACTAGATGCTCTGCGTTTCTGGTGCTTGACCACAACGGGTACATGTTGGATCCGGGCGGTGAATTCATTGTCGCATTCGTGTACGGTCGCAAACCTGCCTGTAGCCTCGTCACAACACAATGAATGCTAACCAGATGTTCTTCAGTTTCAGGTTCCTTGCTACAGAGCGTAATGTGGGACAGGTAGAAAGTCCCAGCTTGTCAAGCGTCGCTGCTCTGCTGTTAGGCTGGTTCTTGATCTCAGTCTCTTAGCAGCAACCCAGTATCTCCTCTAGCTGGTACAGAAGTCTGGCAAAACTTATCTCCCAGTTTCGAGGAGTCTACGTCCCAGCCACGACGAAGGATGAAATTATTCCCAAGTATCCTGTCAGCAAATTCTTCCGCGCTCATGTAGTCTCGGGAAATCCCCATCAGCAGCTGCCTCACAATGTAACGTTCAACCAGATGTTTGCAGTCCCCACGCTACCACAACGAGGGCAAGTGGGAAAAGCCGCAAGTCCTCTCCCCCCCCCAGCAGCTGTGTCACAATGCAATGTTCAACCATATGTTTTCAGTTTCCTTGACCGCTCCCACAACGAGTGCAAGTGGGAAAAGTCGCAAGTCCCTCCTCCCCCCCCCCTTCCTCTCTCTCTCTCTGATGCAGTGTGGCTGTCGTTAGACAGCTTCTGGTCTTAGACTTTAAGCTCGAACCCGGCAACTTCTCTCGCTCGCCGTTCAGAGGAAGCGTCGTCCCCGCCTCAAGGAACTGTATGTACTCTTGCAAATCCCCTATTATCTTGTAATTATACCCATTCCAAATTTTGGGAAGATATGTCAAGTACAAGGGCTGCCGTGACTTCATTCGGCTTGCATTTGGGGCGCCACCCATTACATGTCTGACCGGAGTTACACCACAGCAGATGCAGCGGTATCATCGCAATCAACAGGAGCAGAACAAGCTCTTAGCTGAATTCTAGATACACGACGCCGATTTATCTCAATTCCACGTCACCCCACATTCCGTTCTTTAACTATGAGAATACATTTTGTAGATGTTTAATCTACTCCAAGAAGACGAAACATCCTTGTTATATTGTCCCAAGTCGCTCTGAGCTCGTACGTTCGAGCAAACAAGCAAACAACAACATTGCCCTGGGAAGATCTTTTCTCCCTCGAATCAGATAAAGATTGCAGCAACTTCTAACAGTAACTCAACACTCTCATTACGCAATCTCCCAATGTTGCAAATTAATTTTCACTCTAATGCACCGTGCTGAACCACAGGTCTGTGCTTGCTTGAACCCGCTAGGAGGCAACTGAGTCACGGTGGAAAGTTCGACCAGACGCTCTTTTGATTCCAGGCCTTTAACTACAACGAACGACAGGGGGAGAAGCCGCCAAGTCCATTCGATACAAAGTCGTTAGACGGATCCTGTTAGCCCCAGGAGAAGTCTCCTCTTACTGGTAGAGATTCGATGTAGCTTCTGTGACAGGTCTAGAGATGACGACGTCCCAGCCCCGTGGAACCGTATCACATCATCATCATCATCATCATCATCATCATCATCATCATCATCATCATCATCATCATCATCATCATCATCGTCGTCATCATCATCATCGTTATTATTATTATCATTATCATTATTGCTTTATTGCTTACCACAGAATGCTATTCCTTCATCATTATCAAGAGATGTTATGGATATTGGTGGCCAAAGGCCTAAAAAACATTGAACTTTATCTTGGACTCATATTCTCACAAGACAACATTCACAGCAAGTTGGCAGCAGGGGCGTCTAATGGTCTCACACTACAAACATACATACGAATGTGAATGGATCGGTGTGAAAAGGCATAGACCGTCTAGTACGAATCGGTGCAAGGGGAAGTGAACGAAGGAAGGATGAATAAGAAGCAGGGTTGGCAGATTTTCTGGCAAATGTCCTTTTTTTTGGCAGAATTTGAAGACGACTTGCAGAAAAAAAAAACGGTTTGGCAGTTTGGCAGATATTTGGCAGATTTTATTTTCCACGTTTTCCATGGCAAATTTAATGTATTATAGTGCTTTTTTAAAATTTGGGAAATGAAAAAAAAAATTATGACATCGGCCTTTCGAATTTTTTGTTTAACAAAATTGATGAGTTTTCAAAGAAGTAACTATAAATAG
>NC_088366.1:51583500-51598500 GCF_034508935.2 Berghia stephanieae | reverse complement strand
CCAAGATGAGGGTCATTTAAATCGATGGATATTTGAAGGACGAGTTTTCTGGCCAAATTCTAAAATATGGATTTTTCCAGAGTACCTCTTATTTCTCATGTCCACAACAGGTTGCATGAGCTCATAGTTCACTTACTAAGAAGTTTTTTGCTAAATGAAGTTATTGCTTTTCTAAAAATTATGTAAAAAAAAAAAAGAGTCTAAGGTCAAATCTAAGGAGAGACCAAAATAACCTAGGCGTCTGTCGCAGTGCAGCGCCGCAAATTAGCTAGGGGCGAGGCGACTTGCTCAAGGCCGGCCACACAGCGCGATGGAGAGTCGAACGCGGTGCCTTCTGGTTACGAAGCTTAGGCCACACCGCTGTGACTCGCTCCCCCACCATGCTGGACAATGTGAGAAAGCAAAGGAAATATAGAGAGTGTCCAAGTTTTGTAATCAGTCAAATATTTCACATAGTATTTTTAACGATTTCAACGAGCGTTAACAAATTAATTATTTGTCGCGATCTGGAAAAACATGAATTTTTGAAAAATTTGGCCAGAAAACTCGTCCTTTAATTTATAACCCCCATGACCCTCTATTGACAAAAAACTCAACAAACCTGGGATTTCAAAGAAGACCTCGAGAATTCCCAGGTTTGAGAGTTTTTGCCAAGATGTGGATATTTCGATATTTGAAGGACGAGTTTTCTGGCCAATTTTTCAAAAATTCATGTATATATATTTCACATAGTACTTTTTAATGACTTCAACGAGCGTTTAACAAATTAATTATTTGTCGCGATCTGGAAAAACATGAATTTTTGAAAAATTGGCCAGAAAACTCGTCCTTCAAATATCGAAATATCCACATCTTGGCAAAAACTCTCAAACCTGGGAACTCTCGAGGTCTTCTTTGAAATCCAAGGTTTGTTGAGTTTTTTGACAATAGAGGGTCATGGGGGTCATAAATTAAAGGACGAGTTTTCTGGCCAAATTTTTAAATAGGTGTTTTTCCAGAGTGGTGAGCGGGTTAAATCCATTTCGTCCAAATTTCCTTTCTCTTTCCCTAGAAGACAATTGCATGAAGGTTTAACGTACTCTGGAAAAACCCATATTAAAAAATTTGGCCAGAAAACTCGTCCTTCAAATATCGATCGATTTAAATGACCCACATCTTGGCAAAAACTCTCAAACCTGGGACTTCGCGAAGTATTCCTTCAAATCCAAGGTTTGAGAGTTTTTGTCAAGATGACGGTCATTTAAATCGGTCGATATTTAAAGGACGAGTTTTCTGGCCAAATTTTTAAATATGAGTTGTTCCAGAGTAAGGCAGATTCGGTTTGGCGTCTTTGATCCCCCGTACAATCCAATAGTCTCTATTATTCTGTTTATTTACAATTGGGTGTTGGAAAATATTACGCCATTGTAATTCTAATTCACTTTGTAATAATATGCATTTAAAATTTTGGCCAGAAAACTCTTCCTTCAAATATCGATCAATTAATATGACCCTTATCTTGTCAAAAAACCCTCAAACCTGGTTCTTTCCTGAAGACGTCGCAAGTCCCAGGTTTGAGAGCTTTTGCCAAGATTAGATTTATATTAAGTAATCTATTTTTTTTGGAGGGGGGGGGGGGCATAATTACTGGCCAAATTTTTAAATACGTGTTTATTTTTTAAAACGGATTACGTCAGCATTTCTGCCTTGCTGTTTGTATTTTCATGTGTGATGGGACCCGTTATTTCCATTCATTTCAGAAACAACTGATGAAGGGGGATCGGTCGTCCTGTATAGATATATGGGATACACTGTGTCAACGACATAACGTGGTCGGTTCATCGAGTTCTTCTTTCATTTTAACAAAGTGACTGAGCTTTTTTTAAAAAAATCATAATTTTAGTTCGAATAGCATTGCATTATGCTGGGTGTCCACAAAATCTAGGTACAAGTGGGAATTTCACTATGCTACAACTTGCAGGGTGTGATTAAATTATAATATAATACTTTGATTCACAGACGTGGACGTCACGTGTTGACATGTTGTGAAAATGATGTTTATTTAAATTCCGACTCAACTATAAACTGTTTTTTTTTTAAGTTAAAAAAAAGAAATGTTATGTGTTATATCCATATATCAAAAATATACGAACATCCTGCACATATCCTGTTTAGATAGTATGCAGATGACGTCACTCAGGCCTTTGTTATTGTTTTTGCCATCCGCGTTTGTGAATTGTTCTCACTAAACTGTATTAACCAGACTATAAAAGTTCATGGTTACACAGAGTTTGTGTGTTGGTCCGTTATACTTCCGGATGGCAATGTTGTGAACTCTTTGGCCAAGCGCATTCTATCTATAGTGATTTGTTGATGGTGTTAGTATGAGGTATATTCTTGAGGGATCAGAGTGGTTGAAACATTCATTCATGAAATCAGGTAAGTTCTAATAATAATAATAATAATAATAATAATAATAATATATAATAATAATAATAATAATAATAATAATAATAATAATATAATAATAATAATAATAATAATAATAATAATAATAATATAATAATAATAATAATAATAATAATATAATAATAATAATAATAATAATAATAATAATAAATAATAATATAAATAATAATAATAATAATAATAATTATAAATCTTTATTGTCCATAAATATGGCAATTTGTCATTTAGTTACACTTGTTATAACGTTAAACGATAACTGTAACATTGAACAGATATTTCACTCCTACTTATTCTCTCTCTCTCTCTCTCTCTCTCTCTCTCTCTCTCTCTCTCTCTCTCTCTCTCTCTCTCTCTCTCCCTCTCTCTCTTCCTCTCTTTCTTTCTTTCTATAATATTATAGGATAGATTTTGTTCCCCAGCGCCTCAAAACGGGTTTATTTCGAATTCGTTTTCATTTATTGTTCATTGAAAATTCTAATTGAGTGGGGAGCAAAAGCCGTGACGTCACACATTCCTCTCTTCCGGTTCAAAGCTCCTTAGAAGTGTTTCGCTACTCTGCGGATAATGAATAATTAATGAAAAGCTTACGCATTGAATCATAACGTGGAATAACTTATTATATATTTATTAGAAGGATGCATAGATAGTTCGAGGTTGACGTCACTCGTGTCTTTTTTGCCATCCGCGTTCATGAGTAATTCTCACTAAACTGTATTAACCAGACTATGAAAGTGCATGGTAACACATGGTTTTGTGTGTTGGTCCGTTATACTTACGGATGGCAATGTTGTTTATTTCTTAGCCAAGTGCATACTATCTATATATTTATTAGCAGGATAGGCTAGAGACAGATTGTATAGGCGGATTCGTTTGATTACGGGGCGAATAAAGCGACGACCATCATATCTTATTCATGCTAGAAACAAAGTTGCCATTCCTCTCTGAAAACAGATAATCAGGTACACAATGTATGTATGTATGAATGTATCCATTCCTCCGGCCGACAGGTTTCACACTTCCACTGAGATTGGAATCAGTACTTTGACATCGGTATGTGGTCTAGTGGTATGACACTCGCTTTCGGATTGGAAGGTCCTGGGTTCGAGCCTCGCTCGACGCATAGTTGAGTCCTTGGAAAAGACTCTTTACTCTCATTATCTCACCGTACTCAGGTGTAAAATGAGTACCTGGCCGTTAACAGCGTTGCCTTTGTCCGAAAAATTGTAATATCGCCTAACAGGCGTCATGTCTCGTCCTACGTGTTAAATGTTGCTCTTGACCAGTGAACCCTTGTAAAGGGCTTTGAGCACGTTAAGTGGATATTGCGCTATATAAAAGCTCAATATCGCATTATTTAATAGTTCTAGATTAGAACCAACACGGGGGCCTGACACCAAATGACCTCGTTCCAGCTGTCTCCATTTCTACAAACTGTTTGCTTATCTAAAGCTGTTGGTTGGGCTGCGATTAGGAATCTAATTCAGACCTGCCTACTGCTATGAATAATCCGTAGAATTCGAAATTTTTGGCTTCAAGTTCAGAACTTAACGAGCATCTCTAAGTCTCATTAACCCTCTCCACACCAACTGCATAAAAATCGTAACACGACGATACATTGAACATTTTTCTTAATCAGATTTGTTATTGTACATCACAAAATATTTATGAAAAATATTTGTTTAAAAAGCTTGTTATGCTGCGCAGAAATATGTATCCATATCTAGTATATAGGGAATGAGATTAGCGGAAGAGTAGCGTCCCTTGATTGGACGTCACCTTACAGAGAGAACGTCAATTTGTTTTTGAAGTGTCTCAAGCCGCTTTCACCGGAAGCGAGGACGAGAGACGCATGCGCACAACCAACATGACGTTCTCTCTCTAATAACTTTTCCGCCGGTGACGTCACAGACTATGGGCGACGTCCAATCAAGGGAAGCTACTCTTCCGCTAATCTCATTCCCTATATACGTATTTTTCATGAATTTGAGTGTGAAATGTCAAGTTCTGTGTTGGGTAGGTATCTATAACATTTCTGGAAAAATCATGAATATAGTCGGTAAGTAGAGAGTTAAAAATTATTTGAAAATAAAAGTTGATGTCAGACTACATAATTTAAAGGATTTTTGATGTCTTATTTAATCATTGGAAGGGTAACTTGTTGATTTTAATAGTTAATTATAGTGAATGTGTTTTTTTATTTCCTAAAAACTTCGATGTTTTTAAATTTTCAAGTAGACAGGTCAGCTAATGGGAACTATCTACAGTTTATCTCGGTAGATCTATATATAAATTCCTGATGCTTATCTCCCAACGTGAAAACAATCTGAACTGACCCGGTCTCACAATGGCATACATAGCCTGTGCCATCGGCTAATGACGAAAGGACGTTAGCGCTGTGGAGTTAGTTTTGAGAACTATGGTTGGAAATCTGTTTGAAATTTTAAGGATTTGTTTTATGTTTCAATTTCATAATTCTACATTTCTGATAGTGTTATAATATTGTACATTAACAACTCGTACATGACCGAGTTAGTATTTTGCGCCGAGAATCGGGGATTCCCATATATTTTAAATAGCTCATGTTTTGTTTACGTTGACATTTACGTCCTTTTACCATTATATGACGTCAGTATGCCGTGTACTCTTGAAACAAAACAAAACAAAAGACGTATTTAATATTTTGGCCAGAAAACTAAATTCGATCCTTCAAATATCGATCGATTTAAATGACCCTCATCTTGTCAAAAAAAAACAAAAAACAAAAACAAAACAAACCCAGCGCTCAAACCTTGTTTGTTCTTCCTTAAAGACTTTGTGAAGTCCCAGGTTTGTGAGTTTTAGGCATTTTATTCGATCGATTATTGAAGGACGAGTTTTCTGGCAAAATTTTAAAATACCGGCAGAATGGATATGCAAAGATAATACAATCCTTTAACTTAATTTGACATTTTTCTTTTCGCACCGACTGTTTTGTTTCATTTTAGAATGATGCAAAGTGGTGCAGGCTGGAATATTTATCTAGTTAATTTAAAACAACAAACTTCGTTAGTATCGAGTGACTTGTGTGTTCATCTTTGAATAATCTTTCGTTTGTTCTAGATAGAACTGTGGATGGAATTCACCAAAAGTGACTAGCTAACATTCTGAAAAGGTGTTCATAAAAGAAACAGTGTCAGACAAAAAAAAAAGTAGTCTTTAGGAACCAATAGGGCCCATGGAGCCGGAGTTTATCCCTGTTTCTATAGAGTGAGACGGACAATAACAATTGCTTGCTATCCTTTGGATAGGACGCTAGTCTATCTCAAAGTAGTTTCCACCAGATCTAACAGCACCAGCAACCCAATCACGTCTGGGTGGACAAGGCGGATCAGGAAAATTAATCCTATCTGAATCCGGGATCAAACTTTGTCCCTTTACGCGTGAAGAGAGTGCTATACCAAATGAATTATTGGTACGCCCAATGTGAGACAAAACAGAAAGAGAAAAAAAATACCCCAAAAAATAACTTGCCTCGACTGGGGTTCGAACATCAGACAACCTGATCGGGTCTGCCGCTATATATTTCATACACAACTTTTTAGATTGAAAAAAATATTAGGAATCGTCTGCTACAAAATTTGTTACTTTCAATGACTCTCATCCAGGTAAAAACTCTCAAACCTGGGACTTCTTTAAGGAAGACCTCGGGAAGTCCCAAGTTTGAGGGTTTTTGCCAAGGTGAGGGTCGTTTTGATAGGTGGATATTTGATGGACGAATTTTCTGGTCAAAATTTATTTTAAACACGCGTCCTCTTTTTATCAGAGTAACGTCATCTGGGGTAACTTTGCCTCAAGGGAAAACTTTGTCTCTGTGATTTGGAGTATTTTGAATAAACTCAGGTATGTTGTGGTATTGCACTGTGACCCGGAAGGTCCCGAGTTCGAGCCCCACTTCAGGCACGTTCCTTTTTTTTTTATTGTGCAAGATTATTAATCCCCCAATTTGCTCATTTGGACAACATGGGTGATTCCTGTTGACATCCGACATCTTGTTTGATGGATTATCTATATTCCTTCATGGAATGCCTAGGCGACGAAATCTTATGATGTCGTGGTGGAAGGACATCATTATTTATTTTTGCAGTTATTGCACCCGGTAAATGACTTGAATGGAAATTATTGCCATAAAACTAAAAAAGTAATCCATCAGAGCCATTGGGCTTGGACCCATAGAGACGGAGTTTATCCCGGTTTCTATACCGTGAAACGGACAATACCAGTTGCTTGCTATCCTTTGGATAGGACGCTATTCTATCGCAAAGTACTTTCCACCAAATCTAACAGACTCAGCTACCCATTCACTGTTGGATAACAGGGGGGATCAGAAAAAAAAAATCGACTGCAGCCGGGATCGATTCGATCTTGGTTCCGATGCGCACGAAGCGAGTGCTCTACCAACTGAGCTATCGGGACCCCCAGCCACGAAACTAAATAATCAATCTCGTAATGTTCCAAAATTCAAGAGGCAAAGTTTTCCCCCTTTAGGCAAAATAACCCCAGTTGACGGTAACGAAATACAGTTACGTTAATTGCTTTTTGTATAACTAATTCTTTGATAACAATGGGATCCATGTTTTGATAACCCTTGATTGTGCTATCGTGTTTGTGGTTCGGACATTGATGGAATCTTTCAAGGATCCTAGAACTAAAAACCCAATGCGACATCATAATCACAAATTATGGGATTGTTAATAAATACGCTACAATATCCGGTTAAAAGTTTGTTGTAGTCACAAATTCATACCAGGTTCGAATCCAGTAAATTCGACGGTTTAAAATATCAAAACGGTTAAAAATCTTAAATGAAGACATTTTAAGCCTTAAATAATTTCACCTAATCCAATCTGTGCAAAGACACATCATAGTAGACGCATAGTGTGACGTCATCATGGACAGGGTAGCAGGTACGTTTTTTTTGTCTCTTTCTAGTCATGGGATGACACTGGCCAAAATTTTACGTCAAAAACAGTCTATGACCACGGAAAACCTCAAAAAGTCTTGAGTTGCATTCAGTACTTCAACCACTGTAAAGTGAGTTCTATATCAACTGAGCTATTGAGACCCCCTGAGCTATTGAGACCCCCTGTGCTATTGAGACCCCTTGAGCTATTGAGACCCCCTGAGCTATTGAGACCCCCTGAGCTATTGAGACTCCCTGAGCTATTGAGACCCCCTGAGCTATTGAGACCCCCTGAGCTATTGAGACTCCCTGAGCTATTGAGACCCCCTGAGCTATTGAGACTCCCTGAGCTATTGAGACTCCCTGAGCTATTGAGACCCCTTACCTACCGAGACCCCATAAACTATTAAGACCCCTGAGCTATTAAGACTCCCTGAGCTATTGAGACCCCTTGAGCTACCGAGACCCCATAAACTATTAAGACTCCTGAACTATTGAGACCCCCTGGGCTATTGAGACTCTCTGACTCTCTGCACTATCAAGACCCCCCCTGAGCTATTGAGATATTGAGACACCAAATCTGTACATAACTCTTGTTGCTACTTAGTGGTCTTGTGGTATGACACACTCTCTCTGACCATTAGATTCCTGGTTCGAGCCCCGTTGTGACTGGTGCAACATTGAGTCTCTGGAAAAGACTCTGTATCCACATTCTTAGGTAGGTCCTGGGATCGAATCAGGAGCGGTGCATAGTTGAGTCCTTGGAAAAGGCTCTATACTCACATTCTTTCACCCTACTCTGGTGTAAAATGAGTACCTGGCTGTTAACAGCGTTCTCTCTGTCCGAAAATAAAACCCATTGTGATATCGCCTAACAGTCGTCATGTCTCGTCCTACGTGTTAAGCGTTGGTCTATTAGCCTAAGGGCTCTGAGGGACTACACTTCGGCGGCTATGTGGTCTTGTGGTCAGGCACTCGCATTCGCGATCGGAACGCATAGTTGAGTCCTTGGAATAATCTCTTCACTCACACTATCTCACCGAACTCAGGTGTAAAATTAGTAGCTGTCCGTTAACAGCGTTGTCTCTGTCTGAAAAATAATTTCAGGCGTGTTGAAAAAATTATTGTAATATCGCCTAACAGGCGTCATGTCTCGTTCTACATGTTTCGTGTTGCTGTTGGTCAGGGACCTTTTGTAAAACGCTTTGAGCAGTTTAATTTTTTTAAATAGTTTTTTAAAATTATGTATTATGTCAATGGGAGCGATCTTTTTTCATATTTTCGTCCCATCGAGTCATCAGTCACATGATTTGTTGATGTCCAACGATTGGACATTTCTTCACGATGCTTTGTTTATGAAAGTTCTAAACATACCCATGTGTCAAGCTGAACAGAATGACCAATCGTGATGTTAGATATTTCAAAAGCTGTGAATACTTTTCATTATGTAGGTCACTTTAAGCACATTTTGCAATGTGACCAATGACGTCGAGCACATGAAAAGGGAATATAGATAATGCCATTGATTTTTCATTTTTTAATCTAATAATAATAATAATAATAATAATAATAATAATAATAATAATAATAATAATAATAATAATAATATAATAATAATAATAATGATAATAAATAATAATAAATAATAATAATAATAATATAATAATAATAATAATAATAATAATAAATGATGATGATGATGATGATGATAATAATAATAATAATAATAATATAATAATATAATAATAATAATAATAATAATAATAATAATAATAATAATAATAATAATAATAATAATAATAATAATAATAGATCTTTATTGTCCATAAATAATATGGCAATTTGTCATTTAGTTACATTTGTTATAACGTTTTATGATAACTAAAACATTGAACATCTGTCTTCAAAGCATTCCGTCGAGGGTCAAAGTTCGCCAGCAACGGCAAACGCAGGTCTGTCTCCTGGACTATAAACAACACAGGCCCCAACGAGGGCCCGGACAAAGATGAGGCCCGGCCCAATAACATTGGTGGTGGTGGTGGCGAGGGGGAGGATAAGACGAAAGAGAAAGAGAAGGAAGCGGGCAGTGATCTGAAGGAGATCGGCCTGTGGTATGGAGGATCAATGGTCATCAATACACTCGTTGGTAGGTAGCAATTAGTCATCAATACACATCTGTCATCATCAATCTACATTCTATCATCATCTCATCATCATCATCATCATCATCATCCATCTTCTCATCATCATCGTCGTTGTCATCATCATCATTATCATCACCATCTTCATCATCATCATCGTCGTTGTCATCATCATCATGATCATCATCATCATCATCATCATCATCATCATCATGATGATCATCATCATCATCATCATCATCATCATCAACAACATCATTATTATCATCATCATCATCTTCGTAATCGTCGTCGTCGTCATATCATCATCATCACCATATCATCAACGTCGTCGTTTTTGAGCTCCTATACATATCCAATTCACGCTTCACTCAAAGCGCTTTACAAGGGGTCCCAAGTCAACGGTAACACTTAAAATGTAGAACAAGACATGACGCCTGTTAGGCGAAATTATATTATATATTTTTTTGGACTGAGACAATGCTGTTAACGACCAGGTATTCATTGTACATCTGAGTCCGGTGAGAGAATGTGAGTAAAGAGCATTTTCCAGGGACTCAGCTATGCGACGCTCAGAGCGGGACTCGAACCCTGGACCTTCTAATCCAGGCCAGTGTCATACACCACAAGACTACATAGTAACGAACTGGGTGTGTACTGGGATGCTTCAATTTCTTCTCACAAAATTTCTTTCATGTGTTGAATTCATACATACATTATGTCTTTGAACTACTGCAATTATTACAACCGATAAGGGGCACACCCTCACACACACACACACACAAGATGACTATGACACACCCTCACACACACACACAATGACACACAACTGTGTCATTGCCTACACACATTCCAAGCGTGTTTATTTTGCGTCATGTTTATTCCCACGCCATGACTGTAAATAAATAATATCAAATACGGAATATTTGTGTGGTCTCATAGGTTAAGCGGTACGACTGTGATTTATTTGTCATGGCCGACACATAGATAGATAGACATCAAGCGATGTTAAACGTGGTCAGTGGTCGTATGGGTGACAATGATTTGAAAAAAAATCTGGCAATAACTATTAGTTCATGGCTGACTCTTAATATGCACAGACACACACAAACACACACACACATACACACACACACACAAATACATACATACACAGTAATACATACACAAACAAACACACACAAATACATACATACACAGTAATACATACACAAACAAACACACACACAGAAATACATACAAACACACAAACACACACACAGATATTATATAATGTGAAAGGGAAAGAGCCTGTTGGAATGGGGCTATTGCGGTATACGATTGTAATTTCTTGTTATTATTCCTTTTCTCATTATTATTATTATTATTATTATTATTATTATTATATTATTATTATTATTATTATTATTATTATTATTATTATTATTATTATTATTATTATTATTATTATTATTATTATTATTATTATTATTATTATTATTATTATTATTATTATTATTATTATTATTATTTATTATTATTATTATTATTTTATTTATTATTTATTATTATTATTATTATTATTATTATTATTATTATTATTATTATTATTATTATTATTATTATTATTATTATTATTTATTATCTCCGTGAGTCAAGTCCGCCGTGCATCAAGTCGCAGATGCATATACCCAATTCTTATAGCATCTACTTGTTCGAATGGAAATCTCAAAAAATGACGCAACATATTATTATTGTCCATTACAACAATTTTAAACTAGTTTAACCCTCTCCTTACCACCTACAGTATAATCGTCACATTTGTTACGACACAATACACATTTTTTCTTATTCAGATTTATTTTGTACACCACAATGATCTTTGTTTAATCAATAAGAACATAAAGTTGTTTTGTAGAGAGATTGTTTCAGTTTAAAAAATCAATTTTTCTGCTGGGTAAGCCTGCTGCCATTTTGGGAAAATACTGAAAATGGTCGGTAAGGAGAGAGTTAACTAATGTTAAACCATAAGTGGGTTGGATCGACCTGCATATATGTACATGTTGGTCAAGTCCAAACATACATCCATTTCAGGTCCTGGAATCTTTGGCACTCCAAAGGGAGTCCTGGCAGGTGTAGGGTCAGTCGGGATGTCACTGGTCATCTGGACTTTCTCTGGGATATTCAGCATGTGTGGTCAGTAGTCTTCTTGATTGTCAATACGATTCAATAGTCTGATGTCACGCCGCCCGGCAACGGCGGCCATCATGGTTCTAAACAAAGAAAATCATTACTTTTTATTTTTCATGCTGGCTCGAACTTTGCCTATGTCTTGTGATCAGAATGTGTAAAAGTCAAAACATGATCAAATTTATGTGGTTTTTTTCCCTCTGGATACCCTTAATGCTCGCCGGAGAAATATTTCATACGGGCGTCCGCCATTGTTCCGATAGTTTAGAGCCAGTGTTACTAAGTTACCACGCGTCATTAGGAAGGAAGTGACGTTACGACTGTTGAAGAGTATTGTTTATTATCACAAGTTCAAAAGTTTATTCAATCACAGATGGGCGGTATGTAGATGGAAGGGGTCAAAGGTGACATAGTTGAGTCTTTGGAAAAGGATCTTTAATCACATTCTCTCACCGTACTCAGGTGTTAAATGAGTACCTGGTCGTTAACAGCGTTAACTCTGTCCTAAAAGAATTGTAATATCAACTAACAGGAGTCATGTTAAGTTCTGATGTTCGCCAGGGACCCCATGTAAACCTCTTTAAGCACGTCTAGCGGATAATACGCTATATAAAATCTCAATTTAATTTTTAACTTATCGGAACGGGCATACTTCGCATGATATGATTTTAGGTAAAATACGCACAACACCCATCAACGGGATATAACGAAAACAACACAAAAAATTATGAGTAACCTTGAACGTTTATATTATTATTGATAGAATTTAGCGGGAACTTAACGTAAAAATGGTTGGCTAAAAACAATATCAAATAGTTGAGTAACGTCAATTTCGTTCCTTTTATACAAATATTTTTTTTCAAATTGACTTCAATCATGGTTAAACATTTGCTTCTCAGAGCCATAAGGAAAACGAAGCCAGATATTATCCCGCTTCATTCAAATAGCGTTATGTGGAGATTAGCAGTTGTTTATTATCTTTGGACAGGACATTAGTCTGTCAAAGTAAAACAAAACAGACCCTCAACCACATTTGTGACCCGCCGTATCAAAGCGGTATTATGTCGGGATCCACTCGTTAAGGGAATTGAATTCATAGCGACAAATATCCAACTTGGGTTTAATTTCTGTACGTTATTCTGGAGTATAACGACTATTTCTTGCATTGCAAAAACTTCTAAGCTTCAATTACTCATCATTCTATCTCTAAATTCACTTCTTGGGGTTTGAATCATCCCGACATAATACCATTTTGCGACGGAGGGTCACATTTAAGAGAACTGATTACCTAATCACTACTTGGAAAATGAGGGGAGACTAAAGAGGGGAAAGGTCAGAATAAATATCGAATACAATCAGTATCGATTCTATTCTCTTTGCTTGTGAGTCTAAAGTTAGGGTGTGTCATTTTTAAGAAACCCGCCGAAACCCGACGAATCTCGACAAAGTTATGGGAAGTAGGTAGTATCGGAGAGTGAACCTAGAACTCAGGGAAGTGTACACCATTGGGGAGTGAACCTTGGACTGAGTTTCGGCGGGTTTCGTAAAAAAGAACTAGTGCTTTTTTACGAAACCCACCGAAACCCGGCAAAACCCGACAATATCAAGCAAAGTTATGGGAAGTAGACAATTGTGGGGAGTGAATCCGAGACTCAGGGAAGTGTACACAAGTCGGGAGTGAACCTGAGACTAAGGTTATCGGCGGGTTTCGGCGGGTTTCGTAAAAAAGAATTAGTGCTTTTTTACGAAACCCGCCGAAACCCGCCGAAACCCGCCGAATCCGACAAAGTTATGGGAAGTAGGTAGCAGTGGAGAGTGAACCTGGAACTCAGGAAAGTGTACACCATTGGGGAGTGAACCTGGGACTGGGTTTCGTAGAAAAGCACTGATTGCTTTTTTACGAAACCCGCCGAAACCCGCCGATAACCTCAGTCTCAGGTTCACTCCCGACTGGTGTACACTTTCCTGAGTCTCGGGTTCACTCCCCACAGTTGTCTACTTCCCATAACTTTGCTGGATATTGTCGGGTTTCGCCCAGTTTCGGGGGGTTTCGTCCGGTTTCGTAAAAAAGCACTAATTCTTTTTTACGAAACCCGCCGAAACCCAGTCCCAGGTTCACTCCCCAATGGTTTACACTTCCCTGAGTTCCAGGTTCACTCCCCACTGCTACCTACTTCCCATAACTTTGTCGGGATTCGTCGGGTTTCGGCGGGTTTCGTAAAAAAGTTACACCGTAAAGTTAAACCAACTGAAATATCGATACTACAAAACTGCATTGAATAAATTTATATAAAGTGCATTTATATAGAGCAATGTCCACTCAACGTACTCAAAGCACTTTACAAGCGGTCCCTAGCCAACAACAACACTCCAACACGAGACATGATGTCTATCAGGCGATGTCACATTTTTTCGGACAGACAACTCTGTTAATGGCCAGGTACTCCTTTTACACATATGTATGGTGAGAGAAGGGAACAAAGAGACTTTTCCAAGGACTCAACTATTCGCCGCTCAGAGCAGGCCTTGAACCCTGGTCTAACGATAATATAAAAGAGCTAAGACAATGCCAAAGGTGTAAAACAATATCAAAGACTCAGACGATACCAATATGCTAAGCAAAACGATACCAATACACTAAGACGATACCAATATGCTGAGACGATACCAAGGTGCTGAGATAATACTAAGGGATAAGAGAATACCAAAGTGCTTAGACACTACGAAGGTGCTTATACAACACCAAAGGGCTATGACAAAACCAAAGTGCTTAGACAATACCAAGAGTCAAAGACAATACCAAAGTGCTTAGACAACACCAAGAGTCAAAGACGATACCAAAGTGCTTAGACAATTCCAAGATCCAAGACAAAACCACAGTGCTTAGACAATACCAAGAGTCAAAGACGATACCAAAGTGCTTAGACAAGACCAAGAGTCAACGACAATGTCAAAGGTATAAAACAAAACCCAAGAGCTAAGACAATACCGTTGGGCAAAGACAATAACAAAGTGTGCCGACAATACCAAGAGTCAATGACTATACCAAAGGTGTAAAACAATATCAAAGGGCTGAGGCAATACCACAATGCTAAGACAATACTTAAGTGTTAAGACAATACCAAAGAGTTCAGAAAATACCAAGGGGCTAAAATAATACCTAAGAGCGCAGACAGTACAAAACGCTTAGACAATACCAAGGATCTTAGACAATACCAAAGTGCCAAGTAACGTTTACGTCATTCATCATAATATTATTGTCTCCATCCATTCTTACTATTTCAGCGGCTCTGTGTTTTGCCG
>NC_088366.1:51558500-51578500 GCF_034508935.2 Berghia stephanieae | reverse complement strand
AACAATAACAAAGACCTGAGTGACGTCATCTTCGAACTATCTATAGATAGTATGCAGATGACGTCACTCAGGCCTTTGTTATTGTTTTTGCCATCCGCGTTTGTGAGTTGTTCTCACTGAACTGTATTAACCTGACTATAAACGTTCATGGTTACACAGAGTTTGTGTGTTGGTCCTTTATACTTCCGGATGGCAATGTTGTGAACTCCTTGGCCAAGCGCATTCTATCTATAGAAGAATGTTGAGGGTATCATGGACAGACAGGTGTACGAACCAGGAAGTGTTGGAGAAGGTGAGAAAGAGAAGAATACTGATCGATAACATCAGAAAGAGGCAGTTAAGGTTTCTGGGACATGTGTGGAGAAGAGATGGAATAGAAAAGCTGGTAACATCTGGGATGATCGAAAGAAAGAGAGCTATTAGAGAAAAACAAAGAATTACTTTTCTAAATAACCTAAGAGGGGCCAAATGTGACTTAAAAAGCAACACAGATTTTATGCGCACCGCAGAGGATCGTGATTCGTGGAGACAGCTGACCGGCAACGTGCTCAAGAGTACAAGCCATGATGGATGGATGGAAGAGCGAGAACAAAATGAACATATATGGAGATATATCTATCTTAGGGGCTTCTTCTGTAGCCATCGTTAAGTTATAGCCTGACACACTGAGACCCAAAAGGACTGGTCTTCTGACGTCATTATTTGGTTTTTGCACCGCCCAGCGAGTTGTCGTTAGTCGAGCTAATGGAAACAAGCGATCCCATTGGTTGAACTATTGAATACAACTCACGATTTGTTCTCTTTTGTGGCCAAAGACTGGTCTTTTGACGTCTATTTTTGGTCAGTGCCAGACTATAGATAGTATGCAGATGACGTCACTCAGGCCTTTGTTATTGTTTTTGCCATCCGCGTTTGTGAGTTGTTCTCACTAAACTGTATTAACCAGACTATAAAAGTTCATGGTTACACATAGTTTGTGTGTTGGTCCGTTATACTTCCGGATGGCAATGTTGTGAACTCCTTGGCCAAGCGCATTCTATCTATAGATAGTATGCACTTGGCTAAGAAGTTCATAACATTGCCATCCGGAAGTATAACGGACCAGCACATAAAACTGTGTGTGTTCATGAACGTTTATAGTCGGGTTAATACAGTTCAGTGAGCATTACTCATAAACGCGGATGGCAAAAAACAATAACAAAGACTTGAGTGACGTCATCTTCGAACTATCTATAGATAGTATGCAGATGACGTCACTCAGGCCTTTGTTATTGTTTTTGCCATCCGCGTTTGTGAGTTGTTCTCACTAAACTGTATTAACCAGACTATAAAAGTTCATGGTTTTACAGAGTTTGTGTGTTGGTCCGTTATACTTCCGGATGGCAATGTTGTGAACTCCTTGGCCAAGCGCATTCTATCTATAAGTTAACGATGGCGACGCTTCTTCCGTAAGTGGGTGTTCAATGTAAAGTAGGTAAACATGGTATTTGTGTATTGATGGTATCTGTTTGAATGAAATTATCACAATTTCTGCCCGTAATATCACTCATACAAGTACACACACACACACACACACACACACACACACACACACACATTTTGTAGTCTAAGAGAATTCAATAAGAAAAAAAAAAATTCCACCCGATTGAACAATATTGGTGCTTTTGAACTCAACCAAAAGTCTCACAAAATTTCCAGCCGGAAATAACGTACCATCACACAAAACTATGTGTAACCTTGAACGTTAAAAGTCTGTTTACTACCGTTTAGTGAAAATTACTCATAAAATTGGCTGGCTAAAAACAATAACAAAGACCTAAGTGACGTCAACTCCGTTCTATCTGTAGAATGCTGCGAAAACCCGTGCCAAATTTCAATTGTATTACATATATACATTATGAGTGCAAGCGTGTATGTTCGTGTATGGCTGTGTCTGTATTTGTAAATGTGTTGATGTTCATACCATGAGCCAAACTGAGCTTTGTTTACCTCACATGAATTGCCTTTAATTTGGACAATAAAGATTATTATTATTATTATTATTATTATTATTACTATTATTATTATTATTATTATTATTATTATTATCATTATTATTATTATTATTATTATTATCATTATTATTATTATTATTATTATTATTATTATTATTATTATTATTATTATTATATTATTATTATTATTATTATTATATTATTATTATTATTATTATTATTATTATTATTATTATTATTATTATTATTATTATTATTATTATTATTATTATTATTATTATTATTATTATTATTATTATTATTATTATATTATTATTATTATTATTATTTATTATTATTTATTATTATTATTATTATTATTATTATTATTATTATTATTATTATTATTATTATTATTATTATTATTATTATTATTATTATTATTATTATTATTATTATTATTTATTATTATTATTATATATTATTATTATTATTATTATTATTTTATTATTATTATTATTATTATTATTATTATTATTATTTATTATTATTATTATTATTATTATTATTATTATTATTTTATTATGAGCGAGCGGATGTTTACCTACTTGACACGACCTGACATAGATACACAACTTCTGCTATTAAAACCCCATTGCCACTTCTAAAGTTTCTCGTCTGTATACTCTATATATTTTGCTGTCTCCGGTCTTAATTGGATTCAATAGTCTGATGTCACATCGCCCAGCAACGGCGGCCATCGTGGTTCTAAACATAGAAAATCTGTACTTTTTATTCTTTATACTCGCAAGAACTTTTCATTTGTCTTGTGATCAGAATGTGCAAAAATCAATACATGATTAGATTTATAATGTTTTTTCTCCTCTGGGCATACATTTATGCTCGTTGGAGAAGTATTTCATAATGGCATACGGCATTGTTCCGATAGTTTAGAACCAGTTGCTAAGTTACTATGCGCCATTACGAGGGAAGTGACGTCACGAATGTTGAAGGCTATTGTATTACATATAAAAACACTATGAGTGAGAGGATGTTTACCGACTTGACACGACCTGACCTTTGCTATTAAAACCCTATTGCCACATCAGAAGTTTGTCGTCTCTATCTCATCTAGTCAGCTGATCCTGCGTAGGACGTTGTTTCCCGAACTTTCTTGCGAAACAGATTACGGTTTTCCGCCAGTCTACTTGCTTGAGTTGTTGTCATTCCCAGCCATTCACATATATCTTGTTCCCAGCTTCTTCTTGGTCTACCTCTTCCTCTCTTGCCGTCTACACTTGTCTGCAGAATGTGCTTTTCTAATGATTCGTGGTGAGTCGTATGGCCAAAATAGTCCAGTTTCAATTTCTTTACAGTTTGAAGAAGAATTGGTGATTTTATTTCGATCCTTCTCAGGACTTCTTTGTTTGTTTGTTTTTCAGTCCATGATATTCTGAGTATTTTTCTCTAGCATGCCATTTCAAAAGCTGTGATCTTTGTGCTCTCTGCTTTGCTGATAGTCCACGCTTCGCATCCATATGTTGCAGTTGGGAAAACAACACTTTTGAGGATTTTTATTTTTCTCGTCTCTATACTCTATATATTTTGCTGTCTCCGGTCTTAATAGTCTGTCTTTGGATGACTTGCATATTTTTGTTCCTATTAACCAGTTAACTGCCGTACTCTGGAAAAACACGTATTTAAAAATTTGGCCAGAAAACTCGTCCTTCAAATATCAATTGAATAAAAAGACCCTCATCCTATCAAAAACTCAGAAAACCTGGAACTTTACGAGGCTTTCCTTAAAAAAAAACTTAAATAATACTACTTTTTAAAGAATCCAATTTTTAGTGAAATTTAACGATCTATATTCTGATGTCACACATTATTATAATAGATAGATATATAGATAAATAGATAGATAGATAGATAGATAAATAGTTAGATAGATAGATAGATAAATAGATAGATAGATACATAGACAGATAGGTAGATAGATAGATAGATAGATAGATAGATAGATAGATAGATAGATAGATAGATAGATAGGTAGATATATAGACAGGTAGACATATAGATATATAGACAGATAGATAGATAGATAGTTAGATAGATAGATTCTGTTTATAAATTCTGTTTATCCATGTGTTCTCCAGGACTAACGTGAACAACGTGACCAGCGGGATCAAGAAGCCACCCAGAAACGTCCCACGTGTGGTGAAGACCATCATCCCATTGGTCCTAGTTCTGTACTTGATGGTTGTGTTGTCCTATTTCACAGCCATGTCCAGAGAGGAACTGTTGGGTTCTCAAGCCATTGGGGTGGTGAGTGATCTGTCTGTCTGTCTATCTATCTATCTATCTATCTATCTATCTATCTATCTATTTATCTATCCATCTATCTGTCTATATATCTATCTGTCTATCTGTCTATATATATCTATCTGTCTATCTATCCATCAATCAATCTATCTATCTATCTATCTATCTATCTATCTATCTATCTATCTATCTATCTATCTATCTATCTATCTATCTATCTATCTATCTATCTATCTATCTATCTATCTATCTATCTATCTATCTATCTATCTATCTATCTATCTATCTATCTATCTATCTATCTATCTATCTATCTATCTATCTATCTATCTATCTATCTATCTATCTATCTATCTATCTGTCTACATCCCATTGGTCCTCGTTCTGTACTTGATAGTTGTATTGTCCTATTTCACTGCCATGTCCAGAGAGGAACTGTTGGGTTCTCAAGCCATTGGGGTGGTGAGTGGTCTGTCTATCTGTCTATCTATCTATCTATCTATCTATCTATCTATCTATCTATCTATCTATCTATCTATCTATCTATCTATCTATCTATCTATCTATCTATCTATCTATCTATCTATCTATCTGTCTGTCTGTCTGTCTATCTATCTATCTATCTATCTATCTATCTATCTATCTATCTATCTATCTATCTATCTATATATCTATCTTCTATCTATCTATATATCTATCTATCTATCTATCTATCTATCTATCTATCTATCTATCTATCTATCTATCTATCTATCTATCTATCTATCTATCTATCCATCTATATGTCAGGTTAATTGTCTATCTATTTATCTATCCATCTATTTCTATGCCTATCTATCTATCCGTACCTCTATGCACCCCCCCCCCATCACCACTTATAAAACTGAAAAATAAACAAACAAAACTATTTCTAAATTTCTGAATTTAATCACATCTCAATTTTATGCTGTTTTCTAATAAACTTTTCAATACACGAATATGAACTAATGTTCCATTCACAGTTACACAAAGTTATAAATCACATCTGAATTAAACTCAAGCAGGGGCACCACCTCGTATAATTTATTCATATTTTCAAATTGATTCAATAGTCTGATTTCACGACGCCCAGCATCGGCGGCCATCGTGGTCCTAAACAAAGAAAATCGGTACTTTTTATTCTTCATGCTGGCTAGAACTTTTCATATGTCTTGTTATCAAAATGTGTAAAAGTCAAAATATGATCAGATTTATAATGTTTTTTTCCCCCCTCTGGATACGCTTTTATGCTCGTCGGAGAAATATTGTTCCGATGGTTTAGAGCCAGTTACTAAGTTACCATGCGTCATTACGAGGGAAGTGACATTACGACTGTTGAAGCGTATTGAAGACCGGTGTATTCAAGGGATATTACCATGCTACAACTTAATACCAATTATGTTTTTATAGGTTATCTCCCTTTAATGCATTTAAAATATTTTTCTTCCAGACTTGGGCAGAGAGAGTTTTGGGCCCTGCTAAGCCCATTATATCTATAGGAGTTTGTCTCACAGCTTTGGGGAGTGTAAATGCCACGTTTCTGTCGGCTGGAAGGTAAGGAAATGAAATGTATTACTTCCATTATGGTCGAAAACGGTAGGGGCTGCTGAAGCCGGTGGTCGTAAATACTAACGAAAGAGTGAAAATGGAAAGAAAGGCTTCGTATGGGAACAAAACAGACAATGGAAGTTTCGGGTACAAACCCTTCGTCAGCACAACAGTACACAAATAAAAGGGGAAAACAAATAAAATATAATGAAAAATAACTTGTATCCTGCAACCACCATTGGGTACAGACGATACAAGTTATTTTTCATTATATTTTATTTGTTTTCCACGTTTATTTGTGTACTGTTGTGATGTTTGCTCTCTTTGGACAATAATAGTAATAATAATAAGCATATTTATATTGCGCCTTTCGTCGAAACCTCAAAGCGCTTTTAAAAAAATAATTCAAATACAATATTCAACCAAAGTATCAAAATAACACGGCAACCGTGAAAAAACTTAACTCTGAAAAAATGCCACACACAAGAGTTGCCGCAGTAACACCAAATGAAGTGTCAAGCCAGCTCGTGCAAAATGGAAAACCAACCCACAAAAAACGTGGATGTAAAAAAGCAATAAAACAAGAGGCGAACACCATCGCAAGAGATAGTGAAGACCAGATGGATCCATTCGCGATTGGAGAGCTTGAGTCTGCGATTAAACAACCAAAAGCAGGAAAAGCAGCTGGGCTTGATGACATAGCCACAGAAATAATCCAACATTTTGGGACAGAAACTAGACTGTGGATACTGGCTCTCTTCAATAAATGCGCAGAATCCTGCACCATCCCAAAATTATGGAGACAAGCAAGAGTGGTTGCCCTGTTGAAACCAGGAAAGGATCCAAACAACAGAAAAAGCTACCGTCCCATATCCCTCCTATGTATTCTATACAAGTTGTATGAACGCATGATACTGGCTCGCATCACCCCGGATGTGGAAAATAAATTATCACCTGACCAAGCAGGATTCCGACCAGGAAGATCCTGTTGCGACCATTTTCTTAACCTTACCCAATACATAGAAGATGGGTTCGAACAGAAACAGGTTACTGGGGCAGTGTTTGTAGATCTAACTGCGGCGTACGACACAATAAACCACAGGAATCTCCTACTCAAGCTTGCTAAAGTCACCAAAAACAACAGAGTTGTAAAAATGATCGAGTCCCTCCTCGCTAACAGACGATTCTTTGTAGAAATAGATGGAAAGAAAAGTAGATGGCGATCTAAAAAAAATGGACTACCTCAAGGATCTGTACTAGCTCCAACATTATTTAATATATATACAAATGACCAACCAAAATTTGAAAATGTTAGGAGGTTCATATACGCCGATGACCTGCGCCTTGCCACACAATCAAGAAATTTCAAAGAAATTGAAGACAAATTGTCAGCTGCCCTGAACACGCTTACGACCTACTATGAGGAAAACTCATTAAATGCCAACCCGAGCAAAACACAGGTTTGCGCATTCCACCTGAATAACCACCAGGCAAACAGGAAATTAATTGTAACATGGAATGGTGCAGCACTTGAAAACAACGACTTCCCTGTCTACCTTGGAGTTACCTTGGACCGCACACTACCGTTGGCTCAACATGCAAAGAAGATTAAGTGGAAGGTGGCCACCAGGAACAGCCTGCTTGGGGAACTTGCAAACACAAGATGGGGAACAGACCCGAAAACCCTAAGGACAACGGCCCTGGCACTTTGTTACTCCTCGGCCGAGTGTTGCTCACCAGTCTGGGCTAGGTCAAGCCACGCCAATAAGATAGACCCTGAACTAAACGATGCTTGTCGCATTATTACTGGGACACTGAGACCTACCCCCATACCAGCCATCTATAGACTAGCGGGGAGAGCACCACCACACATCCGCAGAGACGCACAGACCAAAGTCCAGAAATAAAAACAAGAAAGTGACATCAGACATCCTCTTTATGAGCATAACATCGCGCCAAAGAGACTAAAATCTAGGAAAAGCTTCCTGACAACTGAAGGCATCCACCCAGACCATGCAGCCATATACAGAGTGCATTCATGGAAAGAATGGGACTGCTGCCCAAATGATGCCATTCAGGAACCGAAAGAAGAACTGCCAAGCGGAGTAAATCTCCCCAGGAAAGATTGGTTGACACTGAACCGGGCAAGGTCTAAAGTGGGGAAGACCAAAACAACCTTACAAAAATGGGGACTTTCTTCAGACTGCCGATGTCAATGTGGACACGCGGCTCAAAACATGGACCACATCCTTCACGAGTGCGAACTTGGACCACATATCAGTGATATGGACCTGAGAGGCTGCACCCCTGAAGCCATCCAATGGATCCACCACTGGCGCGACACGATATGATGATGATGATCAAAACAATTAAGAGCATAAATGGGCATTAATGCATCATCAATATAAATGTCACATAAAATACATTTAAAATTCAATTAAGTAATGATTTTCTGAAAAGATATGTTCTCAGGGCTTTTTTGAAAATGTCTATTGAGCTCCAAAATCTCACAGATTGAGGGAGATCATTCCAAATCGTGGGTCCGAATTTCATAAGAGACCTATCACCAAAATACTTAAGTTTAGTTTTAGGAGATGCTAACAATTTTGAATCGTGGGATCTAAGATTTCTCAGTATATTGGAGTAAGTGTTGAATGCAGAGAGGGACAGAAGACTCAAATACACCAAAGCAGATAAGGGCTATTTTATATTCAATTCTAGCCCGGACTGGCAGCCAGTGGAGGATTCGAAGCATGTCCTTTGTATCATCGTAATGAGATTTTCCCAGCACTAACCTTATGGTAATGGTGATGGTGGTGGTGTAATGATGGTGGTGGTGGTGATGATGGTGGTAATGTGTAATTCCTGTTGCCATCAAACGTTTATTTGGTAGATCATCTATACTCCTTCGCGGAATGCTTTGGCGATGGCATTTAACGATGCTGCGCGGAAGGTTGTAACTTTTTAAAATCCCTCTCCTTACCACCTATAGGAAAATCGCCACATTCGATACCACGCAACCAGCAATGTTGTCTTTCTAATTTCTGTTGTACATCACAAAATTTAAAGAATTAAAAAAAATTATAGCTTTACAAACTTGACATTGAGCTGTTGAGATCATTTACTGAAAATATTATGTATTAAATGTGACCCATCGTCTCAAAACTGTATTATGTCGGAACGAACCAGATGCTTAAAAGCCGAATTAAATGTTAAACTGAACAAAAATATAAATTGTTGGCATTGGCAGCCTAAAATATGGTTGTCATTCTCCTCAATAAAACATACAAACTCAACCCAAGTCTGATATTTCTGACTATAAATTCAATTTTCATCTTAACCATACCGACTTAATCCCGTTTTGAGGCGAAGGGTCACAAATGTCCTCGTTGCTTTTCTGTTCCAGTAAGGAAATCAATTTTTGTATTGGGTGGATGTGAAGTTTTGAAGAAAAGCTCTGAAAATTGCTGATAAGGAGAGTTAATGTCTCAATTTTTTTTTCTCAGATTTTACCTCTTGTGGCGAGTAGAATGCCAAACTGAATCCTTGTTATTTATTCCTCAGATTGTCCAGTGTGGCGGCCAAAAACGGTCAAATGCCAGATGTTGCTTCTTGGGTACACGTTAGAAGTAAAACTCCTCTTATCAACGTTTGTTTAAAGGTGGGTTGGGTTGGATGGAAATTGATGGTGGTGTAGGGTCTGGTGGTGGTGGCGGTATGGTGGTGGTGATGGTGATGGTGGTGATGGTCGTGATGGTGATGGAGGTGGTGGTGGTGGTGGTGGTGGTAATGGTGATGGTTGGTGGTAGTGGTAGTGATAGTGGTGGTGATGGGGGTGGTGATGGTGTTGATGGTGGTGGTGATGGGGGTGGTGTTGGTTTTCATTGTGGCTTCATGGGTCTATATGAGAAGTAAAAAACCTCACCCACGTTTATATGAAGCTGGGTTGGATGGAAGCTAATGATTATGTTGATGGTGGTGTAAGCGGGTATGGTGATAATGGTGGTGGTGATGGTAATGATGATGGTGGTGATAATAGGTAAGATTTTTTACTTAAACCATTCTACCAATTGTTTCAGGCCATAATCGCTACTATCATCCTGAGTCTGGGCACAGGCCAAGAGTGTATCAAGTTTTATATCTTCTGTGCCTGGCTGTTCCACGGGCTGTCCATCGTTGCCTTGCTGGTGTTGAGGTATAAAAATAAACACAAGAAAAGACCTTATAAGGTAATGGGTTCTTTTCACTGTCGTGTTAGTGATAATGATGGTGGTGGTAGGTGTAATGATGATATTGGTGGTGGTGGTGGTGGTGGTATTGATGATGATGATGATGATGATGATGATGATGATGATGATAATTATGATGGTGATGATGATGATGATTATTATTATTATGATGATGATGATGATGATGATGATGATGAAGATGATGATGATGATGATGATGATGATGATGATGATGATGATGATGATGATGATGATGATATGATGATAATAATGCTGATAATGTTGATCATAATGATAATGATAATAATGATGATGATTACATGATCACGAAAATATATTGTATTAAGTTAATGTGTCGTATCTATTTCTATCAATATTTGCATCCAAAGACCGTACCTTTGTACCTTTGTGTTTTTTTATATCACTTAAGTGATCACGTGTAACAATCCCAACATTGAATCAAACATACAGATACCTCTTCTCTGACTCTGAATCTGAATCTTCCTATAATGAAGATTTTGACATGACCAATAACATTAAGGTGAAAATTTATCAGTGACCTAGAAGCTCTGTAAATAACTCTAAAGCGGGTGCAGATGTAACTTCCTGAGGTAAATTGTTTCAATCTGAGATGGTTCTGGGGTAAAATGAGAATTTTCTGAGGTCTTTGGTGGATGTCAGTCAGGATGATGAAACTGTTCAAGTCCTGGATGTTCGTGTCGGTGTTTGGAGGTCAGGATTTGAAATCGCCACCAGGATGTTCTTTATCTTATAGATAGTATGCGGTTGGCTAAGAAGCTCACAACATTGCCATCCGGAAGTATAACGGACTAACACACAAAACATTGTTTAATCATGAACTTTTATAGTCGGGGTATTACAGTTTAGTGAGAATCACTCACAAACGCGGATGGCAAAATACAATACCAAAGGCTTGAGTGGCGTCATCTTCGTTCTATCTATACATCATGGTCATGCTTGCTATTTTCCTCCTAGTTTGGAGTGAGTTCCATTCAAGTTGATCAATCATTCTGCTGACACACGATGTAAATATTAAGCTAAAGGTGCCTGAATGAGTGAATAAGATGGTGAGAAAAATAATAAAGTGGGTAAATAAGACTCATATTAAAATGGGACAAGACAAAGCAAACAACGTTTCGGCCCTTGACTTTTGTCAGGAGACAAATAACAAGACACAAATATATAAGGTTACAAAAAAATCACATTTTGTCAAATATGGAAACAATACATGGAGACAGCGGATACTTCCATATTTGACAAAAAATGTGATTTTTTTGTAACCTTATAATTTTGTGTCTTGATAATTGTCTCCTGACGAAGGCCAAGGGCCGAAACGTTGTTTGTTTTGTGTTGGCCCCTTTTAATGGGAGTCATATTTACTCACTTAATTTTTTTCTTCTCTCCATCTTATTGACTTATTTATGCGCTTCTAGCTTAAGATTTACATCAAGTGTGAGCAGCATGCTTGACTGATCAACTTGAATGGAACTCACTCCAAAGTCGGAGGAAAGCAGCACGCCTGACCATGATGTATAGATAGTATGCGCTTGGCTAAGCAGCTCACAACATTGCCATCCGGAAGTATAACGGACCAACACACAAAACCATGTGTAACCTTGAACTTTTATAGTCTGGTTAATACAGTTTAGTGAGAATCACTCACAAACGCGGATGGCAAAATACAATAACAAATGCTTGAGTGACGTCATCTCCGTTCTATCTTTTAGATAAAGACCAACCTGGTGGTTATTTCAAATCCTGACGTTGTTAGTTTTGAGTTGTTCTCTTTTATATGAGTCACATTTACTCTCTTCATTTTTTTTTCTCTCTCTCCATATTGATGTAAATCTTCCTTAGTGCGTCTGTGTGCTCTAGTGGTATGGCACACGCTTTCGGATCGGAAGGTACTGGGTTCGAGCCTTGCCCAGCGCATATGTGAGCCCCTGTAAAAGTCTCTATACTCACATTCTCTCACCATTCTCAGGTGTAAAATGAGTACATGGCAGTTAACAGCGTTTTCTCTGTCCGAAAAAAAATTGTATTGTAGCCTAACAGGAGTCATGTCTCGTCCTAAGTGTGAAGTGTTGTTTTTGGCCAGGGAGCCCTTGTAAAGCGCTTTGAGCACGTTAAGGTGATACTTACCTTACTGACCGGAGTTCCGTATCCATACAGAGGTTGACTGTCATGGAACGCCATTCTTCACACTCAAGGGCCATTACCGAGCAGTCGATTATCTTTTTGCCAGCTGTTGCCTCCACATTTCCTATCAGGGACTTCCTTGGTTTTACCTGTGCCTTTCTGCCGGTTACTTTTCCTTCTAGCACTAATTGTTGGATGGTGTGTTATGTCTCCTAATGTGCCCATACTAAGTTAGTTTTCTCATTTTAACTTCTGCCAACAGTTTTCTGGACCTTTGACCTGCATCAGAATCAGAATGTTTGATTTCTTTCTGGTACTCTCAGAATTCTCAGCAGTTAAGGTGATATTGCGCTATATAAAAGCTCAATTTGTTTTCCTCTGATCTCCATTTGACTGTGTCATCAACAGGTTGATTTATGGATCCCAGTGGCGGTGCTCATCGTCATCGTATACCTCCTCCTGGCCCCGTTCTTCCAGAAACCGGAACCAGTATTCATCGTAGCTCTGGTCCTCATCCTCCTCTCCCTCACCATGTACTACCCGGTCACGTGGCTCAAGGAGAAAAAGATCGTCACGGTACCAGGTAAAAAAAAAACAACAAAACCAAATAGGATTCAATAATCTGACGTCACGTCCGCCCAGCAACGAGCTGCTTGGTTCTAAACAAAGAAAATCGGTACTTTTTATTCTTCATGCTGGCTAGAACTTATTCACATGTCATGTGATCCGAATGTATAAAAGTCAAAACACGAGCAGATTTATAATGATTTTCTCCTCTGGATACACTTTTATGCTCGACAGGAAGTATTTCATAATGGCGTCCGCCATTGCTCCGATAGTTTAGAACCAGTTACTAAGTTACTATGCGTAATTACGAGGGAGGTGACGTCATGACTGTTGAAGCCTATTAAATGCGAGAGAATTCTAACAAGTTATCTCCCCTACTCAGGAAAAACTCGTATTTTGAAAAAAAAAAAAGAATATACTAAGCTGCTAGAAGCTGTGGACTGTGACAAGTAATAAACAAAAATGAATAGAATAGCTTCAAAAAAGGAAGAAAATATCAAACACGGAACGTTATTTCGGGCTCAAATCCCTTCTTCAGTTGACAAAAACAAAAGAAAACCGAATGAAATAAACCCCCCAAAAAACAGATTGTCGTCAGAGAATTATTCGGCAAAGAAATAACTTTATTGAAACTGTTATGTTTATTTTTTAAATTGTATTTTAAAATTTGGCCAGAGAATGTGTACAGATTGTTATGTCGATCTATTTCAATAAACTTGCACAGTGGCATGGAGATTAAAGGTTAGTACACCCCATTCACACACACCAGTATAATTTTGGTTCCATCTTTGGGGGCTTTCGTAAAGAGGACGGTACAGATATTTATAGAAAAGCTCCAGTGTATGAGAAAAGGGCCTAGGTAGGGCCACTTTTGACGACTAGTCAGCAGAGATGACATTGCTCTAGGCAGAGTTTTGGTGCCCCTCCAAAAGAACAAAAATCAACAAAAAAAAAACAAAAAAAAAAAAAAAAACACCCAAAAAAACAAGAAACAAAAAAAAAAAAAAAAAAGAAAAAAAAAACCCAACAAAAAACAAAAAACTAAAACAAAACAACAACAACAAAAAAGTAACCTTATAGTGTCAACAACAACAAACAAACAAAAAACATTAAAACAAAACAAAACCGCTTAACGCGCCTTTGTTTATTTGTCTTATAATAGTCTGAGGTTGGGGAATTCCCGTTCAGATTTCCTTTTTATAATGGACCCATCCAATAAACTTGACTTATTTGACTTAATGTCGATGGCCTCCTAATCTTATACCTTTTTTTCTCTCTCTCTCTCTCCCCACCCCCCTCTCTCTCTCTCTGTCAGACAAATTGACCATCTGGCTACAGCTATTCCTGAGAGTAGCACCAAAGAGGTGAGTTGATGACAATGATAATGCATCAGATGTCGTCAATGTTAGCGTTGACTGTAGTACTTACAAGCATTTGAGTGAAATTTATGTCGTGTTTGATAAGTCAAGAGATACAGATAGAATATATAATATATATATATATATATAATATATATATATATTATATATATATATATATATATATATTGAGTGATAGAGATAGATAGATAGACAATTGAAAGAAAGGAATATGAATAGATAGACAGAAAAAAGAAAGAACGAAAGAAAGAAAGAAAGAGAGAGAGAGAGAGAGAGAGAGAGAGAGAGAGAGAGAGAGAGAATGTGTATGAGACAGATAGAGGAATAATCTGATACACAGAAAATGAGAGAAAAAAGAGAGAGAAAGAGCGAGAAAGAGAGAGAGAGGGGACTAAGAGAGAGAGAGAGAAAGAGAGAGAGAGAGAGAGAGAGAGAGAGAGAGAGAGAGAGAGAGAGAGAGAGAGAGAGAGAGAGAGAGAGAGAGATGGCTGGACACATAGATTGACCAAAACAAAGAAAAGTGTATGAAAATGTGTGTACGAGAGGTCGTCTTTAAGTACAAGCTTGCTTGAAATCCCAATTCAACGTTCAACAAACACATTGATAGCAAGTTCAAGTTCAAACGTTCGTCTTTAGGCATTTCCCAAAATAACTCACACATTATCATAGAATTTCCTATTGGATTCAATAGTCTGATGTCACCTCGCCAAGCAACGGCGGCCATCGTGGTTCTAAACAAAGAAAATCGATACTTTTTATTCTTCATGCCAGCTAGAACTTTTCATATGTCATGTGATCAGAATGTGTAAAAGTCAAAACATGATCAGATTTATAATATTTTTTTTCCTCTGGGTACGCTTTTATGCTCGTCGGAGAAACATTTCATAAGGGCGTCCGCCATTGTTCCGATGGTTTAGAGCCAATTACTAAGTTACCATGCGTCATTACGAGGGAAGTGACGTTACGATTGTTGAAGAGTATTAACAAACTAGATAAGGAAACATTAATGATAAATCAAAGCAAACAAGCAAATGTAATAGTAAAATACTTTTTTAGAAAAAAAAAAAGATATACTAGGTGTCCATAAAATCTGTCCCTGATTTCAAAGACTTATAAATCTAAATCAGTTATATTATTTGGTTTTCACTATCATGGATCACCTGCCTTGTCGTTGGTGGGAGTCCTTGGGACATATCGGGAGGGGGGGGGGGCAAAGGAGTAATTCCAGTTGACCGTCACTAGACTATCACGCATGTCCGGCCTATAAGCCGGCGCCTTGAACGGCCCGACATGATATGTGACGAAAGGAGACCCAACCCGGTGCCCGAATGGCCTCGGCCATCCCGGGCTCCACTTTACTACAGCATATCATCTTTAAAAAAAAGCTTTTTTTTCTGTAAAGATGGTATGAAACAGGGAAAGACTTTATGGACACCCTGCATTACGATGATGTATTAATTAAACTGATTCCACTTCTCTCCCTAAATAGTAACGCGTAGTGATATCATGTTTACAATTATAATTTGTGACGTCAGATTATCAAGCGTAAATTTCACTAAAAATCTGATTCTTTAAAAAGAAGTATTATCTACATGTTTTTGAAAATGCCTTTTATTCAAAGATGACGAAATAGGAATAGATTGAGGGCTAGAATAAAACTTTTCTTACACTCTTGCGTTTTGGAATTCAAACTTTGTTCCCAACGCGCATTCGCAAGCTCGTGCAGCGGTTGGGAACACGTCAGGAATTCCAAAAAGCAAGAGTGTAAGAATCGTTTATTATACTATTCAGAAATACCATATTGTCAAAACTTGGCAAATCTAACTTTACTCGTTGGATTCTTTTCAAGGGACCTGCGCAGAGAGAGACGTTCGATGCTGCGCCGAATGAGTATTCTGGCACGGGACAGCATCTTCATCGCACCACCTGTCCAATCTCCAGACATGATGAGAAGATTCTCAAGGCGCATGTCCAGAGTGTCACGGTTGGGCGGCGGAAGCCCCGCCCTCATCCGTCGCCTTGGAGACCAGCCTCAAACCGAACTGCGCAGACGAAGCGTCAACAGAGGTATGTCTCTTGCAGAGGCGGATATGAAAAGAGGAAGGTCGAATTCGATGTGGGCCTTGTATTCTGGCAACAAGGTATGGATGAAATATTCAGCCATAATTCTTCTTCTTCTTCTTCTTCTTCTTCTTCTTCTTCTTCTTCTTCTTCTTCTTCTTCTTCTTCTTCTTCTTCTTCTTCTTCTTCTTCTTCTTCTTCTTCTTTCAGCTTATCCCGCATTTTGCAGGATTGCCATAATAAATGCTACATATCCATGCATCTCGGTTCATAGCATCATCTTTCTCCAGGCCCAGTTCTTTTATATCATCTTTTACCCTACCCAACCATCTAGTCTTTACCATTAATGGTAATGTAATGGTATCATGCCTGATCGGTAATCAGAAGGTCTGAGGTTCGAACCTCAGCGGACGAAGACTGATTTTTTAGGATGTTATTTTTTTCCTTGTATTTTTCTTTCTTGCTTTGTCTGGCACTGTTTCATAACACTTGTTCAGTTTTTTTTATCGTATTCCTACCAATACCGATTGATTTAAAGGACCCTCATCTTGGCAAAAACTCTCAAAACTGGGACTTGATAAAAGTAGGAGGGTCATTTAATTCGACTGATATTTGAAGGACGAGTTTTCTGGTCAAATTTTCAATACGTGTTTTTCCAGAGTACGACTGTTAGGTGGTTAAACTGACCTTTAACCTTTTATTCGGCTATGTGGCCTTGCGGTATGACACTCTCTTTCTGACAGGAAGGTCCAGGGTTTGAGTTCAGCTACCGAGCGGCGAATTGTTGAATCGTTAGCAAATGCTCTTTACTGGCATTCTCTTACCGTAGTTTGGTATACAATGAATACTCGCACGGTAACAGCGTGTTGTCTGTAGCAAAACACATTATAATGTCACCTAACAGGCGTCATGTCTCGCCCTGCATGGTAAGTGGTGCTGTTAGCTAGGGACACTTTGTAAAGCTGTTTGAGCACATTTAGTGGATCTTGCTCTAAAGAGATAAGAAAGCGCCTGGTGCCTGTTTAGACGGGGTAAAGCGCTATAATAAGTGTCATTTCTTCTCCTTCTAATTATTATTATTATTGTTAATAATAATATTATTATTATTATTTTTATTATTATTATCATTATAATTATTATCATCATCATCCTCATCATCATCATCATTATTATTATTATTATTATTATTATTATTATTATTATTATTATTATTATTATTAATTATTATTATTATTATTATCATTATTATTGTTATTATTATTGTTATTTATTATTATTATTATTATATTATTATTATTATTATTATTATTATTATTATTATTATTATTATTATTATTATTATTATTATTATTATTATTATTATTATTATTATTATTATTATTATTATTATTATTATTATTATTATTATTATTATTATTATTATTATTATTATTATTATTATTATTATTATTATTATTATTATTATTATTTATTATTATTATTATTATTGTCTGACGAGTTATGTGTCATCTTTATATATCAATATTTGATCAACCGAAATTTTTTAGTAAAGATTTCTGGTCTGGATAAAAATCAATAAGGACTTTTTTGCCAAGTTGTATCCCAGTTAGCTGTCAAATATCATCACTATAGTTGTCTTTGTTGTTAGCCAAAAAACTAGATTTCTTGTTAATATCAAAGTAAGAAATTAAGGAGCAGGCACCGGTGTAATTTAAAGAACTGAACAATTGGGCTTGATCCCCAGTCCAGGTGGATTGATTTTTTTTTTTGGAATGGCTTGTTTCTTGTATTTTTCTTTCTTGCTTTGTCTGGCCCTTTTCATACACCCTTTTTCAGATTGTTTTACTTGTTAAGTGTTTTGCTATTTTAAAAAAAATCGTTGTCCACATTTTTGTTAAAATAACTTTAAAAAAACATTGTTGCTTTATATTCTCAAAAGACATCAATTTATTTTTGTTTTCAGCCATCACCAGCAATCATACGAAAAAAACCAACACGAGGGAGTCACTCATTCAACCAAGCGGATGTCAAGGCCATGACCTCTTCACCTTCAATGAACTCCGTGAACTCCGTGAACTCCATGCCTTCTGTTCCCTCTCTTCAATCCCTGCCAATACTCAAAAACAGATTCAACACGACTCCTACAGCTACACAAGACAGTGAACCCGGGGCTTTAGCCCCGCCTTCCTCTTTGTCACTCCAAATCCCGTCACACCAATGCCTACGCCCCGCGCCCAGTCCCATACCAGAGGAGAGTAGTGGAGCCGAGAACATTCCAAGTTTCTTCAAAAGAGCAGGGAGATTCTCCTCCTCCTGCTCTTCTTCCTCCTCTTGCAACTCCCGTTCCGGATCTGGCCGGAAGAGCAGCAGAGTTGACGCAAATGGACTTCAAGTAGTCGCAGACTTCGAGAGTGACGGTGGAGGCGAATACGAAGTACTCGCCCATCCCAATGACGCAAGACGCTTTTCTATAGACCCGTCTATGTTACTGGATGGGCAAGGAATTCATGATGACAGCGATGATCAGACATCGTACTCGGATTCAGACTCGAGTAAATCGAGTACCGATACGAGTCTACGTCACACGATATTTACATCTCTTTTCGGGCCATCCTCCGGTAAATACTCGGGTACGTCAAGCAGTTCCGACGATTCTTCTTCGGAATACGACGGTTCTCATGACGATGAGGATTACATACCAAACTTCAAAGACTTTTCTCATTTGCCGATGTTTTACTACAGTGACAATGAACTTGAATCTGAATTTGAAGATATGGAAGACACTCACGACGGCGGAAATTGTCAAAATGAAAACACAACTCCTGAGGCTGCTAACGTTTCTTCACCTCATCCCAATATCCTCCCTGCATCTGCTAGCATCAATATTCCCCCTGCATCTGCTAGCATTAATATCCCCCCTGAAGCTACTAGCATCAATATCCCCCTTGAAGCTGCTAGCATCAACATACCTCCTGCTGCTTCCGATGAATTCGATGATGGTGGTTATGTCAATTTGGGATTTGAAGACAGTCTTGACCAAGACATGAACCAGGCTACTACTACTACTACTACTACTACTACTACTACTCCTACAACTACTACTGCTACCATTACTGACGCTGCTGCTGCTCCTCCAACTAGACCACATAGAAAAAATCGGAAGCGACAAAAGAAGCCACCAAGACCATCACCACCTCCCAGGCCACAACAAAAACATCAGCATTACTATCAGAAACGTCATCAACAGCAACACCAGCATCACCACCATCACGACCAACAACAACAACAACAACAACAACAACAACAACAACAACAACAACAACAACAACAACAGAAATCACCATCTAGACACGCCTCATCAGACAAACTACAGGACATTGAGTTTTCCATGGACACCACGGATGTTTGACGCCTTGAACATCAGACCTAAATGTGACTCCACCCCCCCCCCCCCCCCCCTTCCCCCGTCTCAAAATGGCAGTGTGTATTTTGGGACTACATTCTTATGTAAGATGAACTTATAATTAAAAAAAGATTTAATTCTGTGTTTTTGTGTGGAATAAAGATTGTTTCATTAAGTACATAAACCCAAACTTTCATATTTTCAGACATTTTAGATTTAGATTAATATTTTTTGGTATCCGCTTTACTGACGGGATGTTTTAACACAAATTAGACGTAATGCTGTCGCATCGCATATTGAGGCAGAGAAACGTTTGTTTATTCTATACCAAAAAAAAAAG
>NC_088366.1:51548500-51551000 GCF_034508935.2 Berghia stephanieae | reverse complement strand
GCTGAATAACAGCGTTGTCTCTGTTGAAAACCATCTATAGTAATATTATCGTTTAGCAGGCGTCATGTCTCATTCTGCATGTTAAGTGTTGCTATTGACTACGAACCCATTGTAAAGCGTTTTGAGCACGTTTAGTGGATGATGCACAACATGAATGCTCAAGTGTTGCATTCACATGCTTTCGCCTCAAAACGGTATTAAGTCGGGTTGGTTAAGATATTGAAAATTGAATTTATAGCCAAAAATATCAGACTTCTGTTGAGTTTTGTATGTTGCATTGATGAGAATGGATAACATATTTTAGGGTGCTAATGCCAACAATTCATATTTTCGACCAGTTTAACATTTAATTCGGCTTTTAAGCACTGGTTCATTCCGACACAAAACCGTTTTGAGACGATGGGTTACGTATTGTTTATAAGTTGATCTCCATCCCACACATGTTTGAAATAAACCCAGGAGAGGGGAAAAGTTCACCTTGGTCTCTAAAATGAACATTTTCGTATGACTGAAGATTATTAAACAACAATTTGCTCACTTGGACAACATGGGTGATTCCTGTTGTCATCAGACATCTTGTTTGATGAACTATCTATATTCCTTCGTGGAATGCTACCTAAGCGATGGTATCTTACTGTGACAACATGGGTGATTCCTGTTGACATCAAAAATCTTGTTTGATGAACTATCCATATTCCTTCATGGAATGCCTAAGCGATGGTATCTTACTGTGACAACATGGGTGATTCCTGTTGACATCAGACATCTTGTTTGATGAACTATCTATATTCCTTCATGGAATACCTAAGCGATGGTTTCTTACTGTGACGAAATGGGTGATTCCTGTTGACATCAGACATCTTGTTTGATGAACTATCTATATTCCTTCATGGAATGCTTAGGCGACGATATCTTATGATGTCGGGGCGGAATGGCTTAAATGAAAAATGAATAATATAAAGAGGAATCGGTTTGTAAATCCATTGCTGAAGGAAATTTAGTGGACACGAGGCTAAGAGCTTATCTCGCGCATCGGATGTCTCGTGGCGGCGACGTCTGAGGACCGATCTTTGGTTTTCTTCCTCGCGTTGGTCGATCGTTCAGGTTCGGGGACTGTAATCGTTAACTCGCTAACTAATCTGTTGTCGGCGTTAAGAGCTGGACAGGGATGACAAGTGAACAATGCAACAAATTATGCAACAGACTGGATCTAGACAGGGAAGACTGTCGAGCTATTTCCAGAAAGTCTTAGTAGATGAAACAGGAGGAAGGAAGTAAGTAAGTAAAAAAAGAAAACGAGCTTTTATATAGCGCAATGTCCACTAATTGCGCTCAAAGCGCTATACAACCGGGACTCTGATCAACAGCAACAACACGCAACATATAGAACAAGACATGACGCCTGATAGGCGATATTACAATCTTTCCAGCAGAGACAACGCTGTTAACAGCAAGGAACTCATTTTACCAGTAGTACGATGAGAGAATGTGAGTTAAGATTCTTTCACAAGGACTCAACTATGCGTCGAGCGAGCCACGAACCAAGGACCTTCCGATCCAAAAGCGATTGCCATACGACAAGACAACATAATAATATATTTGTGTGATTTTTTAAATCTTTCCCGTGCAATGTGGGTTGTTGTGAGTATTTTAGCTAAGCGCATAGCATCGGTATGACTACTACTACTACTACACATTCATATGTGACAGGTCTGTCTGTGTCTTATAGACTCCCGCAAGTAGATGGATAATTATGATAGATAAGGAAAGACTTTAAATAAAGAACATGTTCCCCCATGCAGTCTTCCCAAACCTTCCTGTCTAGTTCAGCATAGGGAGTGACGAAGCCCTGTTGTGTTTAGGGTAATGTAAATGTTGCAGCTCGAAGCTCGAAGAAATATTTAACAATGTGAAATTGAATGTATGCTTCAATTTGATAAACTAAAACAGACAATGTGGACGTTTCGGGTTTCCCCTTTATCGACAAAACAGGATTAATGAAACACGACAGACAAATGAAATAATGTTATAGCATCTCATTCGTCTGTAGTGTTTCGTTCATCCTGTTTTGTTGATGAAGGTGAAACCCAAAACGTCCACATTGTCTGTTTTTGTTTATTAAATTGAAGCTTACATTCAATTTTACATTGTTAATTATTTTATGTTTAGGGGAATTCACAATGGCCAGTCGAAGCGACATGAATGTGCTGATGGTTTTTGTTCTCATCATCATTCTAGGGTTATCTCACGTTACAGGTGAGTAGTGTGTAAAAAGGACTTTGATTACGTAATACAGATATTAGAATGGTGCTGGTCAGTCTGTGGTCAAGTAATGATTATGTTATGTTGTTCTTGAACCATTGTTATTACGAAAAACACTACCACTCCTTCTTCTTCTTCTTCTTCTTCTTCTTCTTCTTCTTCTTCTTCTTCTTCTTCTTCTTCTTCTTCTTCTTCTTCTTCTTGTTCTTCTACCACCACCATTGTCATGGTCTCAAGT
>NC_088366.1:51538500-51541000 GCF_034508935.2 Berghia stephanieae | reverse complement strand
TGGAATTTTACATGGACTTTCTTTACTTGGAGTCAAATTTGCCCCCAAGTTGAAAACGCACCCTTGGTTTTAAAAATCTCCCCCCTTTTGTTTTCTATTCGCACTGTGTAATTAAAGATATTATAAGATAAACAAAACTATTCTGAATCCATCAAGAACGGTATGACAATAGAAAATTTCTTTATAATCCCCTGCTCCTGTTTTTATACAGCATAATAGGGCCAAAAGGTACGACGTCACACCTGCCTAGCAACGGTCCTTTTGGTTCCACCCTCCACAGAACAAATCAAGCTGTGGTCTTTGTTACAAGAGCAGAGACGTTTAAAAAAAAAATCAGTTTGATCCAAATACAGTCAATTCTTAATATCCCGAACTACGGCAGTCAGGGTATCCATTATAACCATTTATCTACCGTGTTTTAGAAAGACGATTATTTCAAAATTTGGCTAGAAAACGCGTCATTCAAATCGCGATCGATTTAAACGACTTTAGATTTCTAGTGGATGTTGCACTATATGAATGTTACAGTTTTTCTTTTTTTTTCCTTTTCTTTGTTTCTTTTTTTTTGGGACAGTAATGCTATATATCGTGACCTAAATGGTAGTCGTGTCTTGTTGTTGGTCAATCGGGATTAAAGCAGTGATATAAAAGAACTGGTTCCAATCTCATTGGAATTTTAAAACCACTGTTCCGGAGGACTGCATGTATATCTTGTGTAGTTGATCTTCTGAATTCAGAGTGGTAGCATTTAAATTTATATTCTAAATATATTTCAACCTTTAAAAAAAAAAGATCATCCGTCCTCGCTCTTTTACATCCCGTAATCCTAATAATCTTCGAAACATACCTCGGTATCAGATGTCCTGAGAGCATCAGTAATAAAGACGTGTATTTTGTGGACAAGAGGAAACAAATCTCAACAAGAAAATGGAATTGGATTGCCCACACTTTCAGAAAATCAACAACAGACATTATGAGACAAACTGTGGACTGGAACCCTCAGGGGGAAAAGGAAGGTAGGGTGGCTAAAGACAACACGGAGAAGGTCTTGTGAGGAAGAGGTGAAGTTCGCTGCAATGTCATGGGGAGATATGACGAAGAGGACAAAGAACAGAATACGGTGGAGATGTACTGTTGAAGCACTATATTCCACAGACATAGAACATAATACATGAACCTGTAATGTTGAAGCCTTATGTTCCACAGACACAGAACAGAATATGGCGGTGATGTACTGATGAAGCCTTATGTTCTACAGATACAGAACAGAATACGTGAACCTGTACTGTTGGAGCTCTATGTTCCACAGACACAAAACAGAATACGGTGGAGATGTACTGTTGAAGCCCTATGTTCTACAAACACAGAACAGAATACATTGACGATGTACTGTTGAAGCCCTATGTTCTACAAACACAGAACAGAATACGGTGGAGATGTACTGTTGAAGCCCTATGTTCTACAGACACAGAACAGAATACGGTGGAGATGTACTCTTGAAGCCATGAAGCCCTATGTATGTTCTACAGACACAGAACAGAATACACTGACTATGTACTGTTGAAGCCCTATGTTCTACAAACACAGAACAGAATACGGTGGAGATGTACTGTTGAAGTCCTGAAGCCCTATGTTCCACAGAGAAGATAATGGCTGAAATAATGATGAACTAAACCCTAACAATCTGCTTATACATCCTGCTACCAAGATAGTTATATCACCTTGTGGTTTAATAAGTAACCTTTTCATTAATCCGCCGAAGTACTGGTTACATATACATTTCCAAGAAGTTTGGAACCGGAAGAGTAAAGTGTGTGACGTCACATTTTCTTTACCCTATTTCCAGTTTCTGGTGGACAACCACCATTTCACGTCCGGAAACGGATGTATAGTTTACTGTTGTCCTGTTTCTAAACATTTAAGTTTGTTGAACTGTTTTAATATTTAGAACACTTGGAGACGTTTGCCTTTTTCAATTTCACATCCAGGTAAGTTTTAACGTTTGTTGTTGTTGTTGATGTTGTTGTTTTTGTTGTTGTTGTTGTTGTTATTATTGTTGTTGTTTTTGTTGATGTTGTTGTTGTTGTTGTTGTTGCTGTTGTTGTTTTTGTTGTTTTTGTTGTTGTTATTATTATTATTATTATTATCATCATCATCATCATCATCATCATCATCATCATCATCATCATCATCATCATCATCATCATCATCATCATTATTATTATTATTATATTATTATTATTATTATTATTATTATTATTATTATTACTATCATTATTATTATTATTATTATTATTATTATTATTATTATTATTATTGTTATTATTATTATTGTTATCATTATCAGTATTATCATCATCATCATCATTGCCATCAGCATTATTATTATTATTATTATTATTATTATTATTATTATTATTATTATTATTATTATTATTATTATTATTGTTGTTATTATTATTATTATTATTATTATTATTATTATTATTATTATTATTAT
>NC_088366.1:51528500-51531000 GCF_034508935.2 Berghia stephanieae | reverse complement strand
TATATATATATATATATATATATAGAGAGAGAGAGAGAGAGAGAGAGAGAGAGAGAGAGAGAGAGAGAGAGAGAGAGAGAGAGAGAGAGAGAGAAGGGGCGGGGGGGGGGGGGGTAGGCGATTTACTTTTAAATCTATATAAAACCAGTAAAGACAATTAAAGCAGATAATAATGCTCATAGAATGAGAAATATACGAGAATCTTATTGGTTTTTATAAAATTTCAACACTTGATTCGAAGAATGCTAAACGTTTCATGTCGTGGAAAACGGGTATTTAGATATCGAATTTGAGTGTAAACAGCTTCAGTTGGCAACAAAATCATGTGGGGCATTGAGTTATAATCAATATAATATGTCACCATTGGCCTCAAAACGATTATGACATCATAGTGTCCGGGTTGCCAAATGTCGGAAAGTGGCATGAACACTGCAATGATTATATATCTTATATATATATATATATATATATATATATATATATATATATATATATATATATATATATATATATAATTTTTTGCTTCATAAATAATTGTGCTAGTTCTCTCCCATAAAATAAATGACCTTGACCCAATACGAACAACCTTGGATATAAATTCAATCTTTCACCATCTACTCTATGATACTATTTTGAGGGGGTGGGTAACATGTATTATGTGTGTATAATAATTTACACTGCTGTGTCAACAAATGTATAATAATAATAATAATAATAATAATAATAATAATAATAATAATAATAATAATAATAATAATAATAATAATAATAATAATAATACAATCAACGTAACATGAACCGAATTAAATTGGTGACCCGCCGTTTCTAAGCGGTATCATAATGGGATCTGCTTTGTAAAAATTTTTCTGGCAGAGAATTCCATATTCGGATGTTGATTGGAATTATGCTGGAGTTTAACCCTCTCCTTACCAGCCATTTCCAGGATATTCCCCAAAACTTCACACCAAACTAACGCAAAAATATATTTTTATCACTCAAACACAAAAGCAGTAAGTTCTTGCGATAAATAATTTCTTTAGTAACACACTGTTCATTTTCTTTAAATTTTATGATGTACAAAAATTTTTCTTAATAAGAAATTTGTTGGTTTATCGTAACGAATGTGACGATTTTTTCTGTAGTTGGTAAGGAGAGGGTTAATAGCCTTCAACCTGGACAAGGGGAGAGGGGCAGGGGACATTTGGGAGCTGGTCTATGTCTCCCCAAATGGTGTGAGGCAGCACATTCTACGGTATACAATAGGGAATGAGATTAGCGGAAGAGTAGCGTCCCTTGATTGGAAGTCACGACCTGAAAAGTTATTAGAGAGAGAACGTCATGTTGGTTGTGCGGCATGAGACACTTGACAGGAAGGTAGGACGAGAGAGACGCATGCGCAAAACCATTTTGACGTTCTCTCTGTAAGGTGACGTCCAATCAAGGGACGCTACTATTCCCCTAATCTCATTCCCTTTTTCCCAAATATCAAATGGTTCCCCAGCTGCTGGTAAGACAAGGATAAACGTCCCAGACAGAATGTGGCCAAAAGTCTGACAAAATGTGTCTGTAGTCAGTGCCAGACAAGAACAAAAATTGAAGAATAAAGTTAAGAAAAACAAAACAAAACAAAAAAACACCCAGAAAAATATATCAGCCAATTCACAGGCTTCATGATTATAGGTAATTATCAGGAGGTCAGGTCTACAGTTCGATACCCAATCGATGCAGGTACATATTTTGGAATATATCATCTCTTGCAGTTTTATAATCAGTCATTTCACAGGCTTCATGATTATAGGTGATTAACCTGGCGGTCCACGGTTCGATACCCAGTCGATGCAGGTATGTATTTTGGAATATATCATCTCTTGCAGTTTTATAATCAGTCATTTCACAGGCTTCATGATTATAGGTGATTAACCTGGCGGTCCACGGTTCGATACCCAGTCGATGCAGGTATATATTTTGGAATATATCATCTCTTGCAGTTTTATAATCAGTCATTTCACAGGCTTCATGATTATAGGTGATTAACCTGGCGGTCTACGGTTCGATACCCAGTCGATGCTGGTATATATTTTGGAATATATCATCTCTTGCAGTTTTATAATCAGTCATTTCACAGTCTTCATGATTATAGGTGATTAACCTGGCGGTCCACGGTTCGATACCCAGTCGATGCTGGTATATATTTTGGAAATATTATATCTCTTGCAGTTTTATAATCAGTCATTTTACAGTCTTCATGATTATAGATAGAATGAAGTTGACGTCACTCATGCCTTTGTTATTTTTTGTTGTTTTCATCCATGTTTATGAGTAATTCTCACTAAACTGTATCAACCTGATCATAAACGTTTAATGTTACACATAGTTTTGTGTGTTGGTCTTTTATATTTCCGGATGGCAATGTTGTGAGCTTCTGAGCCAAGCGCATACTATCTATAATTGTTGACTATCAGGAGATCCTAGGCCCAATCAAAGTAGGTATATATTTTGG
>NC_088366.1:51518500-51526000 GCF_034508935.2 Berghia stephanieae | reverse complement strand
CCCAAGTAATGTCATCTAGAAAAGTTTAAATTTACCACTGTTTTATACGATTCTTTGTCAAAAGACATGACTGACTGCCTCATTGATTATGGCAACAACAATAATAATAATGATAACGGTACAGCTATATCTGGTGATAACAACGTTAACTGTGAAATAATAATGTTAATGGTAACAAAAAGGATGGTAATAATAATAATAATAATAATAATAATAATAATAATAATAATAATAATAATAATAATAATAATAATAATAATAATAACAATATAATAAAATAACAATAATAATAAACACTACAACCAATTATGATAATAATAAATAATAATAATAATAATAATAATAATATAATAATAATAATAATAATAATAATAATAATAATAATAATAATAATAATAATAATAATATTAATAATAATAATAATAATAATAATAATAATAATAATAATAATAATAATAATAATAATAATAATAATAATATTAATAATATTAATAATAATAATAATAATAATAATAATATAATAATAATAATAATAATAATAATAATAATAATAATAATAATAATAAATATGACGAGGACTAACATTAATAATGAAAGTAATATATCTATTTTTTTAAATCTTTATATTATGCATATATTATTATAATATAGTCCTAAAAAGGCAGGAAAACCCAGATAAACCTTTTGAACTAGTTTAAATCTCCGTATATCGCTCATAATTCGAGACATTGCGAGTGCAAGTATATAAAACATTTATTGAGGAAGTGATAATGGGGTATTTTTTCATATTATCTTCATTGCATTCAAAACTCAATAAAACGTGTTGTAACTTTTAGAAAAATGTCACCAACATAAATTTACTTCAAGTGAGGTAATAAAAAAAAACGGTAGATACTTAATTAAAATTAATGAAACAAAATTGAATATAGCAGTTATTAATAATGGATTCTTTTAGAATAACGCATAAAATATATATTCTTTCATTGTGTCATTGATAGCCATCTGCTATCTCATTTGATCCGTAAATATTAAAACAATTATCAACAGCTTAACGTGAATAGTCCGTAAACGTACCCAATGCGCTTTGCAAAGGTTCCCTGATTAGCGTGCGGCCTGTTAGGCGATATGACTTTTTTTTTTTGACATAGCAAACAACGCTGTTAACAGCCAGGTAACCATTTTACACCTGAGTACCATGAGAGAATGTGAGTAGGGAGCCTTTTCGATAGACTCAACTTATACGCCGAGCGCGAGGCTCGAACCCAGGACCTTCCAATCCGAAAGCGAGTGTCATACCACAATAAGACATTGTCCCGCAACAGTAACACAAATAATTTAAGACTTTATAATTATGCCCAGGGTGCGCTATAATTGTATGTAAATTATATACAATTTCAACAATATAAAACAGATAACTGTTTAACACTACGTGTACTTATTTGCAGGTCTGATAACTCAAATTGTTTTGGAGCAACGTGAACTCATTTATTTGCAGGTCTGATAACTCAAATTGTTTTGGACCAACGTGAACTCATTTATTTCAGGTCCGATAACTCAAATTGTTTTGGAGCAACGTGAACTCATTTATTTCAGGTCCGATAACTCAAATTGTTTTGGACCAACGTGAATTCATTTATTTCAGGTCTGATAACTCAAATTGTTTTGGACCAACGTGAACTCATATATTTCAGGTCCGATAACCCAAATCGTTATGGGCTCATTGTTGAAATGGACATTTTTACTCCCAAATCGACGTAAAATATTGTCCATTAGAACAATGCTAGACCATTGCGTTGGGTTTGACATCTGCTAAACTCTGCACGTCAGCGTGGGCTCATTGCTGCAGTGGAAATGTGACTCTTCGTCTCGAAACGGTATTATGTCGGAATGAATTGGACCCCGAAAAGTGAATTTAGAATTAAATTGATAGCAAATACTAATTTTTGAGCTTTTGCATTGTGAGAAATTTTCTTCATTCTTTAACATAACAAATCGAAACAAACCCCAAGTTTCATGTTTTTGTCAATAAATTCACTTTTTTGCCCCCAAGTCATCCCGACATAATACCGTTTAGAGACGATGAGTCACAAATACTCTCCAACCAACGTATACTTACATACAGGTCTGACATTCTAGATTATTATGGGGCCAAAATTGTAATTGAAATACTATAGAACCAATGTGGACTATTCATTTTCCATCACAACGATGTTAAATCAAACCCATAATTGCCTTTGGTTACCAGACCTGTATATAGCATATGCACGTTTTTTGCCACATTAAAAAAAAGGTCCTAATTTTCCCACAGCCCCTACAAACTGATGACGTCATTGTTTTGTTAGCTTGCATTAAGTCCTATGTCAAATCGGATCTGCCCAGATTGTGGAAATCAACTCAATGATAAAGAATGGAGCAGAACGGGACCGATCTATATTCATGTTTTCGTCCAACCTAGTCATCGATCACGTGATTTGATGCTGTCCAACGATTGGACATTTCTGAATTAATATAAACACGCTGTTGTTATGTTTATGAAAGTTGTAAAAGTACACTTGAGTCATGCTGAGCAAATTGACTTATTATGACGTTGGATATTTTTCAAACTGTGAACACTTTTCACAATGTGGGTCATTTTGAGCACAGTTTTGCAATGTGCCCATCAATGACCTCGAGCACATGGAAAGGTAAAAAAGATCATACCTATTGAATCAATCACAGGAACATGGAAAATAAGATTAATATAAAACTAATTTTATCAACAATAAATGACGACAATAGTTTAGTGTTCATCGAAAACAAAGAATAAATAGAGCAAACAGAAAAATAAAATAAAAGGCCAACGCAAATTTCAATCATAATAAAAATACAAGACAAAACAACAACTAACTAAAACAAAACAGAAACCTATCATTCCCCCCCCCCCCCCAAACCCAAACGAAACTACCCCCCCCCCCCCCCACCATTACTTTCGAAACGAAAAAGAAACAGTCAAATAGATTATATCAAAAAATGGAATTCATTGCCGATTGATAACAGTGACAATAGATCAACTAAGATATTCGATAAATATTTCCAACTGCATTATTTTAGTCCTTCAGAGCCATTGGTCCGATTATTGAGCCGGAGTAAATCCCGGATTCTATATTATATCGTGAAACCGACAATAGCAATTGGTTGCTATCCTTTGTATAGGACGCTAGTCTATAGCAAAATACTTTCCACCAAATCTAACAGACTCAGCCACCCATTCATTCACTGCTGGGTGGACAAGGAGGGGGGGGGGTCAGAAAAAATCTCAACTGCATCCGGGATGGATGGATCTTTGTCCAGTTGCGTGTGAATTGAGTGCTCTACCAACTGAGCTATCGGGACCCCCATTGAAAGGAAAAAAAAAACCGAAACACCTCGACCATTTCAAACTGAGAAAAAGTGCAAACAATAATGTAAAAATAATAACAAAAATTACGATCCAGATTTGGCGTGTCTCCCCTTTTATAATAATAATATTATTAAAATGATAAAATATCGATATTTAGATATCGAAAATTTATATGAGTCAACAAAACAGTGAAAATCTTTACAAACTTAACATAAAACATTCTGGTATTTTCTCGTTCATTCGACATACAAATACACTTTTAAAAAAACGTTCGTTCGCTGAAAAAATATCCAACACATTAAAAAAAATGTTGGCTAGAAAACTAGTCATTCAAATATTAATCAATTAAAATGATTCAACTCGTTTGTCAAAAGATTTCAATCCTGGAAGTCCCAGGTTTGAGTGGTTTTGACAAGATGAGACGGCCATTTTAATGTATAGATACTGACTGGAATAGTTTTCTGGTCAAATTCGTTAAAAATGTATTTTTTTTTTCAAAAAAGGAATACAACAGAAATGTATGTAAGTTACGAGATATTCTGACAAAAAGGACAAATGTGACACTTCGCCTCAAAACGGTATTAAGTCGGGTTGTTTAAGATGTTGAAAATTGACTTTATAGCCAGAAATATTAGACTTGTGTTGAGTTTGTATATTTTATTGAGAAAAATGGATACCATATTTTAGGGTGCTAATGCCAACAATTTATATTTTTGACCAGTTTAACATTTAATTCGGCTTTTAAGCACATGGATTGTTCCGACATAATACCGTTTTGACACGCTGGGTCACAAATGTTAAAATGAAAGTCGTTGGTGAAACAAAATCTGAAATCCTTGAACGGTTCAAAATTTCCTTGAAGACAACTATCGCAACAACATATTTATATATCTTTTTAAATGAACTGCGTAATGTAGATAGAATGAAGTTGACGTCACTCCGGTTTTTGTTCTTGTTTTTTTTTTGCCATCCGTGTTTATGAGTAATTCTCACTAAACTGTATTAACCAGACTATATATAAACGTTCAAGATTACACATAGTTTTGTGTGTTTGTCCGTTACACTTCCGGATGGCAATGTTGTGAGCTTTTTAGCCAAGTCCCGTCTCGTTCATTCTCTCCCTTGAATAAATGATGCTTTCAATGGTTTGCAAGAGATGTTTATAACCGTGGCCTTCGTAAAGTTATGGCCTGATACCGTAGCCATCGTTATGTTATAGCCTGATACTGAAATCCAAAAGGACAGGCAGTTTGACGGTGGGTGATATTTTACTATAATATAAGGCAGAGATGACAAGCATTTTCTTCTTTAACTCACTACAAAAATGGCATGTCCGTAATAAAAAAAAAAACCAAACAAACAAACAAAAAATACCCAAACAAAACAAAAAACAAAAAAACAAAACAAAACAAAACCAACAACCCAAATATTCAGCTTGACTAGACTGGAGATTAAACCGCAGACATACTACCGATCAGGAGGTCTGAGGTTCGATCCCCAGCCAGACGAGACAGGCTGATTTATTTGGGGTCAAATTGTTCTTTTCTTCTTGAAATTTGTTCTTTCTTGCTTTGTCTGGCACTGTTTCATACACACAAAGTTTCCTTATTCTTATCCTGCTATCACTGCATTTGCCTGTCAGCTACCTGATCTGTCATATTGAAAACTACGTCTTAAAAAAAAAGAAAAAAAAAAAAAAACACAACAAAAAACAAAAATCAAAAAGCGCCATGATGAAAATATGTTACAATAAAGCACAATAAATATGTGACTCACCGTCTCTAAACGGTCTTATGTCGGGATGACTTGGATGAAAAAAAATTGAATTTATTGACCAAAAAAAAATGAAACTTGGGATTTGTTTCGATTTGTTATGTTATAGAATGAAGACAATTTCTCACAATGCTAAAGCTCTAAAATTGGTATTTACTATCAATTTCATTCTAAAGTCACTTTTGATGGTCCAATTCATTCCGACATAATACCGTTTCGAGACGAAGGGTCACATATGTAGATTATTGGATTTCAAACTGAAAGATATCGCGTGTATTTTACTAGATGGTCCTGCCAACATTTGCACATTAATTTTACTATTTTTGACAGTATTTAGTCTACAACGTAGCATTGCACTTGGATATCAAAAATTAATTGTGGTCCAACCAGTACTGCACATAGATACTTGTTTCGGAAATTTCCGATAGTATAAAGTAAAGTCATAACACTGCACATATTGAATATAATTAATAAGTTAATAATTGTGGTCCTGCCAATAATATTACACGTCCATTTTTTCTCTACGAGCTCCGACAGTATTAAGTTAAAACATTGCACTGGAATATTATCAGTTAATTATTGAGGCTTTGCCAATATTGCACACCCATTTTGCTATTTCTCATAGAATTAAGAAAATATATAATTGCATTTGCACTTGGATATTATATATCAGTTTATTGTGGCACTTCTTATAATATTAATTACACATCCTTTGTGCTAGAATCGACGATGTTAAGTCCAGAACTTCGCATTGCACTTGAACATCATCAGTAAAATTGTGGTCCTGCCAATATTATGCATGCATCCATTTTGCCATTTCTCATAGAATTAATAAGTCTATAGCATAGCATTTCGCTTGGATATCATCGGTCCACTGGGGGTGGTCCTTGTCCTTTTTATAAAGTCACAAAGTGTAATAAAATATATGTGTATATATTGCGCTATACTTTGAAAGTGGACTCTTCTCTCTCCCTTTCATTTTCCAATAAAAGTTTTTGGTATACTCTGTCTGGAGATGCATCACGCGGGTATTGTAAAGTGTCGTATGTTGGTGACGTCACTTCCAGGCGACGCTCACCGATTTTTGGAGAACATGACTTTTTGGTGGGCATAGTGGATATCGCCCCATTGTTTTCGTATAGTTTAGGCATAGCGGTTTTACAGTGATCATTGGTTTTTATATAAGGATGACAATCTATGTTATTTGGTTGTAAAGGCGAGGCTAGAGACCCGCCATGTAAACGTAAATCTCCGTCCATGGAACTTTTTGCATTGGATTTATTTTGCAATTCTAAGTTTGCGTCTACTCGTGGAGAATTCGAACATCTTTTCTGCGACTGCGAAGCTCTGCTCGTCTTTAAATCTTTCGACTTGCCTTTATTTCTGCTTCCTGGATAAGTGTCACGTGATTGTGACGATTGCAACTGCATCGACTGAGAATTGGGAACTTGATGGTAGATTCGATCTAACGACCGACTGTTGGATGTGGCTCGAGAGAGAAAGGAGTTTGGCTGACTCGTTGATCGTGGAATATTTTCATAAGATCCTCCTGATTTTGTCTTAGGGTTGATATAAGTACAATTTGACGACGTGCCAAGCTGAACGTCCCCTCCGTGGCCAGCACTTGGAGACTTCCGCAAAACATGTCTATTAATAGATGAACTAGGGTTGATGGGAGTCGTCTGGGATGGGGAGGAATTCCCCCCAGCGTGAGGGGAGAGAGGTGAAGGACACGGCTTTTCGTGAATGGTGCAAACGGATATGACATCACAAGTATTATTAGAATTACAGCTATTTTTATCTCTACCGGAAGTAGAAGAACATAATGACGATGCTTGTCTTTGTTGATGAGGATCTCGACAGTACGGATGAACACTGTTGATTCCAACCTCTATAGACTCCGGAGGAGCAGACCTTCTTTTCTGTTGTTTAGTTAACGCCGTTTCTGCATCGACTGAAACGTTGCTCCTTCTAGTCGAACCTACCGTCTCCGAGGCGCTGGTGCTCTTAACCATCATCTCAACTCCAACAACACCGCCGCCTGTCGATGATTTACTTCTTCTTCGATTCTCTCTATCCCGATTCGTCTGGCAATTTTTCTTCTTCTTCTTTTTCTTCTTCTCCCCTACGTTATAATACTTCGTATCACTCGAGTCTGTCACAACAGGTGGTGCAGAATAAGCACCGCTTTTTAGCTGCACCGAATTGTCCGTATTTTGACGCGCAGGTTTAGCCACGACTGCGTAACTCGTCTCTTCTTGAATAACGGAGGCGGATAAAGGCGGTTTAGTCTGCACTGTGGACGCCGGATGTGACGTCGCATTCGTGTAATGCCGAAGTTGTTTCCT
>NC_088366.1:51511000-51513500 GCF_034508935.2 Berghia stephanieae | reverse complement strand
TGGTTGCTGGGCGGAGATGACATCAGACTATTGAATCCAATTGAGAAATGTTTGACGTCACGACTTGTCCGCCCGCTCTATTACATCTCTAAAATCCCAAATAGAAAAAAGAGCTTTTACATAGCACGATATCCACAAAACGTGCTCAAGGCGCTTTAAAATGTGTCCCTAGCCAACAGCAACACTTAACATATAGGACGAGGCATGGCGCCTGTTTGGCGATATCATATTTTTTTTCCCGACAGACACATACTTAGCTTGTTAACGGACAAGTACTCATTTTATACATGAGCACGATGAGGGAATGTGAGTAAAGAGCCTTTTCCAAGGATTCAATAATGCGCCGCTCAGAGAGGGACTAACTCGAACCCAGGACCTTCCGATCCGAAGGCGAGTGTCATACCACAATACCACATTATAGCCCCACATAAAGAGGGCGGGGACACCTATGGGTTATTTATTCTCTGACATGCAAAGAATCACGTGATTTAAGCGATCAGCCCCCCATTGTTGATGCATGCATGATTTGTGAGATTCGATCGGATAACAACCTCAAGTTCTTTCCGTAATCGATAATGCATCCATAATGGTATCGATCGATCTATTCATGCATTAGCGATATTAAATCATTTGTATTCGATTCTCCTTGACATCTTCCTCAGCGATGCATCCCGCTGGGACGATAGTTTTATCCGAGACAGAAATACAGAGACGAGAAACTTTTCTGGAGTGACATTTGGATTATAATGCTGCCGAGCGCTGGAAAATTCAATATTTTAAAATTTGGCCTGAAAACTCGTCCTTCAAATATCAATTGATTTAAATGAAACCTCAACTTGGCAAAAAAAAAACAAAACAAAAAAACGCTCAAACCTGGGACTTCGCGACACTTTTATCCAAGACAGAAATACAGAGACGTGAAACTTTTCTGGAGTGGCATTAGGATTAGAATGCTGCCGTGCGCTGGAAAATTCAATATTTTAAAATTTGGCCAGAAAACTCGTCCTTCAAATATCGATTGATTTAAATGAAACCTCAACTTAGCAAAAAAAAAAACTCTCAAACCCGGGACATCGCGACACTTTTATCCAAGACGGAAATATAGAGACGAGAAACTTTTCTGAAGTGGCAATAGGATTATTGAAATATATTATTGAAAAATATTGAATTTTCCAGCGTACTGCCACATTTATAAAATAGGATTATAATGCGGCAGTACTCTGGAAAGTTCAATATTTAAATTTGGCCAGAAAACTCGTCCTTCAAATATCTATCGATTGACATTTTCAGAAACTGTGATTTGAGCTAAACTCCAAATGGGAGCGACCTATAGATAGATAGAACGAAGATGACGTCACTTAGGTCTTTGTTATTGGTTTTTGCCATCCGCGTTTATGAGTAATTCTCACTTAACTGTATTAGGGCTAACCCACACCAGAAAATGACTCCGACGACCCGGCACTGTCGTCCTCTATCGTGTTCCGGATAAAAGACGTCGGGCACGGACAAAATACTAAGAATAAAGAGAAGAGCCGCTAGATCTACCCATATCAAGCTCGAAAAACAAAAAAAAAAAGACAAAAAAACAAAAAAGAACAAACAAACAAAAAAAAAAAAAAACGGCAGAGGACGTCGGGTGCTTGGTATGGGTATCTAGGTCTAGCGGCTCTTCTCTTTATTCTTAGTATTTTGTCCGGGCCCGACGTCTTTTATCCGGAACACGGCATGCAGAGGACGGCAGTGCCGGGTCGTCGGAGTCAGTCTCCGGTGTGGGTTAGCCCTTAACCCCCTCCATACCACCCATAGGAAAATCGTCACATTTGTTACGATGCAGCCAACATTTTTGTCATTCTCATTTATTTTGTACATCAAAATATTTGAACGAAAATGTTTGCTATGTAGTTAAACTATCTTAACACTGTGTTGAATAGCTCGTTTAGCAGAAAGCACGATTTTGTGTTTGAGTAACATAAATCTATTTTTGTATAGGTTGGGTGAAAAGTTTGGGGAAAAATCAGGAAAATGGCCGGTAAGGAGAGAGTTAACCAGACTATAAACGTTCAAGGTTACCCACATAGTTTTGTGTGTATGTTCCGTTATACTTCCGGATGGCAATGGTGTAGTTTCTAGTTTCTTAGCCAAGCGCATACTGTCTATAGATCATCCCTATTCAATCCCAAGGCTGTGAGTGCCCACTGCATGCTTCATTAACACGCCAACTGCGGTTCTCTGAAAAAACTTGTATTTTTAAAAAAATTTGGCCAGAAAACTCGTCTTTCAATAATCGATCGATTTAAATGACCCTCATCCTTGCAAAAACTCTCTAACCTGTGGATTTAATAAATACTTCACGACTTCCCGGGTTTGAGAGTTTTTGCCAAGATGAGAGTCAGTTAAATCGACCCGTTATTCGAAGGACGAGTTTTCTGGCCAAATTTTTTTCAAATGCAAGTTTTTCCAGAGTGATACAGTTAACAGGTTAATAATTCAAAAGAGTCGT
>NC_088366.1:51503500-51506000 GCF_034508935.2 Berghia stephanieae | reverse complement strand
TAACTTTTCCGCCGGTGACGTCACAGACTATGGGTGACGTCCAATCAAGGGACGCTACTCTTCCGCTAATCTCATTCCCTATAGATAGTTCGAAGATGACGTCAGTCAGGTCTTTGTTATTGTTTTTTGCCATCCGCGTTTATGAGTAATGCTCACTGAACTGTATTAACCTGACTATAAGCGTCATGGATACACACAGTTTTGTGTGTTGGTCCGTTATACTTCCGGATGGCAATGTTATGAGCTTCTTAGCCAAGCGCATACTATCCATTGTTTTGTTTTGTTTCATACCACGCTACCGTAGCGTTAACTTGTTAATTAATAAAAACGTCACCGACCTTCTCCTTCTGGTACAAAGACTGACGGCGACGACGATGATGATGATGATGACGGCAGCAGCAGCCGATCCTAGAATGATGGCCAAGAACTTCTCGTCGGTGGAGTCGAATGACGAGGAATGAACGTCCTCGGCTGTGGATATGGATGGCATATTATGGATAAGATTTGGATAAGTATAAATAATGAACAAACAGGGATGTCTAACAGTTTTATAGAATAACAATGAATAACAACAAATAAATACAACCCCCTCAAAAAAAAAAAAAAAAAAAAAAAAAAAAAAAAAGAAGAGAAAAAAAATATATTCAAAAATTCAAAAACATTATAAAATAATAAAATTCCCTTTATTCTTCCCATAGGGGAAATTTGTCTCTTGGGCGGGTCTATCCCAATGGAAAACTGGAAAAACCCAGGCGCCAGCCGCAGTGCAGCGCCGCAAATTGAGCTAGGGTGAGGTGACTTGCTCAAGGCCACACAGCGCAGCGGGTATTCGAACCTAAGCTAGGCTGCCCCATAATGATATGGTTTTTATTTTAAGAATATTAAAAACCAAGAGTTTGATGAAATCGGGATAGGCTTGATACGAATGGCGTTTATTATTATTATTATTATTATTATTATCATCATCATCATCATCATCATCATCATCATCATCATCATCATCATCATCATCATCATCATCATCATCATCATCATCATCATCATTATTATTATTATTATTATTATTATTATTATTATTATTATTATTATCATTATTTATTATTATTATTATTATTATTATTATTATTATTATTATTATTATTATTATTATTATTATTATTATTATTATCATTATTATTATTATTATTATTATTATTATTATTATTATTATTATTATTGTTTTTATTATTATTATTATTATTATTATTATTATTATTATTATTATTATTATCATTATCATTATTATTATTGTTGTTGTTGTTATTGTTATTGCTGTTGTTGTTGTTGATATTGTTGTTGATATTGTTGTTTTTGTTGTTATACTCACAATTGTCACAGTCGGTGTCTCCATCACAACAAACATATTCCATTTTATACTGAACAACCTTATCGGGTGGGAGTGTGATGTAGTCAAGTCTGTGGAAGAGATGGATAGCAGAAATAGCCTGCGTAAATGAACGATGGACTAAAGGGTTCATTGGTAGAACGAAATTGACGTCACTCAGCTCTCTTTTATTGTTTTTAGCCAGCCCTCTTTATGAGTAGTTCTCACTAAATTGTATTATTCAGACTATAGATAGTATGCGCTTGGCTAGGAAGCTCATAACATTGCCATCCGGAAGTATAACGGACCAACACACAAAACTGTGTGTACCCATGAACGTTTATAGTCAGGTTAATACAATTCAGTGAGCATTACTCATAAACGCGGATGGCAAAAAACGCTAACAAAGACCCGTGTGACGTCATCTTCGAACTAACTATAAATGTTCAAGGTTACACATAGTTTTGTGTGTAGGTACGTTATATCCGACTGGCGGATGGTATCAGTATTTTAGCTAAACGCACAGCTTTAATCGATGTAAAAGAAAAACAACAAAATCCCACGGAATACGAAATTCTAGTTTAATAGAAAATACTCACAAACCGACGCAAAATATTGTCCATTACAAACAATGTTAAGCTAGGCCAATGTGTGGGCTCGGATGTCAGACCTGCATAACTGTACACGTCGCATTTGACGTATAATATAATATGTACTCTTGCAAAACTAGGTGCACAAATTAGCAGGTCTGATAATCGAATGCAATTTAACATTGTTGTTATGGACGGTATTTTTTCGTCGGTTTGATAGTTTTGTCCATTACAAAAATGAGCCCATAACAATTTGAGTTCTCAGACCTGCAAATAAGTATACGTCGCTGCAAAAGTAATTTAAAAAAATAAATAAAACAAAAACAAACAGAAAAAAATCGTAATTTAAGCCTGTGTCTGAATTCGTATTAGCCACGTATGGTAAATATAGACTTGAAATAACACAATACCAAGGTCTAGACAAACAAACAGACAGACAGACAGACAGACAGACAGACAGACGTTTGATCGTCGCTTCCTTTCTTTCCCAAGGATAAACAACAACGGAAGAGTAAATATCCATTTCTTGATTGCGGGCGGATTGAAA
>NC_088366.1:51486000-51498500 GCF_034508935.2 Berghia stephanieae | reverse complement strand
TGTATGTATGTATGTATGTATGTATGTATGTATGTATTTATGTATGTATGTATGTATGTATGGATGTATGTATGTATGTATATATATATATTATATATATATATATATATATGCATACATATCGACGAATATATTTATATATATGTAAATATTATATATATTCTAGTTATGTATATTTATATATATATATATATATATAATATATATATATATATATGGATATATATATATATATATATATATATATATATATATATATATATATACCATATATATAATATATAAGTATGTACTCTTGTGTGTAACTGTGACCTGCAGTCACATAACGGTATTATGTCGGAATAAGTCAGACCCCGAGTAGAACGTAGATCTTCTGTCATGTTTCTGCACCCGGATCATCTCGACAAATTTCCGTTTTGAGACCATGGGTGATTTTTATATGGGTGATTGTGTGTATATATAATATGTGTGTGTCTGTGTGTGTGTGTGTGTGTGTGTGTGTGAGGGAGATAGATAGATAGATAGATAGATAGATAGATAGATAGATAGATAGATAGATAGAGAGAGATAGATAGAGATAGAGATAGAGATAGAGATAAATAGAGAGAGAGAAAGAGAGAGAGAGAGAGAGAGAGAGAGAGCGAGAGGGAGAAAGAGAATGAGAGAGAGAAGAGAGAGATAGATAGATAGAGAGAGAGAGAGAAGAGAGAGAGAGAGAGAGAGAGAAGGGGGGGGGTTAAGGCATAGAGAAAGACACTAAGATATATATATATATATATATATATATATATATATATATAGAGAGAGAGAGAGAGAGAGAGAGAGAGAGACAGAGAGAGAGAGAGAGAGAGAGAGAGAGAGAGAGAATGTGGGAAGAAAGAGATATAAGTAGAAGACAATGATATTGGTTTTGTAAGTGAGACGAGCGAAAAGAACAAAAAAGTGAGATGAATAATGTATGGGGAGGGATTACAGGAGGTACCAATTAATAATTGGCTACAGAACAATGAAGACAGATGGGAAGGGATTTGGTTGGGAGTTGGTTGTGAGGGAGGTGGGGGGGGGGAGGTGGGGGAGGTGGGGGAGGTGGAAGAGGTGGGGGAGTTGGGAGAGGTGCGGGAGGTGGGAGATGTGGGAGAGTTGGGAGAGATGGGGATGTGGGAGAGGGAAGGGGGAAGGAACCACTTTGGTGGATTAGAAGAAAGAGGTGGGGTGCTGTTGGAAGGAGGGAGGGAGAAGAGGGAGGATATGAGGTGATTGGATATGTGGGACAGGGGAAATAACAAGAGAAAGAGAGAGAGAGAGAGAGAGAGAGACAGAGAGAGAGAGAGAGATAGATAGAGAGAGAGTTTTAAGGTATAGAGAAAGACACTAAGAGAGAGAGAGAGAGAGAGAGAGAGAGAGAGAGAGAGAGTTTTAAGGTATAGAGAAAGACACTAAGAGAGAGAGAGAGAGAGAGAGAGAGAGAGAGTGAGAGAGAGAGAGAGAAGGGGAAAGAGAGAAAGAGGGATATACAGTTTATGGGAGACAATGAAAGGCAGAGATAGAGTTTGTGTTGGAGGAGAGAAAGAAATGGAGGTATATTTGAAGGAGAGAGAACGAGATCGAGATGTATCAATTTTGTGAAGGAGAGAAAGATAACGAGGGAGAGAAAAAAAGAGTGATAACGATAGAGAGAAAAAACTTGAGTTTTACAATATCCACTAAACATGCTATAAACGCTCTAAAAGAATCCCTAGCCAACAGTAACATTAAACATAATGTAGAACGAGACATAACGCCTGTTAGGCGATATTACACATTTTCTTTGGATAGAGACTACAACCATGTTAACGCTAGATAATCATTTTACACCGGAGTATGGTGAGAGAATATGAGTAAAGAGCCTTTTCCAAGGACTCAACTAATGCGCTGAGCGAGGCTGGAACCCGGGACCTTCCGTTCCGAAAATGTGTGCCATACCAAAAGACCACAAAGTCGCACAAGAGACTGATAGATAGATAGATATGTTGAGAGAGAGAGAGAGAGAGAGAGAGAGAGAGAGAGAAAGAGAGAGAGAGAGCGAGAGAGAGAGAGAGAGGGAGAGAGAGAGAGAGTGAGAGAGAGAGAAATTGAAAAACAAGAGAAAGATATATGTATCTGTACTGTATTGTACCTTAAATTTAGAATGGTTTGGAATCCTGTTCTGTGTTTATATTAGACCCAATCTGCCGTACTCTGGAAAAAAACCCTATTTAAAAATTTGGCCAGAAAACTCGTCCTTCGAATATCGATCGATTTAAATGACACTCGTCTTGGCAAAAACTCTCAAACATGGGACTTCGCGAAGTCTTAATTAAAGTCCCAGGTTTGAGAGTTTTTGCCAATATGAGGGTCATTTAAATCGATCAATATTCGAAGGACGAGTTTTCTGGCCAAAACTTTTTAATATAGGTTTTTATCCAGAGTACGGCAGCAATGGCCAGACTGCCCCAGGGACGGGGCAATGTAGATGGATGGATGGACGGTCGGGCTAGGAAACAATTAGGCCATCTCGTTAGGACCCCAGGAATTTCAATGGACACGCACTGACTGTCGTGCTCAGGAAAACATTTGGCTAGAAAACTAGATAGGTCTTCAAATACAGACCGATTAAAATGACTCTCATTTAGTAAGAAAAAAATGTGATCAAACCTGAGTCTTGACGGAGGATTCTGCACGAAGTCCCAGGTTTGAAAGTTGTTTTTTTTTTTTGGACAAGATGAGGGTAATTTTAATCGATCGGTGTTTAAAGAATGAGTTTTGTGGCCAAAATATTTTTTACATGTTTATATATTTTTTTTATTTTTCAAAGTAATTGGTAGGAGTTTGGGGTGTCGATGCATGCAATATTGGGGTGATGAGTGGGGGACCGGGGGGTGGGGGGGGGGGGGGGGGGGGGGGGGGAAGAAGGCGGGAGGGGGCTTAATTAACAATTCAGCCAATTGGCCAATCCCCTCTCTTCCCCCTCTCCCTTGCCCGATGTTCAAGTAACTGGTATGATTATAGAGTAGATTCCATGGCAGTCTCTGGAGACAATCGGCTTGCCAGCAGCATGAGCACAAAACACACATGGATGTCCGTTATATCAGATCTTAGCCATCGTTGACTTATAGATAGTATGCGCTTGGCTTAGAAGCTCATAACATTGCCATCCGGAAGTATAACGGACCAACACACAAAACTGTGTGTATCCATGGACGTTTATAGTCAGGTTAATACAGTTCAGTGAGCATTACTCATACACGCGGAGTCAAAAAACAATAACAAAGACCTGCGTGACGTCATCTGCATACTATCTATAGTCTGGAACTAGAACTGGTATGGCTGCATCATAATTTCTAGGTTTGTGCACCGGTTGTCATTCGTGGTGCTCAAAGAAAATTGAACGGAATCCTTCAGTGGTCGGTGTCAGGCTATGCGTTTGCAAAGGCTACAAAGGTCATATCCTTACACAGCTGGGTTTGAACCCCTGGGTCTCAGTGTCTACGTGCTATGGCTTATCTACTTTTCCATCCTCCCCCCCCCCTCCCCCCCCCCGCCCTCTTCATGCTTGTAGAGTGCATTGCATCATGGACAATCTAAATCGTTTTGGAATTCGAACTTTGTTCCCAACGCGTGCTCGCAAGCTCGCGCATCGGTTAGGACCACGTCCGGAATTCCAAAAGGCAAGAGTGTAAGAATCGTATATTTTAGTACTCTGAAGGATTGAATACATACACACTTCCAATGATTTAGGAACCAGAATGAATAGAGGGTTTGACGCCACGACTTTTCTTCCCAAAACTCAGACGTATCGACTGACTAGAACAGGGGGTTGGATTCAATGTCTGATGTCACGTCGCCCAGCAACGGCGGCCATCGTGGTTCTAATCAAAGAAAATCGGTACTTTTTATTCTTCATGCTGGCTATAACTAATCATATGTCTTGTGATCAGAACATGATCAGATTTATAATGTTTTTTCCCCTCTGGATACACTTTTTTGCTCGTCGGAGAAATATTTCATAAGGGCGTCCGCCGTTGTTCCGATAGTTTAGAGCCAGTTACTAAGTTACCATGCGTCATTACGAGGGAAAACGAAAAAGACCGTATTTGCAGAAATTTGCGAGATTCACTTTTTTACATAATGTTGACAATTAAAAGAAGGCCTTTCTATTACACTTGGTTTAATTGTCGTAAGTATCGTAGTTTCTGAGATAGCGTGCCGTATATGCATGAATTTTTATATTTCCTTCATGATTTTTACAGAAAAAGACCGTATGAGCTTTTATACGGTCTTTTTCCGTAAATACTAGTGGAAACTCTACGGTACGTTTTCATGACTGACTGTAGTAACGAGAGGTATCAAGGTCAAACCTTCGCAAGTTGTCGTTGCATTTCTATTGCACCGTGTTGATTAAGACAATTCTTAATCGTTTTGACAGGAGGCATCCTTTCTATGTGCCAAAATAATGAGAATGGCCTTTATTTGCACCAAATAGATAAGGAGAAAAGCGCATATCTCCAAAGTTTTAAAACTTGCGACAGTTTTACGTGATCAATTCCGTTTTCCTTACTTTAATTTAAAACATTTGCATGTTATTGTATTATATTATATAACCATCATTTGGGGGAAATAACATGTTCTATAGAATATGTCGGTGTGCGCAGTGTCTTATCTGATAACTCGTGGTCACAAAAGGGACAATGACACGAGAATTACTAAAACTAGGATTTCTGAAGACGAAGAAATCATAGTTCAACCCTATAATGATTGACGTGGGACAGCTCCTAATCCACATGCTTTCAATCACCCACTAAAAGCGTAAACATTCGCCATATAGACCGTAACTTCCCTCCAAATTTTCATTGAATAATGTTTGTTTGGATTATAAGACAACTGAGTAATCGCGAGTCTTACAACCTCTACAACAAACCAATACGTAAAACCGCGAATATAGCTATGACAGTATTCAGGGATGAAGTATGCAAATTTTGCACTTTTCTTTCAAAATACGAGTCTGAGATACACCTCATAACTACCAATCGAATGTAGAAAGTGGAAATGAAATTTGCAGTGTAGATTTACTAAAGGTAATTGCCATAAAACAAAACCTTTCTAGCTAAATATCTCTGAGAATTCACGTTGCAATGATTTATTGTGGCTTTTTTAAACACAATGTTGTTTATGATCGGACTAAAAGTGTTAATGTTAACATTATTATTGAGTAAATGTAAATATTGCTGTTCGAACCTCAAAGAAATAAATAGCAATGTAAAATTGAATGTAAGCTTCAATTTATTAAACGAAAACAGATAATGTGAACGTTTCGTGAATACCCTTTGTCAACAAAAATGGATGAATGAAACACTACAGACTATATTATCTCATTCGTCTGTATTGTTTTATTCATCCTGTTTTGTTGATAAAGGGGAAACCCGACACTTCCACATCTGTTTTTGTCACAAAGTGCGCACGTAAACCGTATGCTTATGTAGCGCAGTTTGCAACCTTGTTTATGTGTGCTATATTCAAGCTACGACACCGATCAATAACCAAACACAATACGTTGATAAAGGTTTTGAAGCTAAATGAAGATATATTTTATTACAATATAACAAAGATATTATGAGATATAAAGATGAAATGATAGATGTAATAAGTATGAAATCAAATGGATGGATGACAAATTGATGGAGATGGTGTGATGATGAATATGATATGAAAGCGATATGAAAATATATAATTAAATCAATTAATTATCAATACTTTACCAAACCGCTACCACATCAGACAATCTCACAGATAGGTTGCAACCATCACAGTCATACAGGCAACTAATAATTAACTAACTAACTAAACACAATCCAGACGTGTAGAAGAAAGCCAAAAGAGTGTCCTTGATATTCAACAAAAACTGTAAGGTTGTTCTAATATTGTTAATTTGTCTCTTCTTGAAATTGTTCTGATTTCACAGTATTCATAAACAGATCAATTGTTTCTCAATGTTCTGATATTAAAATAAGCAAATGGTTCTTCACAGGTAACTTATAAAACAGGCAAATGTTCAGTTTCTATTAGTGTCAAGCTATGAGTGTATAGCCTAAAGTTGGCTTGTTAAAGCCCAGCCTCCAACGGCTCATTCACAGAGCCGAACAGATTATTGAAATCACAAATTAAGTCTACACAAGACTTTAATCAAACTCTACACAAGAGTTATAACACAACTTGATTCAGCTCAAACTTTGAGCACCACAAAGTCTACACAAGACTTAAATCACACTCTACACAAGAGTTAACACAAAACGTGTTTCAGCTCGAACTTTGAGCACTACAAAGTCTACACAAGACTTTAATCCAACTCTACACAAGAGTTAAACAAATGAGCCTAAAAGACTCCGCTGTGGTTATCGCTTAGAGACTATGAGCCTAAAAGACTCCGCTGTCTGGTCTCTTTTGAGACAATGAGCCTAAAAGACTCCGCTGAGTGGTCTGAAGAAACTGCTCAAAACTCTGGCATTTATAGGCAAAAATCAAGCAAACGAAGCAAAATTCTACCCACACAACCGGATGTTAGTCATATCCGTAAACATCTGAAATTCCTTAAAACTCCCCCAGATTCCATAATCATGGACAACAACAACCCATCCTGATACCGGACATCCTCATATCAAGGATAAATAAATTCGTCAGCCCCATAGTTACGAGATATCAATCAAGCCATACCATAACAAAGTCACTCCCGTAGAATGCAGGGATCCTACTTTGCTTATAAGTTTACGGAGAAAACAAGATTGATGCCTTTCTCACAATAACACCCACACTACGTAGTTTAATTCAAACTTCCGGGCCATAGGTGCATGATCTGATAAGACCTGTATCAACAAAAGAAGGGTTGTTCCGGAGGGATTACAATAACAACAACAACTAATACTACGACGACGTACATCCTGTCGTAAACTGACGCCTACACGGAAGCATTTCGTTACATATCTCCCCCTAAGACTAAATTTGGTACAACATTTAGTTAGATCATCGAAATGCCTCAAGATCACATCGATCTCGACAATTATTTGGGCTCATGGTTGTCCCTTCCTTCAACAGACAACATCGGCATCACACATCCACACTTCAACTCCACCTTGCCGTGTGTCATGCATTTCGGTGGTTCATGTTCCTTGTTTTCGTCAAAACATGGAAGTCGAGGACTCTTAACGGTGGGAGCATGAGTAAATGATCGAATGTCACTTGTCATACTGTCGTTGTTGGAGGAAGCCTGACACTCCGACTTTAACCTAAGCAGTTCAAGCTCTTTCTCCATCAGAGCTTCTTGCCTTTGAGCTCGTGCTCTGCTTATCTCCTCCTCTTCTTTGGCACGTTCTCTCTCCTTCTCTTTTCTCTCTTCATCTTCTTGTAACTGGGCTGTCACCCAAGCACGGAGATCTTCACCCCTTATCTCCAATTTTTCTCCAAGTTTAATTAATCTTTCCACATCCATCTCTAGGAGAATTAATCAAACCAATTCAAATTCAAATAAACAAACTTCAATATGTTTATCAACACTATTGCCGTAAATGTTACTTTCACGTAGAATAAAGTGGTATTACAAGTAACCTTATTAACGATATGCGGTCAATATAGATCCCAAAACAGATTCAAAACAGGCAATTAATACCGATTCCTACACGGAATTCAACATAGACTCAATATATAGAATCAAAACAAATTTACTACAGGTCCTAACACAGAACCAACGCTTCACCCAGATTCCTACACAGAATCAAAACATTGACTTAATATAGACGCATATTAGAGTCAAAACAACTGATTTAATACAGGTCCTCACACGGAACCAACGCTTCACCCAGATTCCCCACACGGAATCAACACAATAGCTTCACCCAGATTCCTCACACGGAATCAACAAAATAGCTTCACCCAGATTCCCCACACGGAATCATAAAAACTATCTTCACCCAGATTCTTTCTCAGAATCAACAAAATAACTTCACCCAGATTCTTTCTCAGAATCAACAAAATATCTTCACCCAGATTCTTTCTTAGAATCAACAAAATATCTTCACCCAGATTCTCTCTTAGAATCAACAAAATATCTTCACCCAGATTCTCTCTTAGAATCAACAAAATATCTTCACCCAGATTCTTTCTTAGAATCAACAAAATGTCTTCACCCAGATTCTCTCTCAGAATCAACAAAATATCTTCACCCAGATTCTTTCTTAGAATCAACAAAATGTCTTCACCCAGATTCTCTCTCAGAATCAACAAAATATCTTCACCCAGATTCTCTCTCAGAATCAACAAAATATCTTCACCCAGATTCTTTCTTAGAATCAACAAAATATCTTCACCCAGATTCTTACACAGAATCAACAAAATGTCTTCACCCAGATTCTTCCTTAGAATCAACAAAATATCTTCACCCAGATTCTCTCTTAGAATCAACAAAACATCCTCACCCAGATTCTTTCTTAGAATCAACAAAATATCTTCACCCAGATTCTTTCTTAGAATCAATAAAATATCTTCACCCAGATTCTCTCTCAGAATCAACAAAATATCTTCACCCAGATTCTTACACAGAATCAATACCTTGACTTACTATATGTGCATAGAAAGTCAGAACAAATGATTTAATACAGATCCTCACACGGGACCAACACAATATTCTCCCAGATTCCTACACGGAATCAAATTACCCCAACAACCACCTTCGTTCCTTACAAAAGGGAGAGGGGGGACAATGGAGGCTTTACAGCGCGAGTACCGCTTTCGCGCTAAGTCAGTGATCCGTATCACTATGTCAGATGACTGACAACTTAGAACCGAACAAATGAAAATTACCAGAATAACTTGTATTACACCTTGCGTATAATGACAGTCTTATAACCATTAAATGGATACCAATTTGCTTTAAGCTCAAAGATATTATCTATCTCGAGTTTCAAACAACTCCCTAACCTGTCTCAACAATTGTTTGGTCGCGATGTCTCTTGAATGCACAACAATAAGAATCCCACTTCTGACACCAAATTATGTCACAAAGTGCGCACGTAAACCGTATGCTTATGTAGCGCAGTTTGCAACCTTGTTTATGTGTGCTATATTCAAGCTACGACACCGATCAATAACCAAACACAATACGTTGATAAAGGTTTTGAAGCTAAATGAAGATATATTTTATTACAATATAACAAAGATATTATGAGATATAAAGATGAAATGATAGATGTAATAAGTATGAAATCAAATGGATGGATGACAAATTGATGGAGATGGTGTGATGATGAATATGATATGAAAGCGATATGAAAATATATAATTAAATCAATTAATTATCAATACTTTACCAAACCGCTACCACATCAGACAATCTCACAGATAGGTTGCAACCATCACAGTCATACAGGCAACTAATAATTAACTAACTAACTAAACACAATCCAGACGTGTAGAAGAAAGCCAAAAGAGTGTCCTTGATATTCAACAAAAACTGTAAGGTTGTTCTAATATTGTTAATTTGTCTCTTCTTGAAATTGTTCTGATTTCACAGTATTCATAAACAGATCAATTGTTTCTCAATGTTCTGATATTAAAATAAGCAAATGGTTCTTCACAGGTAACTTATAAAACAGGCAAATGTTCAGTTTCTATTAGTGTCAAGCTATGAGTGTATAGCCTAAAGTTGGCTTGTTAAAGCCCAGCCTCCAACGGCTCATTCACAGAGCCGAACAGATTATTGAAATCACAAATTAAGTCTACACAAGACTTTAATCAAACTCTACACAAGAGTTATAACACAACTTGATTCAGCTCAAACTTTGAGCACCACAAAGTCTACACAAGACTTAAATCACACTCTACACAAGAGTTAACACAAAACGTGTTTCAGCTCGAACTTTGAGCACTACAAAGTCTACACAAGACTTTAATCCAACTCTACACAAGAGTTAAACAAATGAGCCTAAAAGACTCCGCTGTGGTTATCGCTTAGAGACTATGAGCCTAAAAGACTCCGCTGTCTGGTCTCTTTTGAGACAATGAGCCTAAAAGACTCCGCTGAGTGGTCTGAAGAAACTGCTCAAAACTCTGGCATTTATAGGCAAAAATCAAGCAAACGAAGCAAAATTCTACCCACACAACCGGATGTTAGTCATATCCGTAAACATCTGAAATTCCTTAAAACTCCCCCAGATTCCATAATCATGGACAACAACAACCCATCCTGATACCGGACATCCTCATATCAAGGATAAATAAATTCGTCAGCCCCATAGTTACGAGATATCAATCAAGCCATACCATAACAAAGTCACTCCCGTAGAATGCAGGGATCCTACTTTGCTTATAAGTTTACGGAGAAAACAAGATTGATGCCTTTCTCACAATAACACCCACACTACGTAGTTTAATTCAAACTTCCGGGCCATAGGTGCATGATCTGATAAGACCTGTATCAACAAAAGAAGGGTTGTTCCGGAGGGATTACAATAACAACAACAACTAATACTACGACGACGTACATCCTGTCGTAAACTGACGCCTACACGGAAGCATTTCGTTACAGTTTTCGTTTAATAAATCGAAGCTTTCATTCAATGTCACATTGTTATTTATGTCATTATTACTGAAGGACATGTTCAGCATTACGATTTGCCTCTCAAGAACAGTAAACATAATTTATATTTTCGTATCTTTTTAATCACCACCCCCCCCCCTCCCCTTGCCTCCTGATTATATCTTATTTTAATAACAACTAAGCATGCTTTCATTTTTAACAATTAGTCATTTACTGTTTGCTCAATAAGAATTAATTTTATGCCCTGTTTTACTCTGTATTTTAATTTTAGTTGGTAAATTCTTCAATGAAGAGATGCCGCGAAAGAATCTGTCTGAATTCCTTCTATTACTCATGTTTTCTTCTAATATATGTAGCAATTCTTTTCCACTGAATAAGTCAATCATTTGATATTATTACTCCAAAAACCTGAGGGTTTATTTGCCAGAAAACAACAATGTTCCATTTGAATACGGTCTTTGAAAACAAGCAAGTGAGGCCAGTATTTACGTTAAAAGACCGTATTGTCTTATACGGGCTTTTTCCATAAGTCCACGGAACGGAGTCTCTGTCAATTCGAAACGAAAAAGACCGTTCGGCCATTTTTAGCTAGAATAATCAAATGTTTATAAAACTTTATTATATAGGTGAATAGAGAATTCATTATTGTGCATTTTTATGAAAAAATATATCGCCTGTCTTTAAGAACCTAGCCAGTACGATCGTGAAATGTTTTTTGGCTCTCCTGATAAAAGCCGTCTGATGCATATACGGTCTTTTTCCTTACGACGGCAGTGTGACGTTACGACTGTTGAAGCGTATTCCAAAAAAGCAAGAATGTAAGAATCGTATATAAGTACTCCCCAGGATTGGTTACATACACACTCCCAAGGAAATAGGAACCAGAATGAATAGAAGATTTGACGTCACGACTTTTCATCTCTATTGCCAGACGTATCGACTGACTAGAACCGGGAATTGCCTCAGTCTCAGGAGACAGTCAGACTGCCAGTCGCATTAATCACAAATCACTCAGGGAGGTGTCTTAGTACAGACCCGTCAGTCAGATTCTGTCACGTGATCCATCAAGCTACTGATGTGTTGTCTAGCTTCCGGCCACCATACTGTTGTTTGTTTGTTTTTTGTTTGTTTTTTAAGGGTTTTTACGGCGCTTGCAACACGTTTGGGTCATTTCAGCGCCGCCAGTAAAAAGGAAAGGAAGTCTTCACGGAAGCCCCAGGTTTGAGAGTTTCGGTTTATCGAGACAATACAGACTGAAATACATTGAAAAACATCGGTTTAAGATTTTGGCCAGAAACCCGTCCTTCAAATATCTATAGATTAAAATGACCTTCATCTTGACAAATACTCTCAAAACTGAAATTTCGTGAAGTCCCAGGTTTGAGAGGTTTTTGCCAAGATAGGGGTGATTTAAATCGATCGATATTTGAAGGACGAATTTTCTGGTCAGAATTTTAAATATAATATGGGTTTTTCAAGAGTGCGGCAGAATAGATTGTTCGAAGATGACGTCACTCAGGTCTTTGTTATTGTTTTTTGCCACCCGCGTTTATGAGTAATGCTCACTGAACTGTATTAACCTAACTATAAACGTTCATGGATACACAGAGTTTTGTGTGTTGGTCCGTTATACTTCCGGATGGCAATGTTGTGAGCTTATTAGCCAAGCGCATACTATCTATACATAGAGATTTCACTGAGATCGATAACAGAGGAGAGGGCGGTGACCTTTGCTTTCATTAACACACTCACAACACACACACACACAACACACACACACACACAGAAACACACCCACAATACGCACAGACACACACACACATACACACACAACACGCACAGACACACAACACACACACAGACACGCAACACACACACATGCAACACACACACACACGCA
>NC_088366.1:51453500-51466000 GCF_034508935.2 Berghia stephanieae | reverse complement strand
CAAAAATATATTTTTTAACACTCAGACAAAATAGCAATAAAATTCTTGCGGTACATCATTTCTCAAGTAAAACATGCTCTACAACACACTGTTCATTTTCTTTAAACTTTGTGATGTACAAAAGAAATTTGAATAAAAAAAATGTTGGTTGTATCGTAACGAATGTGACGATTTTCCTATAGTTGGTAAGTTGGGTTAAGAGGTGAAGAATGTCAAGGGGAAATACCTAAGGATTAGTGGAGGAAAAACAAGAAAGTAGCCGATGAGGGAAAGTGTATGGTGGACGAACTCACCTGTATTTGGTTCCGCAATCCACATTAGTTATCCAAGACCAGGCTTTGTCCCAGTTGGAACAGGAGGCAGGTACTCTCCTCAAAACGTGCATCTTTTTGGCAGGGTATTTCTGCACTCTGGATATGGGAAATAAAATAAACAAACACGAAATTAGAGCTTTTATGTAGCGCAACATAAGGAAAAAAATATCATCACCCAAAACTATACTAGTTTTTGAGGGTTTTACGGCACTTGCAACACATTAAGGTCATATCAGCGCCAGTAAAAAGGATGAAATTGGGATAGTAAAAAGTTCTAGAATTACAATTAAAGCAACCAAGAAAAGGTAAGACAAAGGGGAATTTGGTCAAATAGGAAATAGATGTAGATTCCAAGAGTGTACTTAGTTTGAGATCACCAAAAAGTCTCATCCAGACACAAGCACAGGTCCCTACAAAGAGGAATTCACTCAAATGTTTATAAATCATATATAATATTATATAAATAAAACACAATACAGTGCATAACAGAGATATGATTTACAAGGAAAAAAAATATCATCTCCCAGGGTATCCGGCCAGGGCCAGGACAAAACCAAGTAATCTCATTCCAAGGCAAAGACAGAAAGTATGTTGGAAAACAGACATAGGGGGATAGCAGACACAGTATGTACCTTCCTGGCCACTATGGGAGGTCAGGAACCCCACCCAGGAAACTATACTATCTATTATACATTAAACTGTTTCTTCTTGACTGGATGCTTCTAAACTCTGTATCGGGAAAAAACCCAACTAACAAACAACTCGAGAGCTTTTATATAGCGCGACATAAGAACAACAATATAATCACCCAAAACTATACTATCTATTATAGATAGAACGAAGATGACGTCACTCAGGTCTTTATTATATTTTCTTTTGCCATCCACGTTTATGAGTAATTCTCACTAAACTGTATTAACCAGACTATAAAAGTTCATGGTTAGAACGAGTTTTTTGTGTGTTGGTCCGTTATTTATTCCTGATGGCAATGTTGTGAACTTATTAGCCAAGTGCATACTATGTATTTCTGTCTCGGATTTTCTCCCACAGTAAACTCACGTGTAAACAGCGCTGTCTTTGTCCGAAAAAAATTGTAATATTATTGCCTAAAAGGCGTCATGTCATGTCTTGTTCTACATGTTACGTTTATTCCTATTGACCAGGGACCCCTTGTCAAGCGCTTTGTCGAGCACGTTTAGTGGATATTGCGCTATACAAAATACAAAATCTCATGTTGTATTTGTTTTTATTCTATCGATAGAACAAATATGATGTCACTCAGCTCTTTGTTATTGTTTTTTGCCATCCACGTTTATGAATACTTCGCACTCAACTGTCTTAACCAGACTATAAACGTTCATGGTTACACATAGTTTTGCGTGTTTGTCCGTTATACTTCCGAACGGCAATGTTGTGAGCATCTTAGCCAAGCGCAAACTATTTATATGTTAACTCGGGGTTGGCTAGGGTGCCCCTTGTAAAGCGCTTAAAGCACGTTTAGTGGATATTGCGCTATACAAAATCTCATGTTGTTTTAGTTTTTAATCTCCACATCCATTTCAACTACTGTAATCCCTAACAACTGAAAAAAAATCTAATTTGATGCCCCACATGTCAGACAATGTATAAAATAGGAACTTAAATAGGTGTACTGAAAACTAGACAAAAAAGAAGATTTTGATTGGTCAAAATAAGGCGATGGAAAAAAAAAAAGGGGGGGGGGGGGGGTATGTGGAAAGGGCGAAGGGGAGATAACTTGATTGTCTTAGACAAGGGGAGTGAATGAGGACTGAATTTGATTAGATGGTATTCGAATGACTGTGGGATTGTTAAGGTCCTATTTATCGATGGCGGTTGTCTTTCTTTGCTGCGATGGGTTCTTTTACAGTGGCGTCTTTAGATCGTTCCAAGATGACGTCACTCAGGTCTTTATTATTGTTTTTTGCCATCCGCGTTTATGAGTAATGCTCACTGAACTGTATTAACCTGACTAAAAACGTTCAAGGTTACACACAGTTTTCACCCCAAAAAGCAATAACAAAGACTTGAGTGACGTCAACTTCGTTCTATCTATAAATGATCAAGGTTATCTATAATTTTGTGTGTTTTTACGTTATATCCGACTGGCGGGTTTTATAGGTAGTGTAACTGAATGCATAGCATCACTAAGTTTTCTAGACAAAATAAGTACAAAAATTATTCTTTTTTCCCCCTCGATATAGATAGTATGCAGATGACGTCACTCAGGCCTTTGTTATTGTTTTTGCCATCCGCGTTTGTGAGTTGTTCTCACTAAACTGTATTAACGAGACTATAAAAGTTCATGGTTACACAGAGTTTGTGTGTTGGTCCGTTATACTTCCGGATGGCAATGTTGTGAACTCCTTGGCCAAGCGCATTCTATCTATAGACAGTATGCGCTTGGCTCAGAAACTCATAACATTGCCATCCGGAAGTATAAAGGACCAACACACAAAACCGTGTGTATCCATGAATGTTTATAGTCGGGTTAATATAGTTCTCATAAACGTGGATGGCAAAAACAGTAATAAAGGGTGGCGTCAACTTCATTCTATGTATAAAACATTACCATCCAGAAGTATAAGGGACCAACACAGAAAACTATGTGAAACCATGAACTTTTATCGTCTGGATTATACAGTTACGTGAGATTTACTCATAAACGCGGATGGTTAAAAAAAAACAAACAAAAAAAAAAAACAAACCAAATCACGAGTGACCCGGATGGCAAAAAAAACAAAACAAAACAAAAACAAACCAAATCACGAGTGACACGGATGGCAAAAAACCCCCCCAAAACAATAACAATAACATGAGTGACTTTAACTTCCTTCTATCTATAGATAGTTCGAAGATGACGTCACTCAGGCCTTTGTTATTGTTTTTGCCATCCGCGTTTGTGAGTTGTTCTCACTAAACTATATTAACCAGACAATAAAAGTTCATGGTTACACAGGGTTTGTGTGTTGGTCCGTTATACTTCCGGATGGCAATGTTGTGAACTCCTTGGCCAACCGCATTCTATCTATACAGTTACGTGAGATTTACTCATAAACGCGGATGGTAACAAAAAACAAAAAAAACCCCAAAACACGAGTGACACGGATGGCAAAAAAAACAACAAAACAAACAAAAACAATAACAAAGACTTGAGTGACGTTAACTTCGTTCTATCTATAAACGCTCAAGGTTAAACATAGTTTTGTGTGTAGATAGTATGCGCTTGGCTAAGAAGCTCATAACATTGCCATCCGGAAGTATAAAGGACCAACACACAAAACCGTGTGTATCCATGAACGTTTATAGTCGGACTAATATAGTTCAGTGAGCATTACTCATAAACGCGGATGGCAAAAAACAATAACAAAGACCTGAGTGACGTCATCTTTGAACTATCTATAGATAGAATGCGCTTGGCCAAGGAGTTCACAACATTGCCATCCGGAAGTATAACAGACCAACACACAAAACTATGTGTAACCATGAACTTTTATAGTCTGGTTAATACAGTTTAGTGAGAACAACTCACAAAAGCGGATGGCAAAAACAATAACAAAGGCCTGAGTGACGTCATCTGCATACTATCTCATTCATTGCCATCCTGAAATACAACGGACCAACACACAAAACCGTGTGTACCCATGAACGTTTATAGTCTGGTTAATACAGTCCAGTGAGCATTACTCATAAACGCGGATGGCAAAAAACAATAACAAAGACCTGAGTGGCGTCAACTTCATTCTATGTATAAAATATTGTAGTCTGTAACTGTAAACGAATCTATCGCTGGTGGTGCTATGCAAAATAAACAACCACATGAAATCCCTTCGATTCCCTCCCTTGGGATAATTTGTTTTTATGGCCTCTCCTCTAAGGGGAGATTAAAAAGATCCGAGCGTCAACCCGACTCAAAGTGAGCGATAGGGATTCAATGTCTTGCTCAAGGAAAAAAATATCGAGATGCAAATTAAAAAATAAGAATGAAAAAAGCATTTAAAATGAAATAAACCTATCCTCAACCCCCTTGCCACCCCCTCCCCCCCCCCCAACCCCATCACCATAAAAAAATATAAACAACAAGAAAAAATAATACCAAAAATAAAATAAACATCATCAACAACAACAACAAAAAAGGGAAAAAGTCCGAATAAAAAACATACGAAACAAAGCAAATAAAAACGTTTTAAAAAAGGAAACAACAAGAACAACAACAAGAACAACAACAACAACAACAACAACAACAACAACAACAACAACAACAACAACAACAAAGTACCTCGAGCCATAAATAGATTGACCTATAGCCTCACATTTGCCTAAAAAATACGTCTTAATTGGATTCAATATTCTGATGTCACGCCGCCCAGAAACGGCGAGCAGCGTGGTTCTAAACAAAGAAAATTGGTACTTTTTATTCTTCATGCTGGCTAGAACTTTACATAATATGTATGTGATCAGAATGTATAAAAGTCAAAACATGATCATATTATGTGCTTCTCCTCTGGATACACTTTTTTTTTTGCTCGTCGGAGAAATATTTCATAAGGGCGTCCGCCATTGTTCCGATAGTTTAGAGCCAGTTACTAAGTTAGTATTCGTCATTACGAGGGAAGTGACGTCATGACTCTTGAAGCCAATACTCTTCAACAGTCGTAACGTCACTTCCTTCCTAAAGACGCATGGTAACTTAGTAACACTGGCTCTACACTATCGGAACAATGGCGGACGCCCGTATGAAATATTTCTCCGGCGAGCATAAAGTGTATCCAGAGGAAAAAATAAAAACACATACATTTGATCATGTTTTGACTTTTAAATTTTACACATTCTGATCACAAGACATATGAATAGTTCTAGCCAGCATGAAAAATAAAAAGCAATGATTTTCTTTGTTTAGAACCAAGATGGCCGCCGTTGCCGGGCGGCGTGACATCAGACTATTGAATCGTATTCATGGTGACAAATTATGGATCAGGCACCGCCGGTGTAAGATAAAGATCTGAACAAGTGTGTATGAAACGGTGAAAGACAAAAACAAGAAAGAAAAATATAAGAAAACAAATTACCTATCCCCAAAAATCTGACACCCTTCGACTGTGGATCGAACCTGAGACCTCCTACATACAGTAACCAAGTAGTCTGTGGTTCGATTCCCAGTCGAATGGGACTGGATTTCAGGAATGTTTTATTTTTGTCTTGTATTATTCTTTCTGCATTGTCTGCCACTGCAGCATACACAATTTTTGTGCGGCTATGCGGCCTTGTGCTATGACATTCGCTTTCGGATCGGAAGGTCCTGGGTTCGAACCTCGCTCGCTCGGCGCATAGTTGAGTCCTTGGAACAGGCTCTTTACTCACATTCTCTCACCGTACTCAGGTGTAAAATGAGTGAGTACGTTAATAGCGTTGTCTTTGTCCGAAAAAAAAAATGTAATATCGCCTAACAGGCGTCATATCTAGTCCTACATGTTCAGTGTTGCTGTAGGTCATGGACCCTTTGTAAAGCGATTTGAGCACGTTTAGTGGATATTGCGCTATATAAAAGCTCTATTATATGATTATAATTTTTCAGGTCCCAAAATAAGGAGACGTCACCAAAATGAACACAAGTGTAAACAATTTGTCTTTTAAATAGTGCCCCCCCACCCCTCCCCTCTGATGTCTTGAGCTTTGAGCTTTAGCTTTTATATAGCGCAAAATCCACTAAACGTGCTCAAAGCGTTTTACAAAGGGTTCCTGGCCAACAGAAACATATATCATGCAGAACGAGACATGACGCCTGTTAGGCGATATTACATCTTTTTATTACCGACAGAGACAGCGCTGTTGACAGCCAAGTAATCATTTTACACCTGAGTACGGTGAGAGAATGTGAGTAAATAGTCTTCTCCAAGGATTCAACTATGCGCCACTCATAGCGGAGGCTAGAACTCAGGCCCTTCCTATCCCAAATCGAGCATCATACCACTAGACCACATAGCTGTATATGTCTCATTCTTTAATTATAATAATTGTGTCTCCTCCCCTGCGGCAATAAATGTCTTCGCACAAGATTCCCCCCCCCTCCCTCCCCCCATGACCCCCCCCCCTTCCACCGTCCCGCCCTTTTTGGTTGATAAGTAAGCTAATAATTATAGGAATTATACTCACGGAACAGCGCGCGTGCATCGCTCAGCCAGTGCAGACACCACCAGAATGAGCTGAAGTATCCCATTGAATGACATTGATGTGAGCAGGGAGTGAACGAACGTTTTCTGGTGTCTGAGCGGTGAATTCGTCCGGGCCATTGGAGTGAAAGAAGAAAGTAGGTTTGAGGTCGTCTTGTGTCGCTGCTCACCCTGTTAGGAGGATGGGTAGACACGGTGCATGCTGCTGTTGCTGCTTGCTACGTACAATGATGGTGGTGGCAATGATGATAATGATGGTGTTGGTAATGAATGTTCTTATAATAATGTTGATGATGTTGATGATGATGATGATGTAGCCGTGGTAAGTTGAGTGTAGAGTGGGTTTATTTTTGTTCTTGAATGATGAAAAGTAACTGTAATGTCATTAGGTGGGTGGGGTGTGTGAGTGTGAGTACTTAATTAATTCTCTTTGAAGTTGGCTTGCTTGATAAATCTCGTTGACTTGAAATAGTATTGGCTGAAGATGTTACTGGTGACACTGTAGGCGTTGGCAATGATAATGATTATGATGATGGCAATTATGATGATTGATATTATCTACGTTGAGGAGAAAATTAGGTTGACGAGAGTTGATTGTCAAACGAATTGTTTGATGTTTGTATGTCAAGCTATTCTCCAGGCTGTGATGAATTAGCTGATGTTTGCCTTTGTGAATAGAACACTTTTGTTAACGTGTTCTGTTCGAGTTTATGACGATGATCAATACAAACGCACGATAGTTACTCTTCATTCAATGCCTTTTATATTTTCTACTAACTGATGCCAAGAGATATAGCCTATTTATAGAATGTGAACATTAATCAATTTTTTTCATCCAATCCAATATAAGATGAGTCATCCCCAAGGTGACAGAATCAATTTTCCTTTTTGTTTTCACGATTTTACCTTGAAGACAGACGGCTGCAAAATCGATGATAATAATATTAATTTAGCAATAGAAATGATGATGCATCTCTCGAGGAACGTGGCTATAGCTTTTTAGCTTAATCTTCCGCGAAACACTGAGAATCACACAACAAATAAAAAATGATATTCAAATCCGTTTAATCTGAACAGGTTGATTCGTTGGATTAAGTCCAGTGTCATAGTTCTTCTGCTTACTGCCCCTTGAGTCCAGTGTCATATTCCTCCTGCTTACTTCCCCTTGAATCCAGTGTAATAGATCTCCTGCTTACTGCCCCTTGAATCCAGTGTCATATTCCTCCTGCTTACTGCTCCTTTAGTCCAGTGTCATAATCCTCCTGCTTACTGTCCCTTGAGTCCAATGTCAAGTCCTCCTGCTTAGCTCCCCTTGTTCTATTTATAGGCATTCCATCTTAATGAATTTAATCAATCCAGTGAGATTTTGGAATTATTCCAGTGGGCACAGAATGTCTTCAGGAACGTGTTGGTGGAGAGCAGATTATGATACGATACGGTAATTTGCAATTCTTGTGAAGGATTTTTCTCTCTCTTGCTTGTGTAAATCTGTGCAAAAAGAAGAGTGTGAGAAGCGTATGAGAACATGCTTACAATAATATCAAAACTTGTCCTGAGCTAAGCACAAATATAATAATTCAATTAAAGATATTCAGATTAAAAATCCATTAAACTGATGGTATGAGTATAAATGGGGGGAGGAGGGTATATAAGGCATTGGACTCTGACCCGGAAGGTCTCGAGTTCGATCCCCAATTCAAGCACTTTCGGGGTTTTTAAAAAAAATGCTTGGGTGAGAACATTAATCCCTAATTAGCTCACGTTGGACACCATGGGTGATTCCTGTTGACGTCAGACGTTTGTTTGTTTGACGGAGAATCTGTATTTCTTCATGGAGTGCCTTGGCGCGGAAGGGCGTGGTTTTTAGTAAGTTTAAATACAATACTCGCCAATCATGCCCGCCAATACACAAAAATTATGTAAAACTATTTAAAAATCTGACTGAATTTATTGGGGACAAATCACCTAACTAGAGGTATGAAAATAGCTGAGTGACGTCACTGTCATCCATTCAATACAATGGCATAAAACTTTTGGAGTTGTATTGCTGTCTCCGGATGCTAGAAAACTTAGCATTAAGGATTGAAACCGACATGTACGTATTTACAGGTCTGATAACCCACATTGTTATGGGCTCTGTGTTGTAATGGAAATATTCCAAAAACCAACGCAAATTATTGTCCGTTAAAACAGTGTTAAATCAAGGCCATAATTCCGCTCGGCTATCAGACCTTATAATATATGCACCTAGATTGAAACATATAAAATCTAAAATCAATGTATTTATTTGTTTATATTATCCTATGTGAAAAAACCTTCGGGCCTCAGGTAATATTTATCCGCCGCGCAAATCCGGTTGACTAAAAATAGATCTGGGGCGTAAATATTATATCTCGACGTGAATGATAATTCTTCAGGTTAAATGGTGAAATTTCAGTTGTAATTATCACCCCTGCCTGTTAGGCGATATTACAATTTTTCGGACAAAGACAACGCTGTTAACGGCCAGGTACTCATTTTACACCTCAGCACGATGAGAGAATGTGAGTAAAGCGCCTTTTCCAAGGACTCAACTATTTGCCGAGCGCGAGTCTCGAACCCGGGACCTTCCGATCCGAAAGCGAGTGTCATACCACTAGACCACATACCCGCACATAGCCGTTTAGTGGATATTAATTGGCCAGTAGCAATGCTCAAGATTTTATTCCTTTTTATTTTTTAGTAAAAGCATTCTTAAAATCATTCCCAGGTTTGAAATTTCGAACCTCAACTCACTCCAAAAGTCGCGAAGTATTATTGGGATGGAATGTGTTCGAAAAAGAAAAAAAGCTTCCAGAAAAACAACTTGAGATTTTTGTGTGCGTGTGCAATATCCACTAAAGTCCTCAGCGCGCTTTGCAAAGGGTCCCTGAACAACAGCAAGATGTAAAAAAAAAAAAGAAATTAAATTAAAAAAATTGAGCTTTTATATAGCACCATAGCCACAAAATGTGCTCAAAGCGCTTTACAATGGGTTGCTGGTCAACAGCAACCTTTAACATTGAGGACGGGACATGGCGCCTGTTAGGCGATGATACAATTTGTCAGACAAAGACAACGCTGTTAACAGCTAGGTACTCATTTTACACCCGAGTACGGTGAGAGAATGTGAGTAAAGAGCCTTTTCCAAAGACTCAACTATGCGTCGAGCGAGGCTCGAACCCAGGACCTTCCGATCCGAAAGCGAGTGCCATACCACTTGACCACATAGCCACACAAAATATTCAAACGTGAGAGTTCTAGAATACTCCATTGTGTGTGTAAATCAAAATATGATAGTAGATCCGTTGTTACAGTGATGATGGTACCAAACGCAGCATAATCGACAGACTACTGTTGTTGATCGATACCAGGTGACATTTTATATTCTTCTCACATCGGATGTGAAAATCAGTAAGAAAAGATGGGCTAGAGAATAGAAACGCACATACAACTAAATGTGTGAAAAACAATCGCTAGGTTTATTAAACGTGTAGTAGAATATATGAATGGTGTGCGAACGTGTGTGTGTGTGTGTGTGTGTGTGTGTGTGTGTATGTGTGTGTGTGTAGGTATGGATAGATGTATGTATGTATGTATGTATGTATGTATGTATGTATGTATGTATGTATTTATGTATTTATGGCAATGTTGTGAGCTTCTTAGCCAAGTGCACACTGCCTATAGATAGTATGCGCTTGGCTAAGAAGCTCACAACATTGGCATCCAGAAGTCTAACGGACGAACACACAAAACTCTATGTAACCTTTAACGTTTATAGATAGTTCGAAGATGACGTTACTTAGGTCTTTGTTATTGTTTTTTGCCATCCGCGTTTATGAGTAATGCTCACTGAACTGTATTAACCCGACTATAAACGTTCATGGAATACACATAGTTTTGTGTGTTGGTCCGTTATACTTCCGGATGGCAATGTTATGATCTTCTAAGCCAAGCGCATACTATCTATATATGTTTGTCTCACATTGAACGTTAATTTTCTGATTGATAAAATTTAGTGAGTAATATCGTAGCCATCGTTATGTTATAGCCTGATACTGAAATCCAAAAGGACTGGCAGTTTGACGTCATTATTTGTTTTTTGCACCGCCTAGTGAGTTGTCGTTAGTAGTGCTCATGGAAACAAGTTATTTCATTGGTTTAACTATTGAATGCAACTCACGATTTGTTTTCTTTTGTGGCAAAAGACTGACATTTTGACGTCATTTTTTGGTCAGTGTCAGGCCATAACGTTACGAAGGCCACGGTAGTATTCTCAAAAAAATGTCTGGCTATAAAACAATAACAAAGAGCTGAGTGACGTCAATTTCTGTACGATATTATAGATAGAATGCGCTTGGCCAAGGAGTTCACAACATTGCCATCCGGAAGTATAACGGACCAACACACAAACTCTGTGTAACCAGGAACTTTTATAGTCTGGTTAATACAGTTTAGTGAGAACAACTCACAAACGCGGATGGCAAAAACAATAACAAAGGCCTGAGTGACGTCATCTGCATAATATCTATAATATAGATAGTATGCGCTTGGCTAAGACGCTCATAACATTGCCATACGGAAGTATAACGGACCAACACACAAAACTGTGTGTATCCTTAAACGTTTATAGTCGGGTTAATACATTTCAGTGAGCATTACTCATAAACGCGGATGGCAAAAAAAAAACAAAAACAATAACAAAGACCGGAGTGACGTCATCTTCGAACTATCTATGGCCTGATACTGAAATCCAAAAGGACTGGCAGTTTGACGTCATTATTTGGTTTTTGCACCGCTTAGTGAGTTGTCGTTAGTAGAGCAAGTTATTTCATTGGTTGAACTATTGATTGAATACAACTCACGATTTGTTTTCTTTTGACGTCCTTTTTTGGTCAGTATCAGGCCAGAACTTTACGAAGGCCACGGTAGTATTCTCAAAAAAAAATGTCTGGCTATAAAACAATAACAAAGAGCTGATTGACGGCAATCTCTGTACGATATTATAATATAGGCCACTGTACTGTATGATGATGGAACAAAACACTCCACAGAATATCAAGAATAATCCCCCGTCTACTGTTTCATCTCAAGTGTCCTCTCCAAAGTTTCCCCGACATTTCAACATACCACCACAATGCCGATGACTACACAGTTTAAAAAAACAAAAACTCTCGTACTCTGGAAAAACACGTAGTTAAAATTTTGGCCATAAAACTCGTCCTCCAAATATCAATCGATTCAATTTAGCCATATTTTGGAAAAAAAAAAAAACCCTCTCAAACTGGGTCTTCTATGAAGGCTTAGCGAAGTTTTGAGAGATTTGCCATTTAAATCCATTGATATTTGAAGGTCGGGTTTTTAGGCCAAATTTTTAATCGGTGTTCATTTAAGGGTTTTACGCCGCTTGCAACACATTTAGGTTATATCAGCACCAGAGGTACAGTGTTAACTTGTAAATCATCATAATATCTATTCTTTCGTCTCTTTGTATTTATTAAACGAGTTATTTTTTTATGGTGCCTATTAGTAACACAACGAGCGTGCGAGTCAGTTGAGGGAGAGTTAATAAAGTTCTCACTTCAATAGGGAATGAGATTAGCGGAAGAGTAGCGTCCCTTGATTGGACGTCACCCATAGTCTGTGACGTCACCGGCGGAAAAGTTATTAGAGAGAGAACGTCATGTTGGTTGTGCGCATGCGTCTCTCGTCCTCGCGAGGTCGAGAGACGCATGCGCACAACCAACATGACGTTCTCTCTCTAATAACTTTTCGCGAGGACGAGAGAGACGCATGCGCAAAACCAAATTGACGTTCTCTATGTACGGTGACGTCAAATCAAGGGACACTACTCTTACGCTAATGTCATCCCCTCTAACTCAACTTTGCTCAGGGTTGGCCTCGAACCTTGTACTTACAGGTATAAAAGCGAATGCCATGCATATCATCATAGGATCACAAATGCGGCACCATAACTAAC
>NC_088366.1:51441000-51451000 GCF_034508935.2 Berghia stephanieae | reverse complement strand
AGTTTATAATTACAGAATCTCATATAGCTTGCATTGTATCGTTCACAGACAGTTTTACACAACTTTGAATGTCAGGAAAAATGTATCAATACGGCAATGTAAAATCGAAATGAATCATAAATAACTCCATTTTTTATATTTGAAAATACCAAAGGATAATGTGACCTAGACTTATTTGCTTGGACTTAACTCTCTCCTTATCAATTATAGGAAAATCGTCTCATTCGTTACGATACAGTCAACATTTTCCTTATAGGGAATGAGATTAGCGGAAGAGTATCGTCCCTTGATTGGACGTCACCCATAGTCTGTGACGTCACCGGCGGAAAAGTTATTAGAGAGAGAACGTCATGTTGGTTGTGCGCATGCGTCTCTCGTCCTCGCGGGAGACGCATGCGTACAACCAACATGACGTTCTCTCTCTAATAACTTTTCCGCCGGTGTCGTCACAGACTATGGGTAACGTCCAATCAAGGGACGCTACTCTTCCGCTAATCTCATTCCCTATTCAAATTATTTTTTGTAATCATAAAATTTAAAGAATATGACCAGTGTGTTGTTGAGCATGTTTTGCTAAAGAGATTATGTACTGCATTATGTCTGAGTGATAAAAAATATATTTTGTGTTAGTTGGGTATGACGTTTTGGGGAAAATCTTGAAAATGGCTGGTAAGGAGAGAGTTAAGGCCCTTGCGCTGAAAATAATGTAAAGATATGAAAAATTGAGTATGAAAAATAACCAGACAAAGCAAGAAATAAAAATAAAAGAGATTTTAAAAAACCCAGTCTTCCTAGACTGGTGAAGACATTGCTCATTAGCTGCGGTCCCTAGCATCTGGGCATAGCCGGCTACAGACAGAGGTAAATAGATGCTGGCTGGGTCATCATATTTATATAATATTGTTGTATGACCCGGAAGCATTGTCTACTGATAGTATAATATATATAAGAAGTCACTGCCCGGAAGACAATGAGTCGATTTTGAAACATGACAGGACGGGCCGTACAATGAGTGGCTGGCCATCATCATCATCATCATCATCATCATCATCATCATCATCATCATCATCATCATCATCATCATCATCATCATCATAATATGGCGATCAATATCCGGTCTAGAGTTACTGATGGGGGAAGTGGGAAAGCACCGAGGGGGATGGCGGAGTGGGAGGGGGGGGGGGGTTGTAGTCGATATGACCAGAAGAGAAAAAATAATAATATAAGAATTGACCTGGATAGGACAAAAAACAAATAAATAGATATATAAATAAATAATAATGCTGACTTTCTCACTTGCCTAACATAACACCGTTTTGAAACGAAAAGTCTCAAAGAAAAAAAGCAAGTGACATCAACATCCCCCCCCCCCTAAAAATAACAAAATACAAAACAAAACAAAAACATACCAAAAAAAAAACAAAAAAACAAAACAAAACAAAAACAAAACAAAAAAAAAACCCAACCCAAACAAATCACATTCGTCGAATTTGGTCAGAAAAATATCAGAAGCCCGGGAGATAGATAGATAGATAGATAGATAGATAGATAGAGAGAGAGAGAGAGAGAGAGAGAGAGAGAGAGAGAGAGAGAGAGAGAGAAGATAAGCGGGCCTCTATATTATTCATTTCATTTCGTTTACAACACCATTACACATTAAACGTGATCGCACCGTGTTGATAGCAATAAAATAGATAGATAGATAGATAGATAGAGAGAGAGAGAGAGAGAGAGAGAGAGAGAGAGAGAGAGAGAAAGAAATAAAGAGAGAGAGTGAGAGAGAGAGTGAGATAGATAGAGAGAGAGACAGCGGGAGTGAGAGATAGATAGATAGAGAGAGGAAGAAAGAGAGAGAGAGAGTGAGAGAGAGAGAGAGAAAGAAGAGAGAGAGAGAGAGAGAGAGAGAAGAGAGAGAGAGAGAGAGAGAGAGTGAAAAGATAAGCCGATCTCTAGATATATTATTCCTTTCATTTCGTTTACAACACGATTACACATTAAACACGATCGCATCGTGTTGATAGCAATAAAATGTGCATCGCATTTTTAATGGGGGTAAAAAACAAGAAAGACAACCTGTGATTTATATTTTATAGGCAAAGAGAACACGAATGTTTACACCAGTTTTATGAGTAGTTGTTTTACAGTTCTAGCAGTTCCTGTACCTCCATCATTACATTGCCTGGTTGTCAGGACTTGAAGAGCGGTTTTCCAAAAACTCCCGAACTCCATTTCCCCCCATTGTGAGATATTAAGGATTATTTCCCCTTAAAATCTCTCATTCGGTCTATTATTTTATCATATTTATTTAAACTTTAAATTCACACGAATCTCGGGGAAATTCTTGTGTCAATTGATGTTTGAGATATTATAATAATTTACATTTCAATTTATATCATGGATGGAAAATCTCAAAAAAAGTCAAACAAAATTGACTTAACGATTTTTTTTTGTTTGGAAAACCAGCCTTCTAATTTCACAACGTCTTCTCAGACGAATTTTTATATGGATTCCCGTTTTGTCTTATGTTTTTTTACGATGTATGAACGTAAGGGCTGATTCAAGTAGAAGAATAGAACAACGCTAGGAGCTTGGTACTTGTGAAGATGGCGTTGCCGTACTCAAATAACCCCCCAACCCCCCCCCCCCCCCCCCCCCCCAAAAAAAAAAGGGGAAAAAAACCCCAAATAAAGATAAATCCAACGAAAACAGAAAACAAACAAATCATAAACAAGCAAACAAAGAAATTTGTCCAGAACACTCGTCCTCAAAATATAGGTCAATTAAAGTACCCCCCCCCCTATCCCAATCTTCTCGACAACTCACAAACCTGTGACCTGTGACCTCCTTAAAGCCGTCCCTGAAGTCTCGGGTTTGAGAGATTTCGACAAGATGAGGGTCATTTTGATCAATCGATATTTGGATTTTTTTTAAACGAGCTTTTATATAGATAGTATGCGCTTGGCGGAGAAGCTCATAACATTGCCATCCGGAAGTATAACGGACCAACACACAAAACTGTGTGTATCCATGAACGTTTATAGTCTGGTTAATACAGTTCAGTGAGCATTACTCATAAACGCGGATGGCAAAAAACATCAACAAAGACCTGCGTGACGTCATCTTCGAACTATCTATAGTGCAATATCCATTATAGATATGTGCTCAAGACGCTTTACAATCATAATATGTCTTAAAATCCTCGATCAATAACAGTAAAATTGACCAATGACTTCGCGCCCAAACCCTAAATCAAATCGGCTTCGCTGTTCCCAAGGGGACCGTGGACCCCATTTTGAGAACCACTGATCTATAGATAGAACGACGATGACGTCACTCAGGTCTTTGTTATTTTTTATTTTTTTTTGCCATGTTTATGAGTAATTCTCACTAAATTGAAAAACCAGACTATAAACATTTAAGGTGACGCATAGTTTTGTGTATTAGTCCGTTATGTTTCCGGATGGCAATGTTGTGAGCTTCTTAGCCAAGCGCATACTATATATGTATTGTTTATTGATGCTATGCGCTTAGTCAATAGCTCACAACATACGCCAGGCGGATGTAACGAACAAACACGCAAAACTATGTGTAACCTTAAAAGTTAAAAGCCTGATTGATAGAATTTTGTGAAAACTACTCGTAAAAATGGCTGGTTCAAAACAATAACAACGAGTTGAGTGACGTCAAATTCGTTCCTTCTTATTATTTGTGATTTCATGTACCTCTATTCATTTGTCTTCAAGAATGGGCATCACAGAGACACCCAATAATAACCCAGTTTAGACCCAGTTTGGACCCAGTTTGGACAACGTCCCCAAACAACCTCGTCTTAGGAAAACCCCGGATCTAAAGCCTATGATTTATCCACTCTCTAATCATCACCTCCATTCAATCGATACTCGGTATCGGGTCGTTCATCTCTCGACGACTCCATTAACCCAGTCGACTTTATCAACATAGGCAAGGCTGGGCGAGTCTCTCGATAGCCTAAAGCTTTTTCTGGTAGTCATTCCATTAGTACCCTTTCAACCCGATTTTCAGCTAAAGTCGACCTAAGGCTCTACAATGGACTGTCTACATCATTTTCAATAAAGAATATGTGGAAGAGGTGGTGGTGCTAAGGAGGAGAGGGGGGTGCAGGGGAAGGGGGAAGGGTAGATTGCTCCAACGAAAATAAGTTTATACCGACTTCCAAAACGTCAAACGGACAATTAACAAGTAGATTTTTGACCAATCAAAAAACACGGAATGTGTGACATACCTTCACACGTGCTCGGACAAACATAGTTGGTTGTTTATTTAAACAATAATGTGAATGAAATCGACCCCTCTTTGATCGTCATTATTGTTTTTTATACCTCCAGATGGGTGACTATTATCACACGATTTCTCAATCAAATTATAAACGTTTAAGTTTACAAAAGGTTTTCTGTGTTGGTCAAGAGGAAGAACAGTGGGTATTTTACTTTGACACTTACCATCGATAGTAACACCTGTATCTTTCGCTATGTTCACCAACCACTGCTATTGTTTACATTATGACGACTGTCCGGTTATCTCGGTATCTATTGCGAGATACACTTTGGAAATAACAGTCGACTGTCCATGGCAAGAATATATTTTCTATGAAACTCAAAAGACTCAAGCACATGATATGTGAGCATGAGAGGGGGGAGGGGGTGGGGTGGGGGGGGGGGTGAGAGTGGGTGGGGAGGGAGACATGGGTTTTTAAAACTTTACTTACTATATTATACGCTATCAAACTTGCTACATCTTTGGTGTAGAATTAATTACTGACCCCCACCCCCACCCCCATCCTTTGCCCCTCTCCCTTTTCTCTCCCATTCTCTCTTTCGTAGGAAATCATTGAAACGAATGGGCATGATATTACTTTTCCATGTGCTCGAGGTCATTGGTCACATTGGAATATGTGCTCAAAGTGACCAATATAGTGAAAAGTGTTCACAGTTCTTGAAATATCTAACATAACTTTCATAGACAAAGCATCGTGTTTACATCATTTCTGAAGAAATATCCAATCGTTGGATAGCAACGAATCATGTGATCGATGGCTTGGTTGGACAAAAAACATGAATATAGATCGCTCCCATTAAAAAAAAAACAACAACAAAGATTGAGCCACAGCTGTCTCGATTCTCGATTATAGAAGGAAGGAAATTGACGTTACTCAGCTCTTAATTACTGTTTTTATCCATCCATTTTAATGAGTAGATCTCACTAGATACTATCAATCAGACGATGGATAGTATGCGCTTGACTAAGAACTGTATTAACCCGACTATAAACGTTCATGGATACACACAGTTTTGTGTGTTGGTCCATTATACTTCCGGATGGCAATGTTATGAGCTTCTTAGCCAAGCGCATACTATCTATAAACGTTCAAGGTTGCTCATAGTTTTCTGTATTGGTACGTTATATCCCGATGGTGGATGTTGTTGTAGCCATCGTTAAGTTTTAGCCTGACACTGAAATCCAAAAGGACTGGTATTCTGACGTCATTATTTGCTTTTTGCACCGCCTCGTGAGTTGTCGTTAGTAGTGCTCATGGAATCAAGTGGTCCTACTGGTTGAACTATTGAATACACATCACGATTTGTTTTCTTTTATGGCCAAAGACTGGCGTTTTGACGTCATATTTTGGTCAGTGTCATGCTGTATGTTGACGATGGCGACGATGTTGTGAACACCAAATTGATCTTGGGAAAGATAGAGAACTAACCACTGCAATACTCTTCGACTGTCGTAACGTAACTTCCCTCGTAATGACGCATGGTAACTTAGTAACACTGGCTCTAAACTATCGGAACAATGGCTGGCGCCCTTATGAAATATTTCTGCGACGAGCATAAAAGCGTATCCAGAAGGAAAAAAAAACCATTATAAATCTGATCATGTTTTGAGATACTCTGATCACAAGACATATGAAAAGTTCTAGCAAGCATGAAGAATAAAAGGTACTGATTTTCTTTTTTTAGAACCACGATGGCCGCCGTTGCTGGGCTACGTGATATCAGAGTATTGAATCCAATTGATCTTGGGCAAGAGAGAGAACTAACTACTGCAATTCCTAACGATCTTTGCGCATGATTAATTCGTGGAAATGCTCAATATACATTTTCATATTTAAAAATAAAAATATATCACAAAATACAGACAGGTGAGGAGGGACGGGGGGGGGGGGGGGCAGGTGGCCCAGTAGTAATGGCATTGCACTGTGACCTGGAGGATCCAGGGTTCCAGTCTCACGACCAGCACTTTCGGTTCTTGTTTCCTTAGCTAGGCAAGTTCATCAACCCCCCAATTCTCCAATTTTTTTTTGACAATATAGCGTATGTTTGTGTGAAAGATATGATGACATTGAGTGAAAAATCCCATATCTTTCAAAATGCTCCACTAGGAATAATTTGGTATCGAATATATAATAATAAACCCATGCGAGAAATCGATTCTCGCCCAGTTGTCGCGTGAAGACAATGGTGGCGTTGAAAGACGTTTTTCTATGATAGACAACGATAGACAACGATATTGAAAGACTACAGATGCTGCTCTTTTAGAAATAGATAATTTGGTGAAGGGTTAAAAAAAAGGCATACATGATGGAATCGATTCCAGCTTGCCTTGCGTTTGGTTGAAAACAACGACGATACTTATTGAAAGATCGTTTAATCGTAGATAATGAATGTTCCCCTGCTAGAAATAATTTGGTATCGAATATAAACGGTAGTCGATTCCAGTGACATTCAAGTATTTTTCTCCACGCGTGAAAGGTTAAGCATTTTAGATCAAACATTTATGGCGTACTCTGGAAAAACACGATGATAAAAATTTTGGCCAGAAAACCCGTCCTTCAAATATTGATCGATTTGAATAACCCTCATCTTGGCAAAAAACTTTTATACCTTGGACTTAGTCAAATTCCCGAAGTCCCAGGTTTGATAGTTCTTTCCCAAGATGAGGATCATTTTACTCGATCAATATTTGAAGGGCGGGTTTTATGGCCAAAATTTTTATTCTGCAACTTTCCAGAGTTAAACAATTTTTTTTGGACATACATGACGTTCAACTGGCGTCTTTTTTTCGTGCCGTATACAAAGGAAGATGAACAAAATTCCTCTTTAAGTGACGATAAGAATACTGCAAAAACAAGAGGCAGATTTACACTATATTACAAATAAACGATATGATAAAGAGAGGATGTTTACTGACTTGTTACGACCTGACAAAGATATGCATCGTCTGCTATTATGTAAAACCCTGAAGGGAACAAACCTGGGAGAAAAAAAAAAACAAAAAAAAAAAAAAAACAAAAAATAAAAAAAAAAAACAACAACCACAATAAATAACAAAACAAAAACAACAACAACAAAAAAAAAAAAAAACAAAGCAAAAAAACAAAAAACAAACAAAATTAAACAAGAAAACAAAAAACAAACCCAACCCAAACAACTAACAAATACTGGTTCAAATAGAGGTGTAAAACCGGTGGACTGGATACACACCTTGTGTAAATGATCTGGTTTCAGAGTGATGGTATCTTATCTTCTAGTCTAAATATAATATATGCTTGTCGTCAATAAAGACTATCCATCCTCGCTCTTTAAAGTACCGTAATCCTAAGAAACTACCCGTTCATCCTGCTACATAAATAGTGATGCCTCCTTATGATTCAATATGCAACCTATTCATTACTAAATCCTCCAAAAGATTGGTTACATACACACTTCCAAGGATTTTGGAACCGGATAAGTAGAAGGTGAGTGACGTCACGAATTCTCTGCTCTTTTCCCACTCCAGAATTTTCCCGTCTCTGTATTTCAGTCTCTTCGAAGTGGTAGTAGAGCAAAGAAGTTATGACATCACGCCTTCTTCTTATCTGGTTCCAAAGTCCTTGGAAGTCAGTATGTAAAATGTAAAAGTCGTGCCCCCCCCCCCCCCAATACAAAACAAAAAGAAAAAACAAAAAACAAACAAAGAAAAAACATAAAGAAAAAAAGAAAAAAAGGAAAGGGGTAGAATAATACAAAATACTCGACATTCAACCAATAACATTTAGAAGGTCTTTTACAGGTCAAGTTGACCTAGCGTCATGATGATTACTGTGTAAATAAATGATGGAGGTCACACGAACACACCTGACACCTTCCAGCACGGCGTGACGGGCTTTGCAGACGGATGGACGGACACATCCAGCTCACGGTACCACCCAACACTCAGAGGGAATGAAAAATTCATGAAATCAGGGTCTCTAACGACGTAAACTTCTATCTATTTTTAGGTCTGAAAACTCGAATTGTTGTGGGGCCATTGTTGTTGTGATGGAAATACGCTCAACGTGTACTTATTGGCAGATCTGTTAACTCAAATTGATGTGGACGTCAAGGGGATAGAAAGAGCTCAACGTGTACTTTTTGGCAGATCTGTTAACTCAAATTGATGTGGACATCAAGGAGATAGAAAGAGCTTAACGTGTACTTTTTGGCAGATCTGTTAACTCAAATTGATGTGGACACCAAGGAGATAGAAAGAGCTTAACGTGTACTTTTTGGCAGATCTGTTAACTCAAATGGATGTGGACTCAAGGAGATAAAAAAAAATTGATGCCTTTGAGATGTGGATATACCGAAGAATTCTGAGAGTACCATGGACCAGAAAGAAATCAAACATTTTGGTTCTTATTGATGCAGGCCAAAGGTCCAGAAAACTGTTGGCAGAAGTTAAAATGAGAGAACTGACTTATTATGGACACATTCGGAGAAACAACACCATCCAAAAATCAGTACTAAACGGAAAGGTAACCGGCAGAAAGGCATGGGGCAAAGCAAGGAAGTCCCTGATAGGAAATGTGGAGGCAACAACTGGCAAAAAGATTATAGACTGCTCGATGATGGTAATATTATTTTTGTTATTATTGTTATTGTTATTATTATTATTATTATTATTGTTATTATTATTGTCATTATTATTATTGTTATTATTGTTGTATTTTTTTGTGGTTATTAATGGTATCAGTTTATTTTTTGGTTCCATTTACCATTTTCCCCCACTTTCATGTCTGTTGTCTTCAAATTGGGTGATTTATTGGCGAAGGCCTAAGATTGAATAAACTTTGAAACTTTGAAACTCTTTGGTAATGACCCTTGAGCGTGAAGAATGGCGTTCCATGACATTCAACCTCTGTAGGGAGACGGACTCCGGTAAGGTATTAACAAGAAATGAAGTGAGTAGAAAAGTGCCAGAAGACAATAAAGAATATAGAAAAACTTAACGGCGATTGGGGCTCGAACCCATGCGACCTTACTAGTACGACAACTCGGCCTGGCTGAGAGAGGATAGCTCTACAGTCGAAGCCATCCACCACTCCAAAAAAAAAGTGGTATCAAGCACTGTGTCTATCTTGAACCACTCTCCCCGACTTCTTGAGGTCACGGGTTCAACACACACACGAACGCCGCGAATTACGTTAGGGTGCGTTTAAACTTATAAGCCATAATATTATTCTCAACACCTACGTTTTATTATAGAAACAATTGAGACATTGAGTATGCTCCACTATTTGGGGTGAATATTAATACAGATGTATGACGTTATGAAGTGAAAAAAAAAAGGAATTTCTTTTTAAAAGAAAAAAAAAGAGAAGAAAAAATGTTAAAACAAACTATACTCAGAAGAAGTTTGATTATCTATGGCGGATCCGGTCAGTGGCGTAGAAATAAAGAACTAAACATAATATGTTACAGTGAATGACATAATCAGTCGAATGGTGAAAAGGTTTGAACTGAGATATTATTGCCAAGTTTAGTTAGAAGGTCAATTTTTATCCAAAAAGATTAAATCAACCCTATTTTTTTGTACATCTTAGGGAAATATCAAAGCTTAATTTCACTTTTAAATATTTTTTTTTACATCTAGTCAAGTTGAAAAAGTATGAAATTTGAGAAAAATTGCTGGATACCTTTCCCATACATCTGACCTCATG
>NC_088366.1:51428500-51433500 GCF_034508935.2 Berghia stephanieae | reverse complement strand
ACGGGACGTAAAAGAGCGAGGATGGATGATCTTTATTGACGACCAGCATTTATTTGGACTAGAAAATAAGACGCCATCACAGTGAAAACAGAGATTTGTTACACAAGGTATGCATCTAGGCCTCTGGAAGACTGGTTTTACACTTCCTATGAGATTGGAACCAGTTTTTGTTGACATCACACCTTTTTTTGTTCTTAAAATTCAAGTTCTCACTGCGGCTATAATGTGGTTTATTTGTGGTATGAACAAAGTTTTGTTTGTAGGTATGTTATATCCGGCTGACGGATGTTGTGAGCATTTTACCTAAACGCATAGGATTAACTCACTTAATCCTATAACTTTTTGCTACTTTTCAAAATTGGAAAAAAAAATGTATTAAAATGAGCATGTACATACCTAGAGAGTTTTATTTAACTATCATTAACATGCGAAAAGTTAAAAAAAAAACATTAGCTTTGATACTACGCCTATAATTTGTCTCAGAAAAAAATGAAATAAATAGGCATGGTGTAAAAGTAACCTGGGTAAAGTACGGATATAGTCGGTGTTAGGGTTGAGTGAGTTAATAGTAGACTTGCGTATTTCTCTCTCCATAAACAAAATATGTGTTTTGAACACTGAAGCGAAGGATATCGGAGGTTTTGCAGGTGTGTAGTTAGGAGAATTAAAAACTGATTTGGGAGTTCAGGTAGAATTAGATACGTGTTTTGAGCACTGAGGCAAGCGATTTGTGAGTTTGATATTTGATGTTTGATGTTTGATGTTTGATGTTTGGGTTATGGAGAAGTAAAAATGATTTTGTGAATGGTTGGGAGTGATTTTTCATGGGGACATCAATAACAGTTTGAGGCAGGTAAAACTTGAATGGTTATCTATTATTGAGGTGATGAATTAGTCATATTGGTTTTGTAGAGGGGAAATAATATTATAGGATAGGGGGGGGGGGGGAATGGTGATGATGGTGATGATGACAGTGATGATGGTGATGATGATGATGATGATGATGATGATGATGATGATGATGATGATGATGATGATGCTAACGATGGAGGTGGTGATGATGGTGATGATGATGATGATGATGATGATGATGATGATGATGATGGTGGTGGTGGTGGTGGTGGTGTTGGTGATGATGATGATGATGATGGTGGTGGTGGTGTTGGTGATGATGATAATGGTTGTGGTGATGATGATGACGGTGATGATGGTGGTGATGATGATGATGATGATGATGATGATGATGATGATGATGATGTAGATGATGCTGATGATGATGATGATGATGATGATGATGATGATGATGGTGATGATGGTGGTGGTGGTGGTATTGGTGATGATGATAATGGTTGAGGTGGTGATGATGGCGGTAGTAATGTGATTAAAGAGCCTGTTCCAAAGACTCAACTATGCGCGGGGACTCGAATCTAGGACCTTCAGATCAGAAGTCGATCTTTGTCATACCAAAGATGACAAAGTAGCACAACTAGACAACAAACTCTCAAAAATTTAGTTTGATGATGTTTCTTCTTCTTCTAATCCACAGCTAGACTTGAATTTTAAAAAATGTTTCAGTAACTACCCGACCCATTTTGAAATTTTCCAGTCTCTGAAAAAATGCACGTATTAATAATTTTGGCCAGAAAACTCGTCCTTCAATTACCTATCGATTAAAACGACCCCCCCCCCATCCTGTGAAACACTCTCAAACCTGAGACTTCGTGAACATGTCAAGGAAGAACTAGATTTACGACTCACCGTCTCTAAACGGTATTATGTCGGGATGACTTGGGTGCAAAAAGTGAATTTATTGACAAAAAAAACAAACTTGGGGTTTGTTTCGATTTGTTATGTTACAGAATGAAGACAATTTCTCACAATGCAAAAGCTCAAAATTGGTATTTACTATCAATTTAATTCTTAAGTCACTTTTCGGGATCCAATTCATTCCGACATAATACCGTTTCGAGACGAAGGGTCACATTTGAGAGTTTTTGCCAAGGGTGAAAGCCATTTTAATTTTAATCGACCGATAATTGAAGGGCGAGTTTTCTGGCCAAAATTTTTAATACATGTTTTGTCTTTTCCAGAGTTTGGCATTTTTATTGATGGTGGAAAATAAACGTATTGTCGTGTGTTAGTGTGTGGGGAATCGTTATAATGCGAACGTCGATACGAGGGCTACAATAAACATTGGACGTTATAAGAGGAAATAATCGTCTTAACAACGACGTTATAACAGATACTAGAGATGTCAATAGGGTGACGGGACGGGAGCAGCTAGTATGGTAATGGTGATGTGGTTGTGGTGGTTGTTGTGATGGTGGTGATGGTGGTGTGGTGGTGGTGGTGGTGGTGTGTTGGTGGTGGTGGTGGTGATGATGATGGTGGTGGTGATAGCAGATGTTGTTGGTTGTTGTGGTGGATGCGGTGATGATGGTGGCGGAGGAAATTGTAATATTGGTGGTTATAGTGGTGGTAGTGGTGGTGGCGGCGGTGATGATGGTGAATGCAGTCATATTGACAATTTGCGAGGACATGAAATCTTTCTCTACAGTCTATGTAGATTCTAAGTGATGTATCAAATGTTGTTATTATTTTTGTTGTTGTCTGAAGAAGGGTTTTGAGCCCGAAACGTTCCGTGTTTGATATTTAGTTATTTTTCGAAGCGGTTATATCCACGTTAAAAAGGTTGAGCTTTATATAGCGCAATATCCACTAAATGTGCTCAAAGCGCTTTACAAGGGATCCCTGGTCAACAGCAACATTTAACATGTAGGACGGGACATGACGCCTTTTAGGCGATATTACATTTTTTTGGACAAAGACAACGCTGTTGACGACCAGGTACTCATTTTACACCTGAGTACGGTGAGAGAATGTGGGTAAAGAGCCTTTTCCAAGGACTCAACTATGCGACGAGCACGAGGCTCGAACCCAGGACCTCCGATCCGAAAGCGAGTGTCATACCACTAGACCACAGGCAGCACGTTACTTTTGTTCCTTATTTTCTACGGTTTAGAGCTTCTAACAGATTAGTATCACAGTAATAATAATATTATAATATATAACAACAAGAAATGAAGTGAGTAGGAATGTGTCAGAAGACAACAACAGAGAATAAAAACTTCGCGGCGGCGATGGCGGCCTCTTACCCGCGACCTTATTTGTACGACAACTCCGCCTGGCCGAGGAGATCGTGACTCTACCGTATGAGCTATCCACGACCCCTAGAAAAGGTCGCTTCAAATTCTAGTCTAACGAGAACCACTTCTCCCCGACTTCCTGAGGTCACGGGTTCAACACACACAAATAGATAATAATATATAAGGCGGCTTTGTGGTCTTGTGGTATGACACTCGCCTTCGGATCGGAAGGTCCTGGGTTCGAGCCTCGCTCGGCGCATAGTTGAGTCCTTGGAAAAGACTCTTTACTCACATTCTCTCACTGTGCTCAGGTGTAAAATAAGTACCTGGCCTTTAACAGTATTGTCTCTGTCCGAAAAAAAAGTAATATCGCCTAACAGGCGTCATGTCTCGTTCTACTTGTTACGTGTTGCTGTTGGTCAGGGACTCTTTGTAGCGCGCCTTGAGCACGTTTAGTGGATATTGCGCTATATAAAATCTCAAGTTTTTTTTCTTTTTAAATTTTGTTGTTGAAATATGCCGCCCTTCTAATACTTGAATAAGAAAATATCGTAAATGTGACCCATCGTCTCAAACCGGTATTATGTCGGAACGAGCCAGATGCTTAAAAGCCGAAGTAAATGTTAAACTGGTCAAAAATATAAATTTTTGACATTAGCACCTGAAAATATGGTTGCCATACTCCTCAATAAATTATATAAATTCAACACAAATCTGATATTTTTGGCTATAAATTCACTTTTCAACATCTTAATCAACCCGACTTAATACCGTTTTGAGACGAAGGGTCACATTTTGTTGTTGAAATATGCCTCCCTTCTAAAACTTGAATAAGAAAATATCGTAAATAGCTTTCGTTAAGCGTAAATCAATTATGTGCTGAAGACGATTTTTTATTGAAAACTTTGGAGACAAATTCGAATGGCTTTGCCAGTGACGCAAACTGTATAATATGGAATCAATACATTTGTCAGCAGCAGGGGCATCGCGGGGATTTGCGTATTTTTATCACATCTGCTTTTGTTGTTTGCGTTGTTTTTTTATATTACTCTTGCTTGTGGTCTAGTGGTATGGCACTCGCCTTCGGATCGGAAGGTCCAGGGTTTGTTTGAGTCGTACTCGAGGTGTAAAATGAGTACCTGGTAGTTAGCGGTGTTGTAGAGAATATATATATATATATATATATATATATATATATATATATATATATATACACCCACAATGGTGTTTCTATTAATTTATAGATGCATAATTTATAGATTTATGCACTTGGCTAAGAAGCTCACAACATTGCCATCCGGAAGTATAGCAGACCGTCACACAAAACTATGTGTAACCATAATCTTTTATAGTCTGGTTAATACATATTCGTGAGAATCACTCACAAACGCGGAAGGCAAAATACAATAACATAGGCTTGAGTGACGTCATCTTCGTTCTACCTATATGTTTATGTATCAATCAATTTCAAATAATTTCACACCTTTTCCCAATATAGATAACCATTGCCAGCTATCGCAAAAAAAAAAGTATGAAGAACAATCGAAGATGAGAAAAGATACATTCAAATTCGGAGTTAGGAGAAATATAGTATTTCTTTCTTTGTACTTAAGGCAGTTTTCTTGGCGTTGGGTTGTCCAACGTACAAACCATCAATATCATGGCTGCCAAGAACAATTTATAGATAGAACGAAGTTGACGTCAATCAGGTCCTTGTTACTGTTTTTTTTTACCATACGCGTTTATAAGTAGTTCTCACTAAACTGTATTAACCAGACTGTAAAAGTTCAATGTCACACATAGTTTTGTGTGTTGGTATGTTATACCTACTTCCGGATGGCAATGTTGTGAGCT
>NC_088366.1:51403500-51423500 GCF_034508935.2 Berghia stephanieae | reverse complement strand
CTTAAACAGAAAAAAACAAAACAAAACAAAACAAAAATAATAATAAAAGTAAATAGAAACAATGTTAAGCAAAACCGAAAAACAAATCAAAAGAAAGATCAAACTAAAAAAAACAAAAAAATTAAAGTACACAAAAGCAAAAACAAACAACCCTGTAATTACAAAAAGAAAAACCCACAACCCCCCCCCCCAAAAAAAAAACAAAAAAAAAAAAACAAACAAAAAAAACGAAAAAACAAAACAAAACAAAACACAACCCAAGCCAATCTGATCGTCTAGACTTTGATGTTCCAACTTCAAACAAATTTAATCCCTGGAGTCAGAAGAACTTTCCATGTCTCCTGAACATAATATTATTCTACGACGACTTGATTCATTGATCACGTGACGTGACCAATGGGAGAGGATAGATCCTAATGGAAACCAATTAATTCCACTCGTCCAATTTTTGACGTCCCGTTAATATCGAACCGTGATCGATCCAATATCGATCTGATATCGAGTTACCCGCATCGGTACTAATTGATACCTGATTGTGAATCATTTGTCTGTTATTGTAGTAACCTACACAATAAAACAAAATGCTTTTTATTTATATCGATCGGAAAGATTTTTAAAGTTCAAATTTGTGACCCACCGTATCAAAGCGGTATTATGTCGGGATCCACTTGGTAAGGAAAATTGAATTCATAGTCACAAATATCCAACTTGGTTTTAATTTCTGTACGTTATGCTGGAGTATAAAGACTATTTCTTGCATTGCAAAACTTCTAAGCTCCAATTTCTCATCATTCTATCTCTAAATTCACTTCTTGGGGTCTTGATCATCCCGACATAATACCGTTTTGAAACAGAGGGTCACATTTGAGCAACTTTATCATTCTTACATCCTTTGATTGTACTCAGTATCTCTTAGCCATCGTCTATTTTGATGATGAAAGAGATTTCTGATACATTCGCAACATTATTTGGTTTTGTGGATTTGATTTGAGCATCTAAAATATATAAAGGAAAATATGTATATGTATATATATATATATATAATATATATATATATATATATATATTATATATATATATATATATATATATATCTATATATATCTATATATATATAATATATATATGTATATATAAAATATAAATGGGGTCACTCACTTATTTATGGCCGAAACACATGTTTCTGTCAATTCCACGTCGTCAATCGGCATACTATGTCCGTAGAATGATTTTATTCCATTCCGACTGACGACGTGGAATTCACAGAAACGTGTGTTTCGGCCATAAATAAGTGAGTGACTGAATTTATATTTTATATTATCTCTCACCACCGTCATCGAGCACTCTCGTACCTACAAGTACCCACCAACACTCATAAATATATATAATAATAATAATAATAATAATAATAATAATAATAATAATAATAATAATAATAATAATAATAATAATAATAATAATAATAATAATCTTTATTGTCCAAATTAAAGGCAATTCATGTGAGGTAAACAATGCTCAGTTTGGTTCATGGTATGAACATCAACACATTTACAAATACAGACACAGCCATACACGAACATACACGCTTCCACATTGTTTCTACACATGTATACAAAAGAAATGAGCGTACATACAAACACTTATACATACATACATACATACATACATGCATGCAGACATACATACAAACCAGCATATCATCGTATATGCATGCCTACATTCATACATACATACATACATACATACATACATACATACATACATACATACATACATACATACATACATACATACATATATACATACACACAGACACACACACAGACAGATAGAACGATACGATATATTTGCTGGGACAGCAGATAACCATATATATATATGGAAAAATGCCAACTGATATGAAACGATCCATTTTTATAGCACTACCAAAAAAGCCAGGGGCAGTTGATTGTGAACAACACAGAACTATTAGCCTAATGAGCCACCTCACAAAAATTCTTTTGAAGATAATTTTACTAAGAATAAGAAATAAAATACGACCTGAAATTGGGGAGATGCAATTTGGTTTTGTTGAGGACAAGGGTACCAGAAATGGAATATTCACATTATCAATGCTGATGGAAAGATGTATTGAAGTAAATAAAGATCTGTATATGTGTTTCATCGACTATTCAAAAGCCTTTGATAAAGTACAACACGAAAAACTATTCAAAATTCTATCATCCTTGGACATTGATGGTAAAGATTTAAGAATATTACGGAATTTGTACTGGGAACAAGAAGCAGCAATGCGTGTTGACAACGAACTAAGCAGTTTTACACCTATTAGAAGAGGAGTTAGGCAGGGGTGTGTTTTGTCTCCAGATTTATTCAACCTCTATAGTGAAATGATATTAAGAGATATCGAACATAAGAAGGGGGTGTGTATTGAAGGAAAGAATGTAACAAATCTGAGGTATGCAGATGATACGGTTCTACTGGCAGAATCTGAACATGAACTACAAGAATTACTGGATGTTGTAGTCAGGAGTAGTGAAAATATGGGACTGGAACTGAATATATCTAAAACAGAATGTATGACGGTATCTAAAAATAATAACCCACCAGCCTGTGTAATAACAAGCAGAGGACAAACAATACAACAAGTTGAATGTTTCAAATATTTAGGCTTCAATGTAACATCCAATGGAAAATCAGATTGTGAAATAAAGAAAAGAATAGGTATGGCGAAGAATGCATTCAACCAGCTGCATACAATTATGAAAAACAGGAATATTAGCATGAAAACAAAAATCAAAGTCCTGGATTGCTATGTACTGTCTGTGCTGCTATATGGTTGTGAGAGCTGGACCATAAACAAGACCATGGTTAAAAGACTGGAGGCAGTGGAAATGTGGTTTTACAGAAGAATGATGAGGGTGTCATGGATGGAAAGGAAAAGAAATGAAGAAATTTTAGAAATGGCAAACAGAAAAAGATCACTGATAAACAAAAATCATCAAACGCCAAATGGAATTTTTAGGACACATTATCCGCCACCCTGGTTTGGAAATACTCGCCTTGACTGGAAAGATGAATGGAAAAAGAATAAGAGGAAGACAAAGAATAACGTATTTGAAAGGGATAAGAACTTGGACAGATGAAGCTGAGAAAGATGGCGCTGCTTTAATAGAATTGGCAAGAGATAGATCAGCTTGGCGGAAGATGACCTCCGACGTCTGCTTCAGATATGGAACTACATGAGATATATATATATATATATATATATATATATATATATATATATATATATATATATTTTATATATATATATATATATATATATATATATATATATATATATATATATATATTTATATATATATATAATTTTTAAAAAATCATATTTAACTGATATGTGTCTTATTAGCCTATACAGTTCAATATTATCTAAACCGTATCGATCTCCAGCTATTTATTGATCAATAAAATCAAATTCCTGATATGGCCAGCTGCTACACAAGATAGATGTTTAAGTAGGATAATATCAAAAATCAAAGATTTTGTTCTTTCTTTCTAGATTATCCTACTTCGTGATGCGTTCATTCTGGGTACCAGCTGTTGTAAATAACGTATGACTGAGATATTAACTCACTCAATCCTAGAGATTTTTCCTACTCTTCAAAAGTGGAAAAAAAATTGTATTAAAAATGAGCAAGTACATTGATATTTTTATTCAACTACCATTAACGTGTAAAAACTAAAAACATTAGCTTTGATACTTCGCCTATAATTTGTCTCAGAAAAACGCAATAACTAGGCATGGGGTATAGGTAACCCCGGGTATACTACGGATATAATCGGTGTTAGGGTTGAGTGAATTAACACTGCCAGCTGCTGTATCAAAAGGATTTATCGCTATCTTCATCCATCTTAATATCAATCGGATGTCTTTATTCAACGAATGATTATGTCCGCTTTTATATATTGTAGTATTCACTAAATTATTTGCTCAGAGCATTTTATAAGGGTTTCTAGCCAACAGAATCACTTAAAAAGTAAGGCAAGATATTTATTGCTGTGTTGGACCCTCGACATTTTTTCCTACAAAGAACATGCTGTATTCGATTAAATACTAGGTATTCATTAGACATCCACTTATTCACTAAATATGCTCAAATCGTTTTGCAATGGGTTCCAAGCAAACAGCAACACTTAAAATGTAGGCCAAGACATTACGACGCCTGTTGCACGCTAACAGATCCAGATACGCAACGTGCATCGACTTATTCACTAAATGTGCTCGAACCTTTTTTCGTCACAGACGGCTCCAAGCCAACAAGAACCCTTGAAAAATAGGGAAATGGCATGATTATTGTAAGGTGAGGGGGCGGGGGGGGGGAGGGGGGGGGAAGGGGTTGTTCGACAATGTTTTCCGACATAGACAGTCTGTTATCAGCCAAGAGAAAGAGTGAAGTAAATTCCTCATTTTAACGCTTAACGAACTATCTATGTGCCGCTCAAGCGGGATTCGAACCTTAGACCTTCTTGTCCGAAGGCGAATGTCATATCACTAGACCACATCATCTAGTCAGCTGATCCTGCGTAGGACGTTGCTTCCCGAACTTTCTTGCGAAACAGATTACGGTTTTCCGCCAGTCTACTTGCTTGAGTTGTTGTCATTCCCAGCCATTCACATATAATATCTTGTTCCCAGCTTTTTGTTGGTCTACCTCTTCCTCTCTTGCCGTCTACCCTTGTCTGCAGAATGTGCTTTTCTAATGATTCGTGGCGAGCCGTATGACCACATAGCCGCACAAAAAAACTACCCTGGCCCATCCATATTCAACCATGATAAAATACATTATAAATGGGATATCGAGGATCAACGATCGTGTTTCTTTATGATCCGATTGTGTGATGTACTCTGTACGACAGCTGTTGTTGTTATCAAGAATAAATAGTATGCAGATGACGTCACTCAGGCCTTTGTTATTGTTTTTGCCATCCGCGTTTGTGAGTTGTTCTCACTAAACTGTATTAACCAGACTATAAAAGTTCATGGTTACACAGAGTTTGTGTGTTGGTCCGTTATACTTCCGGATGGCAATGTTGTGAACTCCTTGGCCAAGCGCATTCTTCTATAGATTGACTGAAAGATAAACACTACATACACTGTCGTACAGGGGGCAGCGTGGCTCAGAGGTACGGTCTTTGCTTCGTACCCGAAAGGTACTGAGTTCAATCACCCGCCGCTGCGCTGTGTGGCCTTGAGCAAGTCACCTCGCCCTAGCTCAATTTGCGGCGCTGCACTGCGGCTGACGCCTGGTTTATTCCAGTCTTCCCTTGGAATATAGACCCTAGAGACAAATTTCCCCTATGGGATGAATAAAGGGAATTTGTTGAAAGATAAACACTACACTGTCGTACCGGGTGCAGCGTGACTCAGAGGTACGGTCTTTGCTTCGTACCCGAAAGGTACCGAGTTCGATCACCCGCCGCTGCGCTGTGTGGCCTTGAGCAAGTCACCTCGCCTTAGCTCAATTTGCGGCACTGCACTGCGGCTGACGTCTGGGTCAGAAAAAACAAAACAATCTTGACTGCACCCCGGATCGATCTCGGTCCCAATGCGCATGAAGCGAGTGCTCTACCAACTGCGCTATTGGCAACCTCTGAACTATAATCGATCGATATTTGAAGGACGAGGTTTCTGGCCAAAATTTTAAATTCTTGTTTATTTTAAAAAGAATTCAGAGGATAGCAGCATTTTACAATGACAAATAATCTTTTTTATTTTGGCAAAAAAAAAAAAAAACCCTCGAATTACTTGTGTGGTTTTACGGTCTTATGATAGGTATACCTATTTGCAGGTCTGATAACCGATTGCAGTTACAAGCTTGATTTGACATTGTTGTATTGGACAATATTTTGCGTTGGTTTGAGAGTATGTCCATTAATACAAAAGGCCTAGAAAAAATTCGGGTTATCAGACCTGTAAGTAAAGAAACATCGGTCTGCCAGTATGACACTGTTATTTAGATCTGTGCGTTTCCAATTCTAAGAAGGGCTCTGTTGAATTTTTGATGATGAAATATGTTACAGTGCATGACAAAATCAGTCGGATGGTGAAAAGGTTTGAACTGAGATATTGCCAAGTTTAGTTAGAAGGTCAATTTTTATCATAAATGAGTTCTTGTCATAAAATATTAAATCAACCCCTTTTGTACATCTTTGAGAAATATCTAAGCTTAATTTCACTTCTTAATATATTTTTTACAGCGAGTCAAGATAAAAAAGTATGAAATTTGAGAAAAGTTGCTGGAAACCTTTCCCATACATCTGACCATAACTTCATGAAAAATCATGACAAATATTGTTTGTCCCTACGACAGAGGCCATCATTAACATGAGAATATAATTGTACAACAACTGCTGCCCACGCATACGGAAACATGAGTTACAGCATACAATGCATCGAAAGCATCTCGACAAACAGACAAATAAACAACAACAACAACAACAACGACGACGACGACGAAGACGAAAACAACAGCAGCAAGTAGAAGCAAGTCCACCACACAGGTCTTAGGTCGATCCCCAGTTCTGATGATGGCCAAGATGCCGTAAACACGGATGTCTAGTGAACAACATGAGAAAGTGTGATCAACAGTTGATAGATAAATAGGTAGGTAGATGGATAGATAGATAGATAGATAGGTGGATGGATAGATAGATAGATAGATAGTTAGATAGATAGATAGATAGATAGATAGATAGATAGATAGATAGATAGATAGAAAGTATAATATATATATATATATATATATATATATATATATATATAATATATATATATATAGAGAGAGAGAGAGAGAGAGAGAGAGAGATTGATTGATTGATTGATTGATCGATTGATTGATAGATATAAAAACAGACAGAGCTAAATGGGTAGATGGATTGATAGACAGATTAATAGATAGGTAAATATATATAGATGGATAGACAGATAGAATAACATCGAAAGAATAAGAGAATAATAGAGAGAGAGAGTGAGTGGGAGAGAGTGAGAGAGAGAGAGAGCGAGAGAGAGAGAGCGAGAGAGAGAGAGTGAGAGAGAGAGTGAGAGAGAGCAGAGAGAGAGAGAGAGAGAGAGAGAGAGAGAGAGAGAGAGAGTGAGAGACGGAAGAAAAGGATGAGACCAGACTGAGAGAGAGTAGAGAGGGTGAAACGATGCAAAATCGAGACAAAAATTATCGACCTCATAACACAACTTGTGGCTGTTCCATTTCCTCTCTCCCCCCCCCCTACCCCCGCCCTCTCCTTCCTCGAAATATAAAATCCCCTTTACCCTTTTGTTTTTCCGTGGGTTTTTCTTCAAACAAATTAACACGAAAAACGAGGCGAGATTGTTGTTTTTTGTTTGTGTTTTTTTTTTTTCCTGTAACGGCGACGACAGACTTCAATCTGGCAAGTGGTCGATTCCCCCGTGTCTGGCAAGAAAACAGTTTGTCGTCTGCTATTGTCAGCCTCATTATGAGAACAAAACCCGGCAACGCCTGCTCGTGAAGGAAACAGTTCCCACAGTGCTTAGCGTGAGATGTTACATACATATTTCCATCGCCTTTTCCCGCGTTTTGTAGAAGAGCAGACCTGCCAGTTTTATCATGAAAAATTCGTAAAATTATATTTTTAAAAGTTTGGCTTAGAGTCTGGTGTCTCGGAGTTATAGCGCTATATAAGTTTTCAGCATTATTATTATTATTATTATTATTATTATTATTATTATTATTATTATTATTATTATTATTATTATTATTACATCTACAACCAATCAAAGAGACTTGCCAAACACATTTGTCAACTTTTTTAAAGACAAAATCCATAACATTCGTTCAGAGCTAGATCGGCATGAACCATTTATAGATACAAATACATTCTGTGGTACCCCTTTAGACAAATTCCAACCAGTTTCACCTAGTTTCATAAACGAGTTGATAAAAAAGCCCCCATTAAATCCTGCGACCTTGATCCCCTACCAGCACAGCTTTTGGCCAGCTCCATCGATACATTATTACCATCCATTACATCAATCATAAATACATCCATACTGACTGGCGAAGTTCCATCGTGCTTTAAAAGTGCCCTCGTCAAACCACTTCTGAAGAAACCATCACTGGACCACAATATATTAAACAATTATCGTCCTGTATCAAATTTACCTTTTTTGTCAAAACTTTTGGAGTAGGTAGTTCTTACGCAATTAACATATCATCTTAAGAACAACAGTTTGGAGCAACCCTTTCAGTCAGCCTACAAACATCAACACAGTACTGAAACGGCGCTTCTTAAACTCTTTAATGACTTGTTATGTAATGCTGATGCTAACAATATCAATGTATTATGCCTTTTAGATCTTTCAGCTGCCTTTGACACCATTGACCATGACATTTTGTTAAGAAGACTAGAAAATACGTTCGGCATAAAAGGAATTGCCCTTAAATGGTTTACATCATATTTACAGGATCGATGGCAGACTGTCGTGGTGAATGGTGTTCAGTCAGAACAAGTTTTACTAAATTTTGGAGTGCCACAAGGCTCTGTTCTTGGCCCTGTCCTTTTTACTGTATATATGCAGCCCCTTTCTAGTGTGATATCCAGATTCAATCTGAGTTATCATTTTTATGCAGATGATACACAAATATATGATTCAGCACCCCTTAGTAATTTACAGTTCTTAATACAACGAATTACGAGCTGTTTTAATGAGATTAAATCTTGGATGTACCACAATAAGTTAAAATTAAATGATAGTAAAACTGAGATTTTAATGTGTGGAAGGCCCAGTATCCTTAAACAGGCAAATAAATTACCTGTCACTCTCGGAAATAGCACAATAGAATGTTCAAATAGAGCAAAAAACCTTGGCGTCATCATTGATAAAGATCTTTCCATAACAAGCCACGTGAATAACACCATACAATCGATATACATAGAAATGAAAAAAATAAGCAAAATTCGTAATTTAATACCGAAGCATATAACAGAACTTTTAATTAATTCCCTGGTTTTATCTAAATTGGACTATTGTAACTCCCTTTGGGCGAATTTAGCTAAAGACAAAATTAGCAAACTTCAGGTTGCTCAAAATAACGCAGCCAGGCTCATTGTTTGTTTGTTGCTTTAGGTCTCTTCCAACACAATTGAGGTTATACGAGAGCAGCTCATTTGTACGCAATAACAAAAAATACCCGTCAGCAACTCTTCTTCTCCGTGAGTTACATTGGCTTCCTGTTGAAAAAAGAGTTGCCTATAAGATTTGTACTGTTGTCTACAAATCCCTGAGCACGAACAGTCCCTCCTATATTAAAGACCTTCTAAACCTATATGTCCCGAATAGAAACTTGAGGTCGAGCAATGACCAATCAATCCTTGTCAAACCTAAGCCATTCCGTAAAATAGGTGAACAGTCTTTTCAATTTTCGGGCCCCCATTTTTGGAACTCTCTCCCATCACACGTGAGATGCTCGGATTCGTTGACAACGTTCAAATCTCGCTTAAAGTTTTATCTTTTTACGTCATAATGTTGCAATATTATTTTCATATTTTGTTGTTGTTAAATTGAATTCGTATCACGTTTCCTTCACACTTGTCTCACTGTAATATGTTTTGTTTTATATCACTGTAAAGCGCTTAGAGCCTGTGACAACGGGGTAAAGTGCTATATAAATGCCATTTATTATTATTATTATTATTATTATTATTATTATTATTATTATTATTATTATTATTATTATTATTATATTATATTATTATTATATTATATTATTATTATTATTATTATTATTATTATTATTATTATTATTATTATTATTATTATTATTATTATTTTTTATTATTATTATTATGATTATGATTATTATGATTATTATGATTATTATTATTATTATTATTATTATTATTATTATTATTAATATTATCATTATTATTATCATTATTATTATTATTATTATTATTATTATTATTATTATTATTATTATTATTATTATTAATTATTATTATTATTATTATTATTATTATTTTTATTATTATTACTCAAATTTCAGAACTTCATGAGCATCTCTAAGTCATTAAAACTTATTGAAAAAAACAAGTTGTTATTTAACTCACTCAATCCTAGAGATTTTTGCTACTTTTCAAAATTGGAAAAAAAAAGTATTAAAAAGAGCATATACATACATAGATAGTTTTATTCAACTACCATTAACATGTAAAAATATAAACATTAGCTTTGATACTACTCCTATAATTTGTCTCAGAACAATGTAATAATAAATAGGCATGGGGTGAAAGTAACCTGGGTAAACTACGGATATAGTCGGTTTTAGGGTTGAGTGAGTTAAATCCTTGTAGGTGTTAATTGTTGAGTCAAAAAATCAACTATAAAAACTACACTCCTTCTTCTTCTTTCAGCTTATCCCCCATTTTGCAGGGTTTCCATAATGAATGCCACATCTCCATGCATCTCGGTTCAGAGCATCATCTTCCTCCATGCCCACTTCTTTCATATCATCCTTTCTTTACCTTATCCCATCATCTCCTCTTTGGGCGTCCCTTCTTTTCTCTTTCCCGCTAATTGTAAGTCCAATACTTTCCTTCCCTTTCTCGTTTCTTAACATGTCCGAACCATTTCAATCTATCTTCTTTCATCTTAATTGATACATTCTTCATTTTAGTCAACCTTCGAATTCGTTCATTTCTCACTTTATCTTTTTTTTTTTTACAATTAATTCTATACAATCCTTATCTCCCAAAAATAACGATTTTTAAAAGATTTTCAAGTTGGCAGGTCTGCTTGTAGTAAAGAGGAATGCGTTTGTTACAGATTATGTCCCTTTAGTTGTGTCCAACCACAGAAGTCTACCGTAACACTCACTATATAGTAGAACTCGGTGTGTCCAACACAGGGAAAACTGTTATGAGGACGTTACACTTGTAAACAATACAATTTTCTCCGACTGGATAAAACTCAACAAAAATAGACATTTGATAAAAGTAACAAGCGGCAATCACAGAACATTTCCCATGTCGATTTGGGGATGTGTGGTCTTGTGGTATGACACTCGCTTTATTTTCAATCGGAAGGTACGGGGTTCGCGCCTTGCTCGGCGCATAGTTGTTGCCCTTGGAAAGTATGGAACAGCCACAAGTTGTGTTATGATGTCGATAATTTGTGTCTCCGTTTTTGCAATGGTTTCACCTCAAGTCTCTCTCTCTCTCTCTCTCTCTCTCTCTCTCTCTCTCTCTCTCTCTCTCTCTCTCTCACCGTACTCAGAAAAAATCTCAACTTCAACCGGGGATCGATCTCCGTCCCTTTACGTGTGACATGAGTTTCTACCTACTGAGCTATCGGAACCCCGATTCCCTACCATTCTCAAAGCCATAAAAATTGCGCTTTTATATAGCGCAATATTCATTAAACGTGCTCAAAACAAATGTCCTACAGCAACATTTAACATTTAAGACAAGACATGACGCCTGTAAGGCGATATTATAATTTTTTCTCGGACAGAGATAACGCTGTTAGCGACCAGGTACTCATTTTACACCCGAGTACGGTGAGAAAATGTGAGTAAAGAACCTTTTCCAAGGACTCACTATGCGCCGAGCGAGGCTTGAACCCAGGACCTTCCGATCCGAAAGCGAGTGTCATACCACAAGACCACATAGCCATAAAATCTTCGATTGTAAAAGAAAATAATATTATTCTGGACCATTATTTAGGCAATTTGTTTAGACATCGAAGCAAGCTGTTCCCAGAGTGCAAATCGTTTTTTGAAGTTACTATGTACTTAGGCGTCTGTAGCATTCACGTATGAGTGCTGAACGCGTTGAATGTTTGTTCCTATTCCAACCCAACCCCCCCCCCCCCCCACAATCCCCGTCCATTGGTGCGTCTTGTGGTATGATACTCGCGTTAGGATCAGAAGGTCCTGGGTTCGAGCCTCGCTCGGCGCATAGTTGAGTCCTTGGAAAAGACTCTTTACTCACATTCTCTCACCGTAATCAAGTGTATAATGAGTACCTGGCTGTTAACAGCATTGTCTCTGTCCGAAAAAAAAATGTAATATCGCCTTACAGGCGTCATGTCCCGTCCTAAATGTTAAATGTTGCTGTTGGCCTGGGACCCTTGTAAAGCGCTTTGAGCACGTTTAGTGGATATTGCGCTATCGTAAAAGCTCAATTTAATTTAAAAGCCCTATCATTTCTTAGTAAATACGCATCTTATCGTTGAATAATGCTTTGAAGGCGTTGAATAAAAAAATTATTCAACGATTGCGGAATATTTTCGCACATTTTATTGGTGTGAAATAAGGTGTAAAAGACAGCTGATTGGTAATTATAAATATCTAGTCTTTTGGTGCGCATGAATACAAATCCAATGGGTTTTTTTTCATTTTTTTTGAGTCAAATTCTCATTCAACAGCTGGAGAAAACTACAAAGTGTGGTGAATAGAATTACAAATAAATACCATACCGTTTGATCACAAATAAATACCATACCATTTGGTCACTAATAAATACCATACCATTTGGTCACTAATAAATACCATATCATTTGGTCACTAATAAATACCATACCATTTGGTCACAAATAAATACCATACCATTTGGTCACTAATAAATACCATACCATTTGGTCACAAATAAATACCATACCATTAGGTCACAAATAAATACCATACCATTTGGTCACAAATAAATACCATACCATTAGGTCACAAATAAATACTATACCATTTGGTCACTAATAAATACCATACCATTTGGTCACTAATAAATACCATACCATTTGGTCACTAATAAATACATATCATTTGTCACTAATAAATACCATACCATTTGGTCACAAATAAATACCATACCATTTGGTCACTAATAAATACCATACCATTTGGTCACAAATAAATACCATACCATTAGGTCACAAATAAATACCATACCATTAGGTCACAAATAAATACCGTACCATTTGGTCACTAATAAATACCATACCATTAGGTCACAAATAAATACCATACCATTAGGTCACAAATAAATACCGTACCATTTGGTCACTAATAAATATCTAACAATCTGCAATCTCACTTGGAGGGGTAGGGAGAATAAACGGATTCTTTCATTTATTTGTATAATTTAATTAAACTTGTTATATGTGACCCTTCGCCTCAAAACGGTATTAGGTCGGGTTGGTTAAGGTGTTGAAAATTGAAATTTTAGACAGAAATTTCAGACTTGTGTTGAGTTTATATGATTTATTGTGGAGAATGGATACCATATTTTAGGCGTGCTAATGCCAACAATTTATATCTTTGACCAGTTTAACATTAAATTCGGCTTTTAAGCATCTGGTTCGTTCCGACATAATACCATTTTGAGACGATAGGTCACATTTGGTCACAAAATATCTAATAATCTCACTTGGAGGGGTAGAATGAACGCATTCTTTCATTGATTTGTATAATTTATTAAACTCGTTATAATATTTTATAGTTCGATAACACATAGGCTACTCGCAAGCTCTACAAGCGTTTAGAGTTATCTGACACGATCAAATTATAACTCGTTTAATAAATTATTCAACGAAATGAAAAAAAAATCGTATATTATAACCGTCTTTACCCCAAGGATGTATAAATCATAAGATACACAATTTATTGTGCAATATTTTTTTTAATTGAACGCTCCTTCTGGTGTAAAATGCATTGTGACGTAAGCACGCCGCCATTAATAGAACGAAAAAAAGGACATAATATCTAATTTACCTCACAGACGCAGAATTTAAAAAATACAACAACAAAAAAACCCAACAAACAAACAAAAAAAAAAAAACTTCAGCTATTACATAACACAATATCCACTAAGCGTGCTTAAAGCGCTTAACAAGGGCCCTTAGCCAAGAACAATATGTGGCCCATCGTCTCAAAACGGTATTATGTCGGAACGAACCAGATGCTTAAAAACCGAATTTAATGTCAAACTGGTCAAAAATATTAAACTGTTGGCATTCGCATCCTAAAATATGGTATCCATTCTCCTCAATAAATAATATAAACTCAACACAAGTTTGATATTTCTGGCTCTAAATTCAAATTTCAACATAATAACCAACCCGACTTAATACTGTTTTGAGGCGAAGGGTCACAAATACAACAACAACAACAACAATAAAAAAAAAGCTTCAGCTTTTACATGGCACAATATCCACTAAGCGTGCTTAAAGCGCTTAACAAATGGCCCTTAGCCAAGAGCAATATTTAGCATGAAAGATCAAACCTGACGCCAGTTAGGCGATCTTACAATCAATTTTTTTCCGGACAAAGACAACGCTATTAACCCTCTGCCCGGTAGCGAGTTTTTTTTTTTTGCACCAGGTTGGGAACAGGCAGGTTTAAAAATGGGTCAGGGAGGTTCCTCCATGTCTACCGTCTCACGCTGATTCGTGGAGAAAAATAATCACGTGACAGTACTATTTTTACGTGTCGTTTTGACACGCAAGCGGTTTATATGAACCGTAGGGAAACTCACCTGATCAAGTCGTTGGGAACTCTGACTCCACGCGGACTCAACACTAGGATTGACCACCACTAACCTCCACTTGCAACAACTGCCACTACAGCTACTGCTGCTGCTGCTGCTGCTGCTGTTGCTACTACTACTACTACTACTACTACTACTACTACTACTACTACTACTACTACTACTATCACTACTATCATTACTACTACTAATACTACTACTGCTACTACTACTACTACTACTACTACTAACTACTACTACTACTACTACTACTGCTCTACTACTACTCTGCTCTACTACATAATACTACTACTACTACTATATATACTCTACTACTACTACTACTACTACTACTACTACTACTACTACTACTACTACTACTACCGCTACTACTACTACCACCACCACTACTACTACTATCACTACTATCATTACTACTACTACTACTACTACTACTACCACTACTACTACTACTACTAATACTGCTACTATTACTACTACTACTACTACTACTACTACTACTACTACTTTATTACTACTACTACTTACTACTACTACTAACTATACTACTTACTTACTACTACTACTTACTACTACTACTTACTACTACTACTACTACTACTACTACTACTACTACTACTGTTCATACTACTACAACTACAACGCACCGTTTTTATGCACCTCCATTGGCGGTGATGGTTAATTAATTAAAATGTTACTGCATACGACCATGAGGTTTAAATAATTTTAGATTGTAGTTTAGCACGCTGCTTAGTGATTACCAGTGTACAATGATAATAAATTAAAGAATATTCACAATAATTCAAAAAATCAAAGGTAAAAAGAGACATGGCACACAAATACATATCTTAAATAAATAAAGAATTTTAGAAAATTGTTTTTTATAAACACGATAAAAAGTTTTGAAAAAAAAAAAGAAAAAAAAGTCTTTCTCAATAAAGTAAACTTTTTAAAAAATATATGTTTACAATGGGAATCGAACCCAGTACTTTCAAGGTTAAAAAGTCTGACAGCTTGTCCACTGCGCTACGGAGCCACCTAACTGTCCATCACATTTAATAAGGTCTTTCTAAGACATTATTTTACCTTCAAAGCAACTTCTATTTTCTGGTTCTATATTTCGATTTTTTAGTTTATTGTTATTTTTGTATAAATTTATTAACAAAAACATCCTACATATGTCACAATATAACTTTTGTCATGTCCGAATACAGAAACACAATATCGCTGATGAAATTGGGTGGAATGCGCATCATGACGGAGGTGCATAAAAGATACACCGTCAACGGAGGTGCATAAAAACACTACGTTTAAAAAAAAAATTGTTGTTGTATTTTTGAAGCAGTTATAAATTTACCAATCACAGTTGTGCAATAATTTATCACCTAAATATAGTAATAGACCTACAGAGATGGACCCTACAATGCACTTGATTTGTGTAACGTACTTTTTCTGCATCTATCCACACTAGCTACCACTTACCGCTGTAGACACAACTCAAGACAACAATAGTGTGGTCTAATTTCTATTGCTAACTTATATTTCAAACTTCAACTACAGTATTATAGTATTATATCAAACATTTTTTAAAAGTATGTTATCTTCTTCTCATTCTTCTTCTTCTTAACAATCAAAAATACGGTAGGCATACATTGTGTACTGTGTAGTGTAGGCTAGCCAACTGCACACCCCTTTGAACCTTGAAGAACGCGCGCGCTGACCTATGGCCTTGTCCGACCTCTGTCACGGCTTTCCCATTGTGGCGATGCTAAAAATAGTGCAGGCTGGTTGGCGAAGAGGGTTATTCTCAGATGACGTCACAAAATGGCGCAACCTGGTGCAAAAAAAAACCTCGCTGCCCGGTACTCATTTTACACCTGAGTGCGATGGCGGAACAAACAGTGAGTAAAGAGCCTTTTCCAAGGGCTCAACTATGTGCCGCTTAAGCCTGATTCGAACCCATGACATTCCGATCCTATGCAAATACAACTTCAAAGTATCACAACTATAATATCGACTTAAAGAGGAATTAATGGTCTTTGGTTTTGCACGCTAAAAGACGCTCGTGTAACATCTTGTTGTATAAATCTACTCCATACCCTCAACGCTATTCACAAAATAATTGTTTCACCCATTCAGCCGTACTCTGGAAAAACCCATATCTTAAAATTTGGCCAGAAAACTGGCCCTTCTAATATCTATCGATTTAAATGACCCTCATCTTGGCAAAAAAAAAAAAAAAATAATAATAAATAAAACAAACTCTCAAACCTGAGACCATGCGAAGTCCCAGGTTTCAGAGGGTTTTTTTTCCGAGATGAGAGTCAATTAAATCGATCGATATTATTATAACTTGAAGGACGAGTTTTCTGGCCAAATTTTAAAACATGAGTTTTTTCCAGAGTACTGTAGTACTTGTAAATGTCATATTCCTACGCGTCAGCCAAAGCACGCCGATAATGTTCAAACCAATTTCACAACGATGACGATTTCGACAACGAATACGATGGAACTATTTTTTTAAAAAATGTTATGTCAGAGAAGTAGTAGTTACTAGGCTGTGAAGGAAAATCGTTTTTTTTTCTCTTCTCTAAGTCTAATGTTTTCTTTCCGTATCCATACGCCGCCATAAAACGCTCATTACTATGACGAGGTGGTTTGAATGTTTGCCTTGTACTTGTCGTGGAACTTGTTGGGTTTTTTTTTTGTTTTTTTTTTGTTTGTTTTTGTTTTGCATAATGATGGGTGGTCATTAAAATCTCATTAAACATGATGGGTGGACGTTTTATTGAATCAGGAAACATAAAAAACCCATTTTCATAACTTTATCAAGATCATTTTCTTTTCAAAAAATATTGGCACCGAAAATACATAATATTGTCATTAGCGAAAACAAAACAAAACTGAATCCCCTTTGAAGAAATAACGATATGGCAACAAAAAAAAACAACAACAAAAAACAAACAAACAAACAAAAAAAACAAAACAAAAAAAAAACAAAAAAAAAAAAAAAAAAACAAAAAAAAAAAAAAAAAAAAAAAAAAAAAAAAACAAAGGGTTAAACTCGCGTACCGACCGGGCGTCGTGTGGCGATGTCTGAGGACAGTTCCTGGTTTTCTTCCTCGTCGTTTGTCGTTCGTTTAGGTTCGGAGGACGTAATCGTTAACTCGCTAATTATTTCGGTGAATTGGGCGAATAAAAGTAAATTTATAAATAAAAAAAAAAAATAAAAATTAGAACTCAAAGATTTTGCAATGCAAAAAAAAAAAGAAAGAAAAGAAACGAACTGTATTTATAGAGCGACTATGTGGTCTGACACTCTCTTTCGGATCGGAGAGTTCTGGGTTCGAGACTCTCTCGGCGTATAGTTGAGTCCTTGAAAAAGGCTCTTTACTCACGTTCTCTCACCATACTCAGGTGTAAAATGAGTACCTGGTCGTTAACAGCGTTGTCTTTTTCAAACAAATTGTAATATCGCCTAACAGGTGGCATGTCCCGTCCTACATTTTAATGTTGCTGTTGACCAGGGACTCCTTATAAAGTGCTTTGAGCACATTTAGTGGATATTGCGCTATATAAAGCTCAATTTTATTTTTATAAAGCGATGCATGTGGGGGAGAGGGGAGTTACTTGAGATTTCTGCAATATATTTATATCTCCTGTTATTGTTTACTGTTTTTTGCATTTTCTTTTTCTTTTATTTCTTAGTTTGTCTTGATTTATAGTTGTTGTTTTTTAAAATTTTAGTTTGCTGTCTCTTTTTTCAGTATATTGTTGTTTTTTTTCTTGTTTTTATTTTTGGAATTATAATTCTCCATATATATGTTTCATCTTTAAAGATAATCAATGGCTGAATATCAATATATGTATGAGTTATCAAAAACAAACAGTGCATTATAATGTATCTGTTTTGACGTCACTCAGGTCTTTTTTATTGGTTTTTGCCATCTACGTTTATGAGAAATTCTCACTAAATTGTATTTAACAGACTTTAAACATTCAAGGTTACACATAGTTTTGAGTGTTGGTTCGTTATACTTCCGGATGGCAATGTTGTGAGTTTCTTAGCCAAGCGCAAACTATCTATACGATTACAATGAACATTCCTGCCCTGTGAGTACTGAATGCACGACAAAAGGGCCGCCTCATAATACATATTCACACGCACGCACACACACACAAAGCAAGTGGATCAATATAAATCATAGAAAGGTGTTTAATCGCCACAGGCAAATTCTTGCAGCAGCCTTTCAGGTCTTTCAGACCCTTTCAGAATTCTCCACGTCATGGCACAAAATGTCAACCAGTAGAAATCCATCCCTTTGTTATACAGGAAGTCAAAGGATATTTTTGTCCCACGCCAATCTGTTCTTTTTTTTCTTTTCTTCTATTTTAATTCTTCTATTTGTGCGGTTGTGTGGTCTAGTACCATGATAATACGCTTCAACATTCGTAACGTCACTTCCCTCGTAATGACGCATGGTAACTTAGTAACTGGCTCTAAACTATCGGAACAATGGCGGATGCCCTTATGAAATATTATTTCTCCGACGAGCATAAAAGCGTATCCAGAGGGGAAAAAACCCCATTAAAATCTGATCAATGTTTGACTTTTACACATTCTGATCACAAGATATATGAAAAGTTCTAGCCAGCATGAAGAATAAAAAGTACCGATTTTCTTTGTTTAGAACAAAGGGCAACCTGATATCAGACTATTGAATCCAATTGCCCTCGCATCGGAAGGTCCAGGGTTCGAGCGTAGCCTTCGTGATCTCAAAGCTTGACATTGTCCGATTGTAATTAATATCGCGCAACAGGCGTCATGTCTCGTCACATATTATTATTATGTTAGGTGTTCCTGTTGGCTAGGGACCTCCTCTTGCGCCTTGAACAAGTTTAGTGGATATTGCTCTACATAAAAGCTCAATATCTAGTCAGAAGAAATTCAACATCTCTTTGTTAAAGAGAAAGTCAAAGGATATTTTTGTCTCACTCAAATCTGCTTTTGTATAGCGCAATATGTGACCCATCGTTTCAAAACGGTATTATGTCGGAACGAACCAGATGCTTAAAAGCCGAATTTAATGTTAAACTGGTCAAAGATATAAATTGTTGGCATTATCACCCTAAAATATGGTATCCGTTCTTCTCAATAAATCATATAAACTCAACACAAGTCTGATATTTCTGGCTATAAATTCAATTTTCAACACCTTAACCAACCCGACTTAATTCAGTTTTGAGGTGAAGGGTCACATACGTGCGGCTATGTGGTCTAGTGGTATGACACTCGCTTTCGGATCGAATGGTCCTGGGGTTCGAGCCTCGCGCTCGGCGCATAGTTGAGTCCTTTGAAAAGGCACTTTACTCACATTCTCTCACCGTACTCAGGTGTAAAATGAATACCTGGCCGTTAACAG
>NC_088366.1:51378500-51391000 GCF_034508935.2 Berghia stephanieae | reverse complement strand
TTCTGTACCATATTGCCACTACCATTACCATAATGTCCGTTAGTCACTGTGCAATCATTTTTACATCACGCCAATTTTGTATTATTTAGACAATAATATTTTGAAAATGACTTGATCTCGAGGTGAAGGGAGAGGTGGTCGGGTGTATAAGGCGTTTCAATGTGGCCTGAGAAGTAACGGGTTCGTTCGAGCTACACTTTAATATATTTTCCTTGAGCAAGTTTATTAACCCCCTCCTTAACACCCATAGAAAAATCATCACATTTGTTACGATGCAGCCAACATTTTTCTCATTCTGATTTCTTTTGTACATCATATTTATTGCACAAAAATAATTTGATATAGTTAAAGTATCTCAACACTGTGTTGAAGAGCTCATTTAGCAGACAAAAAATGTATAGCAAGAACCAACAGATTGTGTGTTTGAGTGAAATAAATCTATTTTCGCATAGGTGGGGTGTGAAGTTTTGGGGAAAATCCGGAAAATGGCCCATAAGGAGAGAGTTAACTCCAAATGCGATGAGTGTGACAACACATAAAACAGTTTCTTCCCAAGAACCATCAACGAATGGGGGACAACTCTCCCACCAGAAATCTTAGATATTACCAACAACAACAACAACAACAACAACAAATTTGGTCAACTATGAAACATTTATCTTTCAACTCAATAACACAATAAAGGAGAAAGTCACCACATAATTGTATGAAATGTTGCAGTGATGGGTAGATAAAGCGTTGAACTTGAACTTGAATGGGTAATAGGGTTCAACAGTCGTGACGTCACTTCCATCGTAATGACGCATAGAAACTTAGTAATTGGTTCTAAACTATCGGAACAATGGCGGACACCTTTATGAAATATTTCTCCGACGAGCGTAAAAGTCTATCTAGAGGAGAAAAAAATCTGATGTTTTGACTTTTAGACATTCTGATCACATGACATGTGAATAAATTCTAGCGAAGCATGAAAAATAAAAAGTACCGTTTTTATTTGTTTAAAACCAAGCTGCTCGTTGCTCGGCGGACGTGACATCAGACTATTGAATCCTTTTCCTGGAAACCTTGGACTTTTGTTTACTCGAGTAACTCTATTATTCCTTCATAATGGTACTAAGATGCCAGAAACCGTGGACTGTAAAAAGTAATCAACAAAAATTTATTTAACAGCTTAAAAAAATAGAACAAAAATACTAAATACAATTGTTTCGGTCTCAAAACTCTTCTTCAGCTAACAATACAAAAAAAAAAAAAATGAAAAAGATAAATACATAACAAAAAAATCCAGATCGGCGGCAGAAATAATATTCGACACAAATGAAATGTGTTTATGTTTTTATTGTTTTTAGTTGTTGTTGGTTGGAGAAGGATTTTGAGCCCAAAACGTTCCGTGTTTGGTATTTTGTTATTTTTTGAAACTGTCATATTCATTTCTTTTTCATTAATTTGTATTATTGCTTCACGGAATGCCTTGGTGGCTCATCCCATAATGCTACGCGAAATGATTCGATTCTATTTATAGATGACTTGATAAGACCAAAAGAAAAGCAATAAAGAAGACAAATAAATAGAGGGTAACAGCAAAAGAAAGAAAATACCCATCCAAAAACACATGAGTGAGTAGTATGGTGTGTGTAAAGTGTCGTGCGCAAAGTATTTTTTCTTTGTCTATCCTTCCCTCAACAAATCATCATTTATAAATACAGAGGTTTCGGAAAGTCGACATCTGCTGCTAGTGGCTCCCCCCCCCCCCCACCCCCCCACCTTCTAGTCTTAAATTTATAACCACAGATATAAATCATTGGATGGAAAACTCTGGTTTGAATGTTGGTTCGAAATCCACGTTTTTAGTCTGAGTCATCCGGACATAATACCGTTTGAGACGGCGGGTCACGAATAAATAAGAGTGCAAGAAGAGATTACGTCATATCCGGTAGTAATCGAATACACTTTAGACCCGGTCAATGAACTTTTTTCTCTGCATCCAGTTGGCGCATTTTATTTATGAATGTATGAAATGGAACGAGCACACCCTGTTGTCTTATATCCTAGGGGTAGATCTGGTCACATTTAAAGTCACAGTACCAGAAAGAGGTGCTGGGTATTATCTGATAACAGTGCAAACTTAGTTGATGGCATATTTGGTAGTAATCGAATACACTCCAGGTTCGGTCAATGAACTTTTTCTCTACATCCAGTTGGCCTATTTTATTAATGAATGTATGGAATGGAACTAACACTCCCTGTTGTCTTATGTCCTAGGGGTAGATCCGATCACTGACCTGCGCCCATTATTAATCACTCTGTAATAATTAATGATGAATCAAATTGATGAGGGAAGGAGAGATAGAGAAGGAAAGGGAGAGAGAGAGAGAGAGAGAGAGAGAGAGAGAGAGAGAGAGAGAGAGAGATAGACAGAGAGAGAGAGAGAAAGAGAGAGAGAGAGAGGGAAAGAGAGAGAGAAAGAGATTAAAGAGAGAGAGAGAAAGAGACGGAGGGAGAGAGACATACAGACAGAGATAGAGACAGAGAGAGACTGAGGGACTGAGAGTTTGAGAGACTCGACAAAGAGCACGATAGATAACATTAGAAAATAGAAATTATACATACATACAAATATTTAGACAGACATATGAATAGACAAAGAAAGATTGATAGATGTATGGATAGATAGATAGATAGATAGATAGATAGGTGGATAGATGTATAGTTGGATAGATAAATAAATAGACAGATAGATAAATAGATAAATAAATATAGAGATAGATAGATATATAGATAGATAGATATATGGTTTGTTCGTGTGTATGTCTTTGTGTGTGTGTGTGTGTGTGTGTGTGTGTGTGTGTGTTTATGTGTGAGTGTGAGAGTGTGAATATGAAAAGAGTGAAGGACAGAGAGAATGAGAGAGAATGATAGATCTATCGCACGATAAGGGTATAAAGACAAAAAAGTTAATCAAAGAAACATATAAATAGTCATCAATTGAAATATAGATATATATATATATATATATATATATATATATATATATATATATATATATATATATATAAAACAGAAAGAGAGAAAGAGAACGAGAGAAATAGAAAATATGTAAAAGAAACAGAGAGTGATAGTGAGACGGGGGTAGGTGGGTGGAGAGATGGAGACAGAGAGAGAGAGAGAGAGAGAGAGAGAGAGAGAGAGAGAGAGAGAGAGAGAGGGAGAGAGAGAGAGCGCGCTCATATATTCCCCAAGACTTCCGGTGCTTTGATGTAATGGCTCCCAATGAAAACACCCTTCCATGACACCAAAAAGCTTTTAACGTGCAGCCCATTCAATAGCAACACAGGAGCAGATGTGTTTGTTACATAACGTCTCAGCCTCCTTTCATTTGTCATGAATTTTGTCATGAATTGTGTGTGGATCGCTGGCTCAGCGCAGATCTGTGTACTGTGACGAAAAATCTGTAGTATTACGGCATTTTTGGCTCCAATTTCAGAACTTTAGGAGCATCTCTAAGCCGTTAAAACTCTCAAACCTGGGACTCTAAAATGTTTTCCTAGATTGCAGCAGCTTAAGTGGTGAAATGAAGCCCATGATTTTTGCATTCGGATATCAGACGTGGATGTTCATGTCGTCTCTCCCCAATAGCGACACTGATGATCATGTTATGTGGAGATCAAGATGACTTGTTCATTGTTGTCTAAAGGCTCAGAGATCAGTATCAGGAGAAATATGAGGGGAGGGGGAGGGGCTCTACTCGAAGATACAAGATGGCAACTATAGATTGTTAACGCATACAGACCAAGGGATATTATGTTGTTTTCACGTTGTACGCACACAACCTGAGATATAATTGGGTTTGTCCACTATGTTTTGTAACCCAATTTTAAGTGAGAGTGAAGTGTAGCTAGATGTGTTTTCGATTTGATTCTGTGTATTCTTTTAATCATATCATTTCATTAAAATTGATCGCAGACCTGCATACCGTGGCGAAAAATCCCTAGAATTACGGCATTTTTGGCTCCAGTTTCAAACCGCCCCTTAAATGTTTTAAGTTGGAATGTCTATTTTAAGGTCACATATAGTTTATTCTGACGGTACGATATCATATCCGGTTGGCGGAAGTTGTGAGTTTTTGACCTATCGCCTAACAACATAGCATCAATCAAATTTGATTAATAAATAATTAAGCCGAGAGAATGTCTATGAACAGAAAGAGACACAATAATCTTCAAGAAGGCCATTTATTTCCAGACTCCCAGATTTTTCATGATTACGTCACATGAGGTCATGTTACTTAAACTAATGAGTGCTGAGAGTTCTTCAAAGACCAAAGTGAAACCTCCAGACATTCGAAATGCAATGTACAAACATGATGATAACAGCCTTAAACACGCAATGTTTTGGGGTCAAAACCATTCTTCGGCCAATCAAAAAAAAAAAAAAACCCAACAAAAGCCAAACTCGCCCCCCCCCCCCAATAAAATTTTAAAAAAACAAAAAACCAAAAAAAAAAAAAGAAAACCAAAAAAAAAAAAAAAAAAGCAAACAAAAAATAACACAAAAAGACAAAAAAAAAAAAAACCAAAAAAAAAAACAAACAAAAAAACAAAACAAAAAAAAAAAAACAGAACTAAACACGGAATGTATCGGGCGCTAAACCTTCATTAACCATTAACCCACTCAACACTAACACCGACTACATCCGTAGTTTACCCGGGTTACTTTTACCCCATGTCTATATTTTACATTTTTCTGAGCCAAATTATAGGCGTAGTATCAACGCGAATGTTTTTAGTTTTTGCATGTAAATGATAGTTGAATGAAACTCTCTATTAGTATGCACATGCTCATTTTTAATACTTTTTTCCAATTTTGAAAAGTAGCAAAAATCTCTAGGATTGAGTGAATTAAATAACACTTCAAAAATCCTAAAAATTATTTAGCTGGCATCAACATGTTATCTTCAATAAGTTTTAATGACTTAGAAATGATCATGAAGTTCTGAAATTTGAGTAATATATTTGAAAATAATTTTTAATTTTAGATGTTAATGATAGTTGAATTAAACTATCTAGATATGTGCATGCTCATTTTTAATACATTTTTTTCCAATTTTGAAAAGTAGCAAAAATCTCTGGGATTGAGTTAAAACAAAAAGAACAGAATGAATTCTACATTTTGGACATTTCAGGCCACCATTTTAAGTCTTTACAACATAAACAGAGAACTAAACACAGAAATTTTTGGGCTCAAAATTTTTCTTCAGTAAATAAGATTAGTTTTTAAAAATTATTTTTTTCTATCTAGTGAAGCTGTTATATTATATAATGTTTAAATTGTTCTGTAAGTCATTTGCGTTGCGTAGCTATGTGGTCTTGTGGTATGACACACGCTTTCGGATCGGAAGGTCCTGGGTTCGAGACTCGCTCGGCGCATAGTTGAGCGGATCGGAAGGTCCTGGGTCCGAGACTCGCTCGGCGCATAGTTGAGTCCTTGGAAAAGACTCTTTACTCACATTCTTTTACCGTACTCATGTGTAAAATGAGTATCTGGACGGTAACAGCGTTTTCTATGTCGGAAAAAATTGTAATATCACCTAACAGGCGTCAGTCATGTCTCGTCCTACATATTATTAAGTGTTGCTGTTGGCCAGGGACTCCGTGTAAAGCGCTTTTGAGCATGTTTAGTGGATATTGCTCTATATAAAAGCTCAATTTTTTTTGGTTCTGAGAAAACAGAGTTTTTACAGTAACACAATAACAGATTCTCCTCACAGCAGCCATTTCAAGGCAAATGTAATTAAAGATTTTATTCAATTCTTAATGTGGCCAATCCTCTCTTAACGATGTCAGGTCACAGTGAACTCGATGTTTACAATTGAATCATGAATTACAAAACAAACAAAACTTGAGCTTTTATATAGCGTAATATCCACTCAACGTGCTTAAAGCGCTTTACAAGGGGTCCCAAACAAACAGGAACACTTAACATGTGAAACATGACGCCAGTTAGGTGATGTTGCATTTTTTCCGACAGAAATAATGCTGTTAACAGCCAGGTACTCATTTTATACACCTGAGTACGGTGAGAGAATGTGAGTAAAGAGTCTTTTCCAAGAACACAACTATGCACCGACCGAGGCTCGAATCCAGGAGCTTCCTTTCGAAGTCAGTTACGTTGTGCGGCTTTGTGGTCTTGTGGTACGACACTCATTTTCGGATCGGAAGGTCCTGGGTTTGAGCCTCGCTCAGCATATAGTTTAGTCCTTGGAAAAAAAAAACAACTCATTACTCACATTCTCTCAAAATAATTCATATATTTGAAATTGGCGTTTCTATCAGGCATAACCACCTTCCATAGAAGTCAGCAGAAACCCGCCGGAACAAACAGTTCTAAAGAACTCGGAGAAGACATCATCAACGTAAAAACGTTTCAATGAAAATTGAAACACATCGAGTCGCGTATTGAAACTGGTATGAAGATTAAACAATAATTTGGATGTTTGATGGCGTCAGGTAATCGATACCGAATATCTTCCGATCCGTGGACTAATTCGATTACAAGATTGAGTACTTGTAAACGGATCGATACGGATCGAAACGAGTCTGAATTTCTCTCGTCAAATATGAGGGTGTGTCTTTTTTACGAAACCCGCCGAAACCCGCCGAAACCCGCCGAAACCCGCCGAAACCCGCCGAAACCCGCCGAAACCCGATGAAACCCGACGAATCCCGACAAAGTTATGGGAAGTAGGTGGCTGTGGGGAGTGAACCTAGAACTCAGGGAAGTGTACACCATTGGGGAGTGAACCTGGGACTGGGTTTCGGCGGGTTTCGTAAAAAAGAACCAGTGCTTTTTTACGAAACCCGCCGAAACCCGCCGAAACCCGGCGAAACCCGACAATATACAGCAAAGTTATGGGAAGTAGACAACTGTGGGGAGTGAACCCGAGACTCAGGGAAGTGTACACCAGTCGGGAGTGAACCTGAGACTAAGTTTATCGGCCGGTTTCGGCGGGTTTCGTAAAAAAGAATTAGTGCTTTATTACGAAACCCGCCGAAACCCGCCGAAACCCGACAATATCCGGCAAAGTTATGGGAGTTTGGCAACAGTGGGGGGTGATCCTGGGAGTCAGGGAATTGCACACCAGTGGGGAGTTAACCTGGGACTGTGTAAAAAGGATATCAGTGGGAAATAAACCTGGGACTAAAGGGACATGGATACCATTGAAAGTTGAAGCCGGATATGGGAATTGAGTACCAGAGGAGAATGAACCTGACACTATAGAAGGTGGGCGCCAGTGGGGAGTGAACCTGGGATTCAGGGAATTGCACACCAGTGGGGACTTAACCTGGGACTGTGTAAAAAGGATATCAGTGGGAAATAAACCTGGGACTAAAGGGAGATGGATACCATTGAAAGTTGAAGCCGGATATGGGAGTTGAGTACCAGAGGAGAATGAACCCGACACTATAGGAGATGGGCGCCAGTGTGGAGTGAACCTGGGACTCAGGGAAGTGCACACCAATTGGGAGTTAACCTTGGACTGTGGGAGATGGATAACTGTGGGTATCCGAGCCGAACTATAGGAGTTGAGTGCCAGAGGAGAATGAACCTGACACTATAGAAGGTGGGCGCCAGTGGGGAGTGAACCTGGGATTCAGGGAATTGCACACCAGTGGGGATTTAACCTGGGAATATGTAAAAAGGATATCAGTGGAAAATAAACCTGGTACTAAAGGGAGATGGATACCATTAAAATTTGAAGCTTGGTATGAGAGTTTGGTACCAGAGGAGAATGAACCTGACACTAAAGGAGGTGGGCGCCAGTGGGGAGTGAACCTGGGACTATGTAAAAAGGATATCAGTGGGAAATAAACCTGGGACTAAAGGGAGATGAATACCATTGAAAGTTGAAGCCGGATATGAGAGCTTGGTACCAGAGGAGAATGAACCTGACAAAAAAGGGTGTGGGCGCCAGTGGGGAGTGAACCTGGGACTATGTAAACAGGATATCAGTGGGAAATAAACCTGGACTAAAGGGAGATGAATACCATTGAAAGTTGAAGCCGGATATGAGAGTTTGGTACCAGAGGAGAATGAACCTGACACTATAGGAGGTGGGCGCCAGTGGGGAGTGAACCTGGGACTATGTAAAAAGGATATCAGTGGGAAATAAACCTGGGACTAAAGGGAGATGAATACCATTGAAAGTTGAAGCCGGATATGAGAGTTTGGTACCAGAGGAGAATGAACCTGACACTATAGGAGGTGGGCGCCAGTGGGGAGTGAACCTGGGACTATGTAAAAAGGATATCAGTGGGAAATAAACCTGGGACTAAAGGGAGATGAATACCATTGAAAGTTGAAGCCGGATATGAGAGTTTGGTACCAGAGGAGAATGAACCTGACACTATAGGAGGTGGGCGCCAGTGGGGAGTGAACCTGGGACTATGTAAAAAGGATATGAGTGGGAAATAAACCTGGGACTAAAGGGAGATGAATACCATTGAAAGTTGAAGCCGGATATGAGAGTTTGGTACCAGAGGAGAATGAACCTGACACTATAGGAGGTGGGCGCCAGTGGGGAGTGAACCTGGGACTATGTAAACAGGATATCAGTGGGAAATAAACCTCGGACTAAAGGGAGATGGATACCATTGAAAGTTGAAGCCGGATATGAAAGCTTGGTACCAGAGGAGAATGAACCTGACACAAAAGGGGTGGGCGCCAGTGGGGAGTGAACCTGGCACTCAGGAATTGCACACCAGTGGGGAGTTAACCTGGGAATATGTATAAAGGATATCAGTAGGAAATAAATCTGGGACTAAAGGGAGATGGATACCATTGGGAGTTGAAGCCGGATTTATTTCCCACGGATATTCTTTTTTAGATATTCACAGGTTAACTCCCCACTGGTGTGCAATTCCCTGACTCCCAGGTTCACTCCCCACTGGCGCCCATCTCCTATAGTGTCAGGTTCATTCTCCTCTGGTACTCAACTCCCATATCCGGCTTCAACTTTCAATGGTATCCTTCTCCCTTTAGTCCCAGGTTTATTTCCCACTCATATCCTTTATACATAGTCCCAGGTTCACTCCCCACTGGCGCCCACCTCCTATAGTGTCAGGTTCATTCTCCTCTGGTACCAAACTCTCATATCCAGCTTCAACTTTCAATGGTATTCATCTCCCTTTAGTCCCAGGTTTATTTCCCACTGATATCCTTTTTACATAGTCCCAGGTTCACTCCCCACTGGCGCCCACCTCCTATAGTGTCAGGTTCATTCTCCTCTGGTACCAAACTCTCATATCCGGCTTCAACTTTCAATGGTATTCATCTCCCTTTAGTCCCAGGTTTATTTCCCACTCATATCCTTTTTACATAGTCCCAGGTTCACTCCCCACTGGCGCCCACCTCCTATAGTGTCAGGTTCATTCTCCTCTGGTACCAAACTCTCATATCCGGCTTCAACTTTCAATGGTATTCATCTCCCTTTAGTCCCAGGTTTATTTCCCACTGATATCCTTTTTACATAGTCCCAGGTTCACTCCCCACTGGCGCCCACCTCCTTTAGTGTCAGGTTCATTCTCCTCTGGTACCAAACTCTCATACCAAGCTTCAAATTTTAATGGTATCCATCTCCCTTTAGTACCAGGTTTATTTTCCACTGATATCCTTTTTACATATTCCCAGGTTAAATCCCCACTGGTGTGCAATTCCCTGAATCCCAGGTTCACTCCCCACTGGCGCCCACCTTCTATAGTGTCAGGTTCATTCTCCTCTGGCACCCAACTCCTATAGTTCGGCTCGGATACCCACAGTTATCCATCTCCCACAGTCCAAGGTTAACTCCCAATTGGTGTGCAATTCCCTGAATCCCAGGTTCACTCCCCACTGGCGCCCACCTTCTATAGTGTCAGGTTCATTCTCCTCTGGTACTCAACTCCCATATCCGGCTTCAACTTTCAATGGTATCCATCTCCCTTTAGTCCCAGGTTTATTTCCCACTGATATCCTTTTTACACAGTCCCAGGTTAACTCCCCACTGGTGTGCAATTCCCTGACTCCCAGGATCACCCCCCACTGTTGCCAAACTCCCATAACTTTGCCGATATTGTCGGGTTTCGGCGGGTTTCGGCGGGTTTCGTAATAAAGCACTAATTCTTTTTTACGAAACCCGCCGAAACCGGCCGATAAACTTAGTCTCAGGTTCACTCCCGACTGGTGTACACTTCCCTGAGTCTCGGGTTCACTCCCCACAGTTGTCTACTTCCCATAACTTTGCTGTATATTGTCGGGTTTCGCCGGGTTTCGGCGGGTTTCGGCGGGTTTCGTAAAAAAGCACTGGTTCTTTTTTACGAAACCCGCCGAAACCCAGTCCCAGGTTCACTCCCCAATGGTGTACACTTCCCTGAGTTCTAGGTTCACTCCCCACAGCCACCTACTTCCCATAACGTTGTCGGGATTCGTCGGGTTTCATCGGGTTTCGGCGGGTTTCGGCGGGTTTCGGCGGGTTTCGGCGGGTTTCGGCGGGTTTCGGCGGGTTTCGTAAAAAAGACACACCGAAATATGAAGACATGCAAAGAATCGATTATGTAATTAGTAAGGACAGACTCGATATCGAGTATATAATATGTGACTTACATTGTTCATCCGGTAATAAGACGAAGGAAATAAGAAAAAAAAGTGTGATGACAACAAACTGGTTCCAATCTCATTGGAAGTGTAAATTCACTCTTCCAGGGGAATGAATGCATACTTTTTGTAAATTCTTGCCTGGTTTCAGAGTGATGGCATCTTATTTTCTAGTCTAAATATAAATCTGCTAGTTGTCAATAAAGTTTATGTTTGCTTAACTGGAAGGCTGATAAAAAGAAATCCTTTGAAACGGTTACTCATTCTGATCTCAGTCATTTATATTGATGATATGCATTTGAGTGAAATACTCACCGGTTCTGTTCGCCAGATCAATCGTAACAAACACACAAAATAGGTAATAAAAATAAGTGCGATGTCAAAAAAACTGGTTCCAATCTCATTGGAAGTGTAAAACCACTTTTCCGGTGGAATGGATACATATCTTGTGTAAATGATCTTCTGGTTTCAGAGTGATGGCATCTTATTTTCTAGTCTAAATATATGCTGGTCGTCAATAAAGATCATCCATCCTCACTCTTTTACGTCCCGTTATCCCAATAATCTGCCTATAGATAGTATGAAGATGACGTCACTCGGGTCTTTGTTATTGCTTTTGCCATCCGCGTTTATGATTAATTCTCACTAAACTATAATAACCTTAATATAAACGTTCAATGTTATACATGTTTTTTTGTGTTGGTCCGCTATACTTCCGGATGGCAATGTTGTGAGCTTCTTGCCCAAGCGCATACTATCTATACATCCTGCTACTAAAATAGTCATACCACCTTATGATTCAATTATATGTAACCTATTCATTATTACTGATCCGAAGGACTGGTTACATATGGCACACTTCCAATGATTTTGGAACCAGAAATGTAGAAGGTGTGACGTCACGACTTTTCTTCCCAATTTCTAGTCAAATATGAACAAAATATCGATTACGCAATTAGTAAGAGTAGACGCGATAATCGATTATATTTAATTTACCATGTTAATCCGATCCGATATTTAGACCAGTATTGTGTGTGGCGATGTCGTCTTGTGGTACGATACTCGCCATTGAACTGAATGTATGAGGGTTCGAGTCTCACTCGAAGCAGCGCATAGCTGAGTCTATGAAAAAAGCTCCTTACTCAGATCTTCTCACCCAACTCATGTTAAAAATGGGTACCTGGCCGGTCTCGGTTATTTTGTGTGTGTTTATTTTTTGTTTGCTTTGTTTTGCTGTTTGAAAAAATATTTTTTTTGTGATTTTTTTTTTTTTTTTTTGGGGGGGGGGGGGGAGTTCAGATTTTTAAAAAAGTCATCTATACATATTTGAACTAATTCCATTCTGTTGTTTTCATTTTCATTTTGTAATTTTTGTCCTCATTAAAAAACAAACAAAAAAACATGCATGCATGCATAGGACATACATCTTCTTCTCTTGGTTTACACACATTAAGTGCTGTTTTCCATTTGAACTATCTACGCATCATTAGGAATTGGCACCTCTGAGACGGAGACGGGGACACCAGGCTGAGAAGTGGAATCGTGCCAAATTCGATTTCGATCTTACATTTTAAAAAATTGTCTGATACGATTATTTCGAAATTCTGGTTTTTCTATTCAAAATCGATACTCACACTTTGTTGTGGAATAATATCGTTTTGCTTCATCAATTATTATTTCGATATTTTTCTTTTTTCTTTTCAAAACCGACACTCAAAGATTGTAATGGAATATTTGTTTTGCTTCATCAATTATTATTTCGATATTTTGATTTTTCTTTTCAAAACCGACACTCACAGATTGCAATGGAATATTGTTTTGCTTCATCAATTATTATTTCGATATTTTATCGTTTATTTTCAAAACCGATA
>NC_088366.1:51358500-51368500 GCF_034508935.2 Berghia stephanieae | reverse complement strand
ATTTTATTAATAATTAATGAGGCGACGACTTTCAGAAGGCGCTTTGTAGCATTTTCATCATTCAGGGGAAAACGACAACTTTTAGGCCCATGGAGCCGGAGGGTTTATCCCGGTTTCTATAGCGTGAAATGGACAAAAGCAATTGTTTGCTACCCTTTGGATAGGACTCTAGTCTATCGCTATGTTTTTAAGAGACCTAGCTCGTCATTCACTGCTGGGAAGACATGGGGGAGAGGGGGTGGGGGTGGGGGGGGGGGGTAAGCAAAAAAATCTCGACTGCACCCGGGATCGATCTTGGTCCTCCTTAGCGTGTGAAGTGAGTGCTCTACCAACTGAGCTATCGGGAATTTGATGATTAGTTTCCACTAAATTCCAAAAAGACAATTGAGCTTTTTTTTAGCTTTTATATAACGAATATCCACTAAACGTGCACAAAGCGCTTTACAAGGTGTCTCTGGTCAACAGCAACGTGCAACATGTAGGACGGGACATGACGCCTGTTAGGCGATATTACACGTTTTTTTGGACAGAGACAACGCTGTTAACGGCCAGGTACTCATTTTATACCTGAGTACAATGAGAGAATGTGAGTAAAGAGCCTTTTCCAAAGACTCAAATATGAGCCGAGCGAGGCTCGAACCCAGGACCTTCCGATCCGGCCTTGAGTTTAAGAATGCAGGCCACGTTAGAGCCCCACTAGGACTTATAGTTTGACGTCATTTTATATGTTTGTGCAGCGCCTAGTGAGTTGTCGTCAGTAGTGTCAGGGAAACAAGTGATTCCATTGGTTGAACTGTTGAATATAACTCACGATTTTTAAAAAAAGATTACACCTGAGTACGTTGAGAGAATGTGAGTAAAGAGCCTTTTCCAAGGACTCAACTATGCGCCGAGCGCGAGGCTCGAACCCAGGACCTTCCGATCCGAAAACGAGTGTCATACCACATAGCCGCACTATAAATGCTAAAGGTATTTTACCTAGACTCAGAGCATGAATAATATAATACATGAAAAGAGCATGCATTCGGGAGTAATTGCAGGTTTCCACTCATTAGTCATGGTGAGTTCCTGCATTGTTTGCATTCACATGTCGTATGCAAATGTTTGCCTTGCCCTGGCCCTATCCAACAAATATTATTGTTGTTTGTTTGAACTGGTTTCCTTTGGTGTACAGCAGAAGAATTAATTACGTCTGCCATGTAATGTTAACGGTAACATTTTTGGTAAACACCCATTTCAACGTAATATTCAAAATACTTCCTCCATTTTAACTCTCTCCTTACCAGATATTTTCAGAATTTTACCCTAAACTTCACAACCACCCAACACAAAAATAGATTATTCAGACAGAATAGTAACGAATATAATATGCTTGTTTTGTTAAGAAAAATAGGTTTGCAACACAGTGTCGAGTTTTTATAGATATAACTATAACAAAATGAAATCAGGAGAAGAAAATTGTTGGTTATATCGTAAACGAATGTGACGATTTTCATTTGGGTGGTAAGGAGAGGGTTAACATTAAAGTTGATATTGCGCTATATTTAAAAAGGTTAATATAAAATTATATGATACCGTCAACAGACGAAGGGAATGGGCAGATTTCCGTCATCACAGAGTGTGGGCAGCCAATGTCAATGAGGACGACGCTGGAAAGTGAGTGAGTGAGTGAGTATAACTATTAAGAAATAAAGAAGCAGGCAACGGTGTAAGATAAAGAACTGAACAAGTCCGTGTACATGAAAGGTGTCCGATATAGCTAGCAAGGAAGAACAATACGAGGATAAAACCATCCCAAAAAATCAGTCGACTTTGACCGGGGATCGAACCTCAGATCATCTGATTAGCGAGTTAGTTTCGGTCCCCAGTCGAGGTCGACTGATTATTTGGAATGGTTTTATTCTCGTATTTTTCTTTCTTGCTTTGTCTTGTCACGTTTCATACGCATTTGGTAGGTCATAAAATAACCCCCCCCAAAAAAAAAAACACAAAAAAACAGAAAACAAAACAAAACAAAAGAAAAACAAAAACAAGAAACAAAAAAAACAAGAAAACAAAACAAAAGAAAAAAAACAAAAAAAAAAAAAGAAAAAACAAAACAAAAAACATCAAAGAAAAGAATAAAAAAATAAATTAAAAAAATAAAAATTACAAAAGAAAAACAAGACAAAACAACAAGAAAAACAAACAAATCAAAGCAAAATAAACAAACGGATGTAAATATGACCCACGATTCATCCATGTTTGACCTTGACTCATAATCGTTGTGATTCTTTATATCGATACTGATATAAACTAACTACTTCTCCCAGCCTTTCAATCTCTTGGGTGTGTCTTTTTTACGAAACCCGCCGAAACCCGACGAAACCGACAAAGCCCGACGAAACCCGACAAAGTTATGGGAAGTAGGTAGCAGTGGGGAGTGAACCTGGGACTCAGGGAAGTGTACACCATTGGGGAGTGAACCTGGGACTGGGTTTCGGTAGATTTCGTAAAAAAGACACACCGCAAAAAAAAAGCCTTCCGTGTGATGGTATCGTCGTATCGATTATCTGTCCATTCCCACGAGTACCGATACAGTCCATTCACCGATAACAACCAGCCTGCCAATGACTTAGAAAACGCCTTTTAAAAAACCCCAAAGAAAACCAAACCAAAACAAAACAAAACAATTTGGCTTGAAAATGAATGTTTCATATAACCAATCAATTGAAATATGTCTCAGCTTGTTGAGAGAATTTCAAAAATAGTTTCGGGTAAAATTGTTTTTGAAAGGTTAAAGGTCAATTATAAACAATTGATGTATGAAAGATAATTTTTCTGGCCAAATTTTAGAAATGCGTTTTGGCAAGTTTTCTGCTGAATTCTATTATTGTTTTCTATGTGTGAAATGATCGTATTTGGCCACACAGTCTCTGGCCTTTGACAGTCATTACAATACTTTTGTGGTATGGCTCTTTTTGTTAGACAAATAATAATAAATAAAAGATGTCCTTCAGAGCCAATAGGCTCATGGAGCCGGAGTTAATCCCAGTTTCTATAGCGTGAAACTGATAATAACAATTACATGCTACCCTTCGGTTAGGACGCCAGTCTATCACAAGGTACTTTCCGTCGTATTTAACAGACCCAGCTACCCAATCACTGCTGGGTGGACAGGGAAGAGAGAAGAGATACACAACAATTCGGACGTCACCCGGGATCGATCTCGGTCCCGTTTGCGTGTGACTCGAGTGCTCTACCAGTTGACCTATCGGGATCCCTTGTCAGAGAAATAGTATAATATGATTACAAGGAAGGGGCCCCGATAGCTGAGTTGGTAGAGCAACTCCCCCCCCCCCACCCCTCACAATTAAAGAAGCATGGCTTGATCGTAGGTTCAGGTACGATTATATTCTACCAATATTTTCTTACCCCACAATCTTCCCATTCAATAGTTGAGATCACCAGTAATTGGATTCAATAGTCTGAGGTCACGCCGCCCAGCAACGGCGGCCATCATAGTTCTAAACAAAGAAAATCGGTCCTTTTTATTCTTCATGCTGGCTAGAACTTTACATATGTCTTGTGATCAGAATGTGTAAAAGTCAAAACATGATCAGATTTATGTTTTTTCCCCTCTGGATACGCTTTTATGCTCGTCGGAGAAATATTTCATAAGGGCGTCCGCCATTATTCCTATAGTTTAGAGCCAGTTACTAAGTTACCATGCGTCATTACGAGGGAAGTGACGTTACGACAGTTGAAGTGTATTAATGTAAAAAATACTTTCGGATAAAAATTTTGAGCTTTTATATAGTTCAATATCCACTAATCGTGCTCAAAGCACTTTACAGAGAGTCCCTGACCAACAGCAATGCGTAACATGATTTTTCTCGACAGAGACAACGCTGTTTACGGCCAGGTACTAATTTTACACTTGAGTACGTTGAGAGAATGTGAATAAAGAGCCTTTTCCAAAGACTGAACTATGAGCCGAGCGAGGGTCGAACCAAGGACCTTCCGATCCGGCCATGACTTTAAGAGGGCCACGCTCGAGCCCCACTACGACTTATAGTTTGACGTCATTTTTTATGTTTGTGCACCGCCTAGTGAGTTGTCTTTAGTAGTAGTCATGGAAACAAGTGATTCCATTGGTTGAACTGTTGAATACAACTCACGATTTATTTTTTGGAGGCTAAAGACTTGTCTTTTGACGTCATTTTTTGGTCAGTATCAGGCTATAAATTGACAATGGCTACGGTCAGATGCCTTAGCCTAGGCATTCCAAGAACTTCACTTCAATCCCATGACCGGATGGTCGTCGGGGGGACTTGCATGAATCAGAAAAGTTACAGTCTTCCTCCATGCCTGCCTGTTGTTAGCCCTATGTAGCAGCAGCTCCGGAACCGACATCTCTGTCCATTCTTTTATATTGTCCAGCCACATCTTCCTTTGGCGCCCTCATTGCGCTGGCCTTTGACAGTGCCCTGTAGGACTGTCCTGCTCAGGCTATCGTGTCGAGTATGGTGTCCAAACCAAGACAGTTTTCTGCGCTTCACAGTCACTAGAAGAGGTTCTTGTGGGCCCGCCCGAGCTTCTATTTCTTCCAGGACGATTCCAAGAAGTAATATAGATAATCCGTTAAACAAACGTCTGATGTCAACATGAATCATCCATGTTGTCAGAAGTGAGCAAATAATTAATACCCTTGCCCTAAGGAAAAAATACCTTCCAGGTATGGGTGCAATAGCTTAACCACTCGGCCTCCTCACCCAGTAATAATGTGCTAACTGAACAAAAACCAATATAGATACTCCCCACCTTTCCTCTCAAAACAGAATAAAAACTTAAACAAAACAAAAGAACAATAGCGGGAAAAATATAATCTTTATATTATAAATCACGCCATAAGAACTTATAATTTGGCATGGAGAGAGAGAGAGAGAGAGAGAGAGAGAGAGAGAGAGAGAGAGAGAGAGAGAGAGAGATGTTACATTCTGTCAATCTCGCGTCATATTAATACAAGTAAACACAAACGGCGTTCGTTTCCCTCCCTCTCACAAAATGATTGTCTTGTATGTACCAATATTTACCTTGGCTAATATTTTGTGTTGTTGTATCACGTGTCAACAACGTATACACAAAAATTGATGACGTCAGGTTGTTGTCATTGCACGATCATTCATGCTTATTGCATTGTTGATACTTATTATCATTAGGATTCTTTTTTTTTTTCGTTGTTATATTTGTTGATTTGTTCTTTTATTACCGTCGAATGGGATGTCTAAGGTGAGCCAGCCCCCAAATGTCCCCCCCCCCCCCTTCTCCCTCCCCCCCCCCCAACTATTCCTTTCAGATCATTTGTTTAACCATCTTTATACATATCAACTTGGCATTGAAATAACCCGTTTGATGTTATAATAATGATGATGATGATGATGATGATGATAATAATAATAATAATAATAATAATAATAATAATAATAATAATAAAAATAATAATAATAATGATAATAATGATAATAATAATAATAATAATAATAATAATAATAATAATAATAATAATAATAATAATAATAATAATAATAATAATAATGATGATGATGATGATGATGATGATGATGATGATGACTAGGATGATGCTGATAAAAATAATGATGATGATAATAATGATAATTATAGTAATGATAATTATATGATGTAATGCCAAGTCGTGTGGAAATCACGTAATGGATAACACTTGACTAATCAGTGTCGGGTGAGTTCCTGTGACTTTGATTGCTCTGTCTTTGTTTGTTTGTTTTCGTGAGTGTGTTTGTGTTTGTGTATACTTCTATGTGTAAGCAAGAGAAAGCTAGGAACACACACACACGTTCACACAGACACAAACACACACACACACATACAGGGAGAGAGAGAGAGAGAGAGAGAGAGAGAGAGAGAGAGAGAGAGAGAGAGAGAGAGAGAGAGAGAGGGAGAGGTATGGAGAGAGGGATATAGAGAGACGACATGATGAGATTTTGCAGTTTCTCAAAAATCTATTCAAAAGTCTCTTTATAACACACATACACACACACATATATATATATACACACACACACACACACACATATATATATATATGAAGAACATAAAGAGAAGTCGAACAAACGGAGTTGAAAAAAAATGGAAAATTAACTCACAACCCCCCCCCCCCCCCAAATAAACAACAAAACAAAAACAAAACAAATACCCATTTAAAAAAAACTCAGAAAAAAACAAAACAAAAACCAATCGAATAAATACATTTATATTTGAAAAAACAACAACATTACAACAAGTAAACAAACAAACAAACAAACAAAAAGCTAAAAACATACAGTAGACCAAACGTCCATGCTACCTTTTACATTAGGGTGGTACCGCACCTGGACAGGATTGTCCCAGGAGAGGCCTGTCCCAGGACAGTCCTGTCCTAGTGTGGTACCACCCTTATACAACCGATCCCTGGATAATATTATCAAATAGAGAAAAAATAATTATATGACAGGGAGGGAATCACGCACCATAATATTATCCCAGGCAATATTGGCACGGTTCTTATGTCAATTGGGAATTAGATGAGCGGAAGAGTAGCGTCCCTTGATTGCGCGTCACCCATAGTCTGTGACGTCACCGGCGGAAAAGTTATTACAGAGAGAACGTCATGTTGGTTGTGCGCATGGTTTCTCGTCCGCGCACAACCAACATGACGTTCTCTCTCTAATAACTTTTCCGCCGGTGACGTCACAGACTATGGGTGACGCGCAATCAAGGGACACTACTCTTCCGCTTATCTCATTCCCTATACGTAAAGTGTGAAGACATTTACATACATGACATTGCCAGTCTTTGGTAAGGGGCCGAGTGGATAGCCATTGCACCACAACCCGAGAGACCTCATATTCGAGACCCGTTTCAGCATTTTGTTTATTTTCCCCTTGAGCAAGAAGCTTAACAGCTTATAGATAGATTGAATTTGACGTCACTCACGTCTTTGTTATTGTTTTTTTTGCCATCCGTGTTTATGAGTAATTCTCACTCAACTGTATTAACCAGACTATAAAAGTTCATGGTTACACACAGCTTTGTGTGTTGGTTCGTTATACTTCCGGATGGCAATGTTGTGAGCTTCTTAGCCAAACGCATACTATCTATAGATACTATGCGCTTGGCTAAGAAACTCATAACATTGCCATCCGGAAGTATAACGGACCAATACAAAAAACCGTGGGTAAACATGAACGTTTATAGTCATGTTAATACAGTTCAACGAGCATTACTCATAAACGGGGATGGCAAAAAAAAAAACAATAACAAAGACGTGAATAACGTCATCTTCATACTATCTATAGATAGTATGCGCTTGGCTAAGAAGCTCATAACATTGCCATCCGGAAGTATAACGGACCAACACACAAAACTGTGTGTATCCATGAACGTGTATAGTCAGATTAATACAGTTCAGTGAGCATTACTCATAAACGCGGATGGCAAAAAACAATAACAAAGACCTGAGTGACGTCATCTTCGAACTATCTATACTTCCGAATCGCAATGTTGTGAGCTTCTTAATGATAAAATAAAATAAAATAAAATTCCCTTTATTCATCCCCAAGGGGAAATTTGTCTTTAGGGTCAATTCCAAGGGAAGATTGGAATAACCTAGGCGTCAGCCGCAGATCAGCGCCGCAAAGTGAGCTAGGGCGAGGTGACTTGCTCAAGACCACACAACGCAGTGGCGAGTGATTGAACTCGGTATCTTTCGGGTAGGAAGCAAAGACCGTACCACTGAGCCACGAACCCCATAGCCAAGCGCATACTATCTATAACTATAATGCTACTTTTGCGTCCATGCGCTGCTGCCGCTAACGTCTGGAATAGCCGATCTTTTCTCGAAATAGACCCTTTTCCCGTGCCTTTTAGTCCGTTGTCTATATAATGTGTGCATTGATTAGCTATTGATTATAACTTAACTGTTTGGTTTTTTATTTGTATTATTTTTTCATATCGCCCTGAACACTTGTGAGTGGAATTATACGCGTTATAAATGCTTCATTATTATTATTATGATTATGATTATTATTATTATTATTATTATTATTATTATTATTATTATTATTATTATTATTATTATTATTATTATTATTATTATTAGTATGGTTATTATGATCATTATTATTATTATTATTAATTAAAGAAAATTTACCACTGACGGCTAGACGATAAATTTGCGTCCTATCCATAGGGTAGCAAACAACTGCTATTGTCCATATATATAACACTAGAGAAATGCTCTAAAGAACTACTTACGAATAAAATGAATTTTTAAAACTCTACAAATCTGTTATGTACAAATTTGATCCTAACCTGCGTCTTGTCTTGTCGAATGATTTAGATTCTTAAAGTTTGCATCCCTTGCCAAAGTTAGCGTGTTCTGATAAAACACGTATTCAAATATTTGGCCAGAAAAATCGTCCTTCGAATATCGATCGAATAAATAACCCTCATCTTGGCAAATAAATCTCAAACCTGGGGCTTCCTTTGAAGACTTTGAGAAGTCCCAGGATTAAGAATTTTTGTTTTTTTGCTAAGATGAGAGTTATTTTAATCGATCGATATTTTTAAGGACGAATTTTCTGGCCAAAATGTTTAAAACGTGTTTTTCCCTGAGTTACAGTCGATCAGAATAATGATATTATTATCAAAATACCACGGGTTATACTTTGTTTTTGTTTAAGAGAAATAGTTTTGTAGTTCTCAAGGGACTAAAAACGTAAACATTTGTATTATTATAATAAATACACCTTTGGTTTTCGGGAAAATCCGATCCGAGTTTACTACTATTTTCAGCGTTCTTGCAAAACATGTTCAAGGAGTCCATGTTATCCTTTGTAAAAATAATAACAAAAAACAAAAAAAAAAAAAAAAAAAAAAAACAAAAAAAAAAAAATAGAAAAAAAATAACCCCCCCCCCCAAAAAAAAAAACAAAACAACCCAACAACGACAACAAAATACAACAAAACAAAAAAACAAAAACAAAACAAAAACAAAGCACAAACGTAGCTGTTGAAGACTTTCTGTCATTCCTCGCATATCCGATTTTACTAAACAAAGAATTTAATCGAGAAAATTCGGTGAGAACTAATCCCTCACCGAGCTGTCTAAAATCAATAACAAAGAGCTGAGTGACGTCAACTTCATCCATTACAAATAATTTATGTCGTGAGATAAGCTTGTCTGTGAGTCATTGAAAGGGGAACAAGATATCAAATCTGTAAACAAACTGGGATGATTTTATTTCATTTATTTATGATGAAAGACATTGTCGTGTGGTTGTGGAAAGGATGTGTAAATGTTGCTGCTCGAAGCTCGAAGAAATAAATAACAATATGAAATTGAATGTAAGCTTCAATTTAATATACGAAAACAGATTAAATGGACGTTTCGGGTTTCCCCTTTATCAACAAACAGGATGAATTACCTCATTCATCTGTAGTGTTTCATTAATTCACCCTGTTTGTTGATAAAGGCGAAACCCGAAACGTCCATTTTATCTGTTTTCGTAATTAATTTGACGCTTACATTCAATTTTATATCGTTATTTATTTGTGGTAAGGAGAGAAGTTGACGTCGTTCATGCTTTTTGTTATTGACTTTAAACAGCCATTTTGGTGACTGGAGTTCTCACGAAATTAAATCAATCAGACCATAGCCATCGTTAACATATTATAAGCCATCGTCAACTTATAGATAGTTCGAAGTTGACGTCACTTGGGTCTTTGTTATTGTTTTTTGCCATCCGCGTTTATGAGTAATTCTCACTAAACTGTATTAACCTGACTATAAAAGTTCATGGATACACGCAGTTTTGTGTGTTGGTCCGTTATACTTCCGGATGGCAATGTTATGAGCTTCTTAGCCAAGCGCATACTATATATAAACGTTAAAGGTTACATACAGTTTTACGTGCTGGTATGATTAATTTGGTGGGCAAGT
>NC_088366.1:51343500-51348500 GCF_034508935.2 Berghia stephanieae | reverse complement strand
AAGAAGAAGAAGAAGAAGAAGAAGAAGAAGAAGAAGAAGAAGAAGAAGAAGAAGAAGAAGAAGAAGAAGAAGAAGAAGAAGAAGAAGAAGAAGAAGAAGAAGAAGAAGAAGAAGAAGAAGAAGAAGAAGAAGAAGAAGAAGAAGAAGAAGAAGACGTTATTTACAACACGATTCCATATTTCAATGAGTGTGTGGGTGTATTGTGTGCGTATGTTTGTGTGTGTGTATGTGTGTCTATGTGTGGATTAAAGGATTACAACAGGTGATAAACTGATCGAAAGGAATTCATCCTTCTTACCTGTTCTTACCTGTAAGTATTTTGATGGAATTGGCAGTGTCAGTTCCAGACAGGTTGGTCATTGCTTGTATTGGATGGTATCAAACTGATATTGGTACACCCTACCTACAGGTGGGCGAGGTCATCAACTAAGATGGGTATTCGATGCTATGCGTTTAAGGAGAATACTCACCTGATCTTCGAGCCAGATCAATCGTACAAACATACAAAACGATGTGTAATCCTAAACGTTTTTAGTGTGTTAGAGAGAATTTAGTGAGAACTAATCACCCAACTGGCAGTCTAAAATTTCAAGCAAAGGGCCTAATGACCTGTTGTTACCTGTAAGTATTTCGATGGAATTGGATTCAGTCGTCTGATGTCACGGCGCCCGGCAAAGGCGGCCATCTTGGCTCTAAACAAAGAAAATCATTACTTTTATTCTTCAGGCTGGCTAGAGCTTTTCATATGCCTTGTGATCAGAATGTGTAAAAGTCAAAACATGATCAAATTTACGGGGTTTTTTTTTCTCCTCTGGATACGCTTTTATGCTCACCGGGAAATATTTCATACGGGCGTCCGCCACTGTTCCGACAGGTCAGAGCCAGTGTTACTAAGTTACCATGCGTCATTAGCAGGAAAGAAGTGACGTTACGACTGTTGAAGAGCATTGGCGGTGTCAGTTCAAGACAGGTTGGTCATTGCTTGTATTGGATGGTATCAAACTGATATTGGTACACCCTACCTACAGGTGGGCGAGGTCATCAGCTAAGATGAGTATTATGCGTTTAAGAACAATACTCACCTGATTTTCGCGCCAGGTCAATCGTACAAACACACAAAACAATGTGTAATCCTAAACATTTTTAGTATGTTAGAGAAAATTCAGTGAGAACTAATCACCCAAGACGCAGTCTAAAAACTGTAGCAAAAAGTCGAGTGACGTCATATTTATATATTAAAAGTAAAGGATTAGGAATGTGACATCATTAAGCTCTTTGTCGTAGTTTTTAATTAGGTTTCTAGTTCTCCATGAATTCGTTATAAGAAGATTTTATAAATATTTAGATTCACACAATTCAGGGTATTGATCAGGTTGATAAAGCGGACAGAAATGACGAGTATTTTACTTAAACCCATACCATTCATTGGTACAGCCAGTTCTGTCAATAGGATTCAATAGTCGTAACGTCACTTCCTTCATAATGACGCATGGTAACTTAGCAACACTGGCTCTAAACTATCGGAACAATGGCGGACGCAGTATGAAATATTTCTCCGGCGAGCATAAAAGCGTATCCTGAGGGGAAAAAAAAGAAACTTGATCATGTTTTCACTTTTACACATTCTGGTCACAAGACATATGAAAAGTTCTAGCCAGCTTGAAGAATAAAAAGTAATGATTTTCTTTGTTTAGAACCAAGATGGCCGCCGTTGCCAGGCGGCGTGACATCAGACTACTGAATCCAATTGTTACGTATACATTCGTAGAGATACGACATTCTGGCTCCAATTTCAGAAATTCATGAGCAAGTTTGCCCAGAAGTCACTGAGAGGATGGGAACAACACGGAGAAAGGATCACCATGGCGTCCTTTACAACACGGAGTAAGAAGATCAGCATGAACATTGTACAGATCTATGCCCCAACAAATGATGCAACAGATGAGGTTAAAGACACATTTTATAGTCTGCTATTGGACTGGAACCCTCAGGGCAGAAGATCAAGGGGAAGGCCACGAGGAACATGGAGAAGAATTAAAGAAGCTGATATACAGAGAAGTGGTAAGACCTGGAATGAGATAAAAAAATAGCTCAGGATAGAGAAGGATGGAAACTGTTTGTCTGTGGCCTATACCCTGACCCAGGGTGAAAAAGGCAATGATGAAGATGATGATGATGAGCATGTCTTAGTCATTAGAACTTATTGAAAACGGAATGTTTTGATGCCAAACTACATAATCTATATGATTTTTTTTTCACGCTCTATGTGCCTAATGGTTCTGAAGGACCAGTACATAATATATGTGAATCACGGTTTCAGAACGGTGTTATAATATCAGGTCAATGATTTTGAAGTGGTATTTAATCCTTGTGAGGATAAATGATGAATTTTAACGTTAAAGTGCTGCTATGTGCTCTTGTGGTATGACACTCGCTTTCGGATCGGATGGTCCTGGGTTCGAGCCTCGCGCTCGGCGCATAGTTGAGTCCTTGGAAAAGACTCTTTACTCACGTTCTCTTACCGTACTCAGGTATAAAAAAGTACCTGGCCGATAACAGCGTTGTCTCTGTCCGAAAAAATTGTAATATCGCCTAACAGGCGTCATGTCCCGTCCTACACGTTAAATGTTGATGGTTGCCAGGGACCCATTGTAAAGCGCTTTGAGCACGTTTAGTGGATATTGCGCTATATAAAAGCTCTTTAAAAAAAATATTGACATCAATTTTTATCTCCTAAAATTTACGAATTTTAAAATTTTGAAGTAGTGAGTTCTGGACGACATAGCCTATAGATAGTTCTAAGATGACGTCACTAAGGTCTTTGTTATTGTTTTTTGCCATCCGCGTTTATGAGTAATGCTCACTGAACTGTATTAACCTGACTATAAACGTTCATGGATACACACAGTGTTGTGTGTTGGTCCGTTAAACTTCCGGATGGCAATATTGTGAGCTTCTTAGCCAAGCCCATACTATCTATACTATAGATAGTATGCAGATGACGTCACTCAGGCCTTTGTTATTGTTTTTGCCATCCGCGTTTGTGAGTTGTTCTCACTAAACTGTATTAACCAGACTATAAAAGTTCATGGTTACACAGAGTTTGTGTGTTGGTCCGTTATACTTCCGGATGGCAATGTTGTGAACTCCTTGGCCAACCGCATTCTATCTATAGATAGTATGCAGATGACGTCACTCAGGCCTTTGTTATTGTTTTTGCCATCCGCGTTTGTGAGTTGTTCTCACTAAACTGTATTAACCAGACTATGAAAGTTCATGGTTACACAGAGTTTGTGTGTTGGTCCGTTATACTTCCGGATGGCAATGTTGTGAACTCCTTGGCCAAGCGCATTCTATCTATAGATAGTATGCAGATGACGTCATTAAGGCCTTTGTTATTGTTTTGCCATCCGCGTTTGTGAGTTGTTCTCACTAAAATGTATTAACCCGACTATAAAAGTTCATGGTTACACACAGTGTTGTGTGTTGGTCCGTTATACTTCCGGATGGCAATGTTGTGAGCTTCTTAGCCAAGCGCATACTATCTATACTATAGATAGAATGCGCTTGGCCAAGGAGTTCACAACATTGCCATCCGGAAGTATAACGGACCAACACACAAACTCTGTGTAACCATGAATTTTTATAGTCTGGTTAATACAGTTTAGTGAGAACAACTCACAAACGCGGATGGCAAAAACCATAACAAAGGCCTGAGTGACGTCATCTGCATACTATCTATACAGGTGGACACGCGAGGTCACGTGAGATGAGTATAAACTGAGAGATATAATATATTATGTGTGTTGCTATTTTCGTCCGCCCTGCTTGTCAAGTAGTTTTTTACCGATTGTTGTTGAGATGGCTTGATATTATTTAAATGGGATATGTAACAAACGGAATGGGAAGTGAAACGGAGAAACCAAGTATCGAATATTGTGTGAGTGCCCAGATTCCAAGCGCGAGAGTTGGGATCGAATTCAAAATTTAAAAAACAAGAAACAAAAAAAAAAAAAAAATAAAAAAAAAATCAAAACAAACAAAACAACAACAAACAAATGACAAAAAAAAAGAAAGAAAAAAGAAACAACAAAAACAAAAAAAAAATAAATGAACAACAAACAAACTAATAAAAAACAATCACATGAAAACACAACAAACGTCAATACACAACACAGGAGCTCTAGATGCTTTGATTATATTCCTCCACTATTCTCAACCATGTTCATTCTTATAAAGAGGAATCCTTATTTACATCTAGACGTCTAAGTGTGAAAATCAAAAAGACATCAAAATATTATTTAACCTTAATTAACAATTATCATTTTGGTGAAGATTATAATGTCATTGCACGTCATAATCTATTTTTAGTAAAACCAGATGCGCGCGGGAAAAAAACAACAACATACAAATTACTTCTAGAACTCCTATGGGACGGGACGCCACGCAATATTTTTGATAACAGTGTTGTTTGTTAAAACCCGCAATATTTACGGAGAAATAATATAGTCTATTACCAGCAAGCACTAATGTATTTATAATAATTAAAATACTAGATATTATTCCACACCTCTCTCCCTCTAAATAGTAACGCGTAATGATATCAAGTTTATAATAATAATTTGTGACGTCAGATTATCAATCGTTGAATTTTACTAGACCGGCTCTGAAGGACTAGTAGTAATAATATAATATCGTTTTAAAACAATCTTTTATTCTCTATTGTCTTCTGGCACTTTTCTACACACTTCATCTCTTGTTGTTACCAACATAAGTGCCTGCTCCACTCACATTTCTGAATTAAAAATTCACCTCATATACCGGAGCATACTCAATGTCTCAATTGTTTCTATGTTATATGTTTGTGTTGAGAATATTGGCTATTAAGCTTAACTGCTGGCTAAATACTTCGCGTTGGTTGTGCGTGTGTTGGACCCGCGGTCTCCAGTAGTCGGTGAGAGAAGGCTCTAGCAGTGAATGACCTGAGTTTGAAACGAATT
>NC_088366.1:51336000-51338500 GCF_034508935.2 Berghia stephanieae | reverse complement strand
GGGGGGGGGGTCAGAAAAAAATCTCGACTGCACTCGGGATCGATCTCGGTCCCTTTGCGTGTGAAACGAGTGCTCTACCAACTGAGCTATCGGGACCCCTACTGTAACTTCGTCTTTTATTTTGACGTATTTTTTTTTGGTCAGTGTCAGGCTCTGAGTAAACGAAGGCCACGGATCTACTCTCGTGGAAAAGGCCGGTATGTGTGTTAAGGGGGGAGGGGTGGGGTGAGGGGTGGGGGGGGGGGGACGGGGATAAATGCTCGAAACCCACAAAGTGCATTGATTTGAATTGAAAAGAAGAAATATAAAAAACAAAACAAAACAAAAAACAAAAAAACCCAACTAATCCCACACCATACCAGTTTAAAGCCTCGGCCGTTTTATATATATGCAGGTCTGACATTCGAGCCCACACTTATGGGCCTAGTTTAACATTGTTTTAATGTCACAATATGTGACCCTTCGCTTCAAAACGGTATTAAGTCGGGTTGGTTAAGATGTTGAAAATTGAATTTATAGCCAGATTTATCAGAGTTGTGTTGAGTTTATATGATTTATTGAGGAGAATGGCAACCATATTTCAAGGTGCTAATGCCATCAATTTATATTTTTGACCAGTTTAACATTTACTTCAGCTTTTAAGCATCTGGTTCGTTCCGACATAATACCGTTTTGAGACGATGGGTCACATATTTTGCGTCACATTTTTAGATTTCCATTACAACAACAATGAGCCCATAAACGAATTGGATTATCAGACCTTCCAAATGAGTGCACGTAGTCCTAGGCTAATGTGAAACTAACCACGTGAGAGGAAGATAATTCATCAAATTATTTCGATGTGTGAAAAGCGCAGGTGAAATCGGCCAAATAGCTTTGGGGAGTACATAATAATAATAATAATGATATCCCATCGGCCTCTCAGAGAGTGAAGTGGCTGTAATTTCAACCTGCCATTTGGAATTTTAATTTTTTGAACTCGTAAGAGGAGGATTTCGGACTGTGCAACGCACGACAAATGATTCTATTTTACATTTTGGCCGAAAAATAGGCCATCCGGATAGCTCAGTTGATAGAGCACTCACTGGCCTCACACGCAAAGGGTCGTGTTTATTTTTAAGTAAAATTATCTGACCAAAATAAATAAAGACAAGGATAAAATGAGAATATGTGTATAGTGAATATTTATGGACTTACACTGTTCAATGCGCTGCACAATGTTTCATTTGTGCGGCTATGTGGCCTTGTGGTATGACACTCGCTTTCTGATCGGAAGGTCCTGGGTCCGAGCCATAGAGAATACAGCTCCCTAGTCTGTGGTCCGAGCCTCGCTCGGCGTATAGTTGAGACCTTGGTTTCGAGCCTCACTCAGAGGCATAAAAAAGGCTCTTTACTCACATTTTCTCACCATGCTCAGCTGTAAAATAAGTACCTGGCCATCAATAGTATTGTCTCTGTCGGAAAAAAAAAATGTAAAATCGCCTAATTGGCGTCATGTCTCTTTCTACATGTTACGTGTTGCCGTTGACCAGGGACTCTTTGTAAAGGGCCTTGAGCACATTTAGCGGATATTGCGCTATATAAAAACTCAAGTTGTTTTTTATCAGCCCAACAGGCCACAGTCTTACTCCATACAATAGCTGTTAGTCGTTCTCCTATGTAATTACTCTTATTTACAGCATTTCAATCTGCCTTTAGCCAGATACTTATTCACACCTGAGTCGAATGTAATCATGTGTGTTAAGTGCCTTACCCAGGAATTTCCCATGATCAGGGGGGGGGGGGGCAGCGTGGCTCAGCGGTACGGTCTTTGCGTCGTACCCGAAAGATACCGAGTTCGACCACCCGCCACTGCGCTGTGTGACCTTGAGCATGCAAGTCACCTCGCCCTTGCTCAGTCTGCGGCGCTGCACTGCGGCTGACGCCTGTGTTATTCCAGTCTTCCCTTGGAATAGAACTTAGAGACAAATTCCTCTATGGGATGAATAAAGGGAATTTTATTTATTTATTTTATCAATGGAACCCATCCGGCCACTGACCAATCTTAAAATCGCTTGACGTTTTGACGAGACGAGACGAGACGCCGTACCACTAATCCCCCAAGTCACAAGAAATGAAAATAAAGGCGTTTTATTTTAATATGTTAGAAGTATATTTTGATGTACGCGAAATGAATAAATAAGGGAGCGAACTCTAAACTACGATTTGAAATGATTAAACCAGAAGGTTGAAGAATATGATTATAATAATATTATACATACAGATGTTTTCGCCACAGTTATCTGTCTTACTCTGGAAAGACACGTACTTAGAAATTTTGGCCAGAAAACTCATCCTTCAAAAATCGATCAATCTAAATAACCCTCATCATGGCAAAAACTTTAAAACCTGGGACTTCGCGACGTCTTTAATAAAGTCACAGAAATGAGAATATTTGGCAGTATAAAGGTCATTTAAATCGATGGATATTTGAAGGACGAGTTTTCTGGCCAAATTTTTA
>NC_088366.1:51326000-51333500 GCF_034508935.2 Berghia stephanieae | reverse complement strand
AACAAAGACCTGAGTGACGTCATCTTCGAACTATCAATAGATAGTATGCGCTTGACTAAGAAGCTCATAACATTGCCATCCGGAAGTATGACGGATCAACCCACAAAACTGTGTGTATCCATGAACGTTTATAGTCGGGTTAATACAGTTCAGTGAGAATTACTCATAAACGCGGATGGCAAAAAACAATAACAAAGACCTGAGTGATGTCAACTTCGAACTATCTATATTGAACTTGGATGTATAGATAGTGTGCGCTTGGCAAATAAACTCACAACATTGCCATCCTTAAGTATAACGGACCAATACACACAACTCTGTGTAACCATGAACGTTTATAGTCTGAATAATATAGTTTAATGAGAATTACTCATAAAATAGGATGGCAAAAAAAAACAAAAAAAACAAAAAAAAAACAACAAAAAACCCAAAAATAACAATAACAAAGACCTTCGTTCCTTTTATAAAATAAAAAAAAATGATTTCCACGCTACTTTGATATTTTGTCTCCGGTCTCTGTTTGAATAAAAACAAAAACAAAACAAAAAACAAAAAAAAAAAAAAACAAACAAAAACAAACAAACAAACAAACAAACAAAAAAAAAACAACAACAACAAAACAATCATAATTGCAAAGTCAGCCCTTATTCAATAATTAATAAAATATAAAATTTGGCTCGAAACAAATTGAGTTTCAAATAAACAACAGATTTGGCGTTCAAAATGAAAAGTAAGCTGCCAGATGTTGACAATTATATATATATATATATATATATATATATCCTTTCTTTAAAAAAAATATAGCATTGTGGAGAATATTGTGCTTATTTGAGTCAATAAAAAATTGATACGGCGCACAACTCTACTGATAGATTTAAAAAATAGAAATGTATTTTTTACAGATAGATAAACAGATAACTTGATTTCCTTTTATAATTTAAAGTCAGTTTGAAAGTTCGTTAAGTCAACTGACTTGACTTACTTGACTTAGATGCCTTTCGCGTCTCGACCGAAAGATCGGGTCGCCTTGGCTGTTTCCAGTATTTCCTGTGTGAGGTGTCTCCAATATTGCCGGTCCTCTGCTAGGGTTCTCAGATTTTCAAGGTCCCCTGCCGTTATGAGACTAATGCTTTGTCCAAGTGTTGTGAGGTTTTTGTTTAGGATCACAGGAGTGTTGTGATCGGTCTTCCTCTGAAAAGGTTTCCGTGTTTTTGGAAATATCCCGACATGGCTTGGTTAGCTGGTATGTTTTTGTCCCTGCGTAGTATGTGACCGAAAAGTTGCCATCGTTGTTGTAAAATGTCAAGGGAGATTGGTCTTTCTTTTGTGATCTTATAGAGTGATTCATTTCAGATCTTTTTGGGGTATTTGATGTCCAGTACCCTTCTTAGCTGTGTGCGATGGAAGGCATCCAGATGTTCTTCTTCGGATTTTGTCAACGCCCAAGTGCCGCAGTTATACAGAAGTACCGGTTTTACAAGAGCACGGTACAGTTTCAGTTTGGTTTTTCTCTTTATTTTGTCACCTCTAATCCATACATTGGTGAGTTTACTGAGTGCGGCGTTTGATAGCTGTTTTCTTCTTTGTACATCCTCGGTGTCTCCAATTAGTGAGCCGACTTTCTTTGTTCTTTTCCATTCCTCTTTGTTCCTCGATATTGTTGTAAATTCGGTTTTATTGGCATTGACTTGGAGGTTATATTTCATGAGGGTATTTTGTATGATGTCTATATTTGCTGGTGTTGATCCAATAAAATCTACATCATCTGCATAGGCGATTTCTCTAGGGATTGCATTCTCAATATGAGTCGTTGGTTTTGGAATGACTTTCGAACTTCTTTCAGAGCGTGTTCTAAGTATATTGTGAACAGAATCGGGCTCAGACTATCTCCTTGGGGGGTCCCGATGTTACTTTCGAACTGCGTCTGTTTTGTGGCCCCGTATATCCTTGGTTGTATCTTTGTGTTGCTGAGGAGAAATCGGATTATTCGGAGCCAACAGATATCATAAAATAATTACCGAAGACACTAACACACTCATGGCCACACCCTCAACTCTATCTGTCCAGTAGAGTCCTTACTTCCGTTGTGTTGATTTAGCGGTGATCAGTGTTGTTATGTAGTAGTAGTGTGTTCTCATTGCGTGTATGTTTATGTGTGTGCGTGTGTGTGTGTGTGTGTGTGTGTGGTGTATATTTGTGTGTGTATGTGTGTTTTGGAATGTGGTTGCGTGGAAGAAAAAAAAAAAAAAAGGGGGGGGGGTGTCCATCAAGTAGAGAAATTCCTTAGCAAGAGAGGGAGGGGGGGGGGGGTGTGTTTGCTAGGAACTGTCAGATTGGCATTTTTCAGCAAATCGTGGCATTCATAGTGATATAATTCACTTGATCACATAACGGTATTCGGATTTACAGAAATTTTAAACAAGTTTCACCGATTAACAACATCAACTAATATTACTGCTGATATTACTGTCGTTTTTATGCCATCGATGTGATAATTATTGCCCTAGGAAATATTTAGTTAAACGTTTCGGCAAACTGTCAATTTGTTATGTCTAGCTTCTAGCCCGAACAAACCAAAAGTAGACAGATTCGGGGACTTGATATTTTTCGCGTCCGCTTCAGATTTTCATTTGACCTCACATAAGTAAAGGCGAGACATTCCGAAAGCTCCTACATCCCCAGTATTCATTCAATTTGTATTTTCACCGCACTCAGGTGTAAAATGAGTACCTGATCGTTAACAGCTAGAGTTGTCTCTGTCGGAAAAAATAATTGCATTATCGCCTACTAGGCATCATGTCTCGTTCTACATGTTGCGTTTTGCGTTAAGTGAGAATTACTCATAAACATGGATGGCAAAAAAAAACAAAAAAAAAAAACAATAACAAAGACCTGAGTAACGTCATCTTCGTTCTATCTATAATTTTCCCTATGATTAATTCATACAACTCTTACTTTTTTGATTATATAATTGATATGAGTTCAAGTAAAATTCTCACCAGTTCTACCCACCAGATCAATGGTATAACTCACAAAACTATGTGCAAACTTTACACGTTTATAATATGATTGAGAGCGAGAATGTAGTGAGAACAATAAATTGGCCAGGTGGCGGTATTAAAACAAACAATAACACAAATAGTTGTGTGATGTCAACTTCATTCGTTCTATAACATAACAACATAACCTATAACACAACAACATCACCTATAACATAACAACAACATCACCTATAACACAACAACATCACCTATAACATATCAACATCACCTATAACACAACAACATCACCTATAACATAACAACCTCACATATAGGACAACAACATCACCTATAACATAACAACATCACCTATAACACAACAACATCACCTATAACATAACAACATCACCTATAACACAACAACATCACCTATACAAAAAATACAGCACTATAACATAACAACAACATCACTATAACACAACACATCACCATAAACAAACAATCACCTATAACACAACAACATCACCTATAACATACCAACATCACCTATAACACAACAACATCACCTATAACATAACAACATCACCTATAGCACAACAACATCACCTATAACATAACAACATCACCTATAACACAACAACATCACCTATTCAGAAAAGTGAGTGGAGCAGGCACTTATGTTGGTAACAACAAGATATGAAGTGAGTAGAAAAGTGCCAGAAGACAATAGAGAATAAACAATTTTTTCGCGGCGGTGGTGGGGTTTGAACCTGCGACCTTATTGGTACGACAACTCCGCCTGGCAGGTGAGAGCGTGGCTCTACCGTGTGAGCTATCCACGAATACAAAAATATTCGTTTCAAACCCAAAGTCATTTCTAGATCCCTCTCTCACCCACTTCTTGAGATCGCCGATTCGTTTCACCACCATCGCGAAGTAATTTTGACCAGCAGTTTAAGCTTAATAGCCAATATTCTCATCACAAACATATAACATAGAAACGATTGAGACATTGAGTATGCTCCGGTGTATGGGGTGAATTTTAATTCAGAAAAGTGAGTGGAGCAGGCACTTATGTTGGTAACAACAAGATATGAAGTGAGTAGAAAAGTGCCAGAAGACAATAGAGAATAAAATTTTTTTTCGCGGCGGTGGTGGGGTTTGAACCTGCGACCTTATTGGTACGACAACTCCGCCTGGCAGGTGAGAGCGTGGCTCTACCGTGTGAGCTATCCACGAACACAAAAATATTCGTTTCAAACCCAAAGTCATTTCTAGATCCCTCTCTCACCCACTTCTTGAGATCGCCGATTCGTTCACCACCATCGCGAAGTAATTTTGACCAGCAGTTAAGCTTAATAGCCAATATTCTCATCACAAACATATAACATAGAAACGATTGAGACATTGAGTATGCTCCGGTGTATGGGGTGAATTTTTAATTCAGAAAAGTGAGTGGAGCAGGCACTTATGTTGGTAACAACAAGATATGAAGTGAGTAGAAAAGTGCCAGAAGACAATAAGAATAAAAATTTTTCGCGGCGGTGGTGGGGTTTGAACCTGCGACCTTATTGGTACGACAACTCCGCCTGGCAGGTGAGAGCGTGGCTCTACCGTGTGAGCTATCCACGAACACAAAAATATTCGTTTCAAACCCAAAGTCATTTTAGATCCCTCTCTCACCCACTTCTTGAGATCGCCGATTCGTTCACCACCATCGCGAAGTAATTTTGACCAGCAGTTAAGCTTAATAGCCAATATTCTCATCACAAACATATAACATAGAAACGATTGAGACATTGAGTATGCTCCGGTGTATGGGTGAATTTTTAATTCGAAAGTGAGGGAGCAGGCACTTATGTTGGTAACACAATAGAAGTGAGTAGAAAAGTGCCAGAGACAATAGAGAATAAAAAATTTTTCGCGGCGGTGGTGGGGTTTGAACCTGCGACCTTATTGGTACGACAACTCCGCCTGGCAGGTGAGAGCGTGGCTCTACCGTGTGAGCTATCCACGAACACAAAAATATTCGTTTCAAACCCAAAGTCATTTTTGATCCATCTCTCACCCACTTTTGAGATCGCCGATTCGTTCACCACCATCGCGAAGTAATTTTGACCAGCAGTTAAGCTTAATAGCCAATATTCTCATCACAAACATATAACATAGAAACGATTGAGACATTGAGTATGCTCCGGGTAGAGCCACGCTCTCACCTGCCAGGCGGAGTTGTCGTACCAATAAGGTCGCAGGTTCAAACCCCACCACCGCCGCGAAAAATTTTTTTATTCTCTATTGTCTTCTGGCACTTTTCTACTCACTTCATATCTTGTTGTTACCAACATAAGTGCCTGCTCCACTCACTTTTCTGAATTAAAAATTCACCCCATACACCGGAGCATACTCAATGTCTCAATCGTTTCTATGTTATATGTTTGTGATGAGAATATTGGCTATTAAGCTTAACTGCTGGTCAAAATTACTTCGCGATGGTGGTGAACGAATCGGCGATCTCAAGAAGTGGGTGAGAGAGGGATCTAGAAATGACTTTGGGTTTGAAACGAATATTTTTGTGTTCGTGGATAGCTCACACGGTAGAGCCACGCTCTCACCTGCCAGGCGGAGTTGTCGTACCAATAAGGTCGCAGGTTCAAACCCCACCACCGCCGCGAAAAAAAATTTTATTCTCTATTGTCTTCTGGCACTTTTCTACTCACTTCATATCTTGTTGTTACCAACATAAGTGCCTGCTCCACTCACTTTTCTGAATTAAAAATTCACCCCATACACCGGAGCATACTCAATGTCTCAATCGTTTCTATGTTATATGTTTGTGATGAGAATATTGGCTATTAAGCTTAACTGCTGGTCAAAATTACTTCGCGATGGTGGTGAACGAATCGGCGATCTCAAGAAGTGGGTGAGAGAGGGATCTAGAAATGACTTTGGGTTTGAAACGAATATTTTTGTGTTCGTGGATAGCTCACACGGTAGAGCCACGCTCTCACCTTGCCAGGCGGAGTTGTCGTACCAATAAGGTCGCAGGTTCAAACCCCACCACCGCCGCGAAAATTTTTTTTATTCTCTATTGTCTTCTGGCACTTTTCTACTCACTTCATATCTTGTTGTTAACAACATCACCTATAACATACCACCATCACCTATAACATAACAACAACACCTATAACATAACAGCAACAATATTACCAAAACAGATCTTCATAACAGGCTTATTTCTTCAAGAGCGTTTTCGAACATCCTCGTATTAAAGCAAACAATAGCACAAAGAACTATGTGATGTCAACTTCATTCGTTCTATAACATAACACCATAACCTATAACATAACAACAACACCTATAACATAACAGCAACAACAATACCAAAACAGATCGTCATAACAAGGCTTATTGCTTCAAAGGCGTTTTCGAATATCCTCGTTACACAATACGACAGCTGTTGTCAAAACTTGAGAGTGAAAACCAGAGAATATGCATCAACCCAATACTGCCAATTAGCGGCGACTCTTCTGCCACCACTCTGGAACCTCCCCCCCCCCCTTCCACCAGACCCTTCCATTCCATTCCACCCCGTCCTCCCCCCCCCCCCCCCGAAGAAAAAGAAGAAAAAAAAAGAGCCCCCCCCAAAAAAAAAAACAAAAAACAAACAAAAAACAAAAAAAAAAAACAACAACAACAACAAAAAAAACGTCTTTTTTTTGTTGTTGTTTGTTTTAGCTTTTATTTAAAATTTGGAATGAAAAATTTATCTTTCAAATATCAATTAATTAAAATGCCCCCCCCCCCTCTTTTTAAAAAATCTCAACCCCCCCCCCCCTCAAACCTGGGACTTCCCTCAAGTCCCAGATTTAAGAGTATTTTGACAAAATGAGGTCCATTTTAATGGATAGATATTTCATTCAAGGACGAGTTTTCTGGCCAAATTTATGATTTTTTTAAAAAATCGTGTTTTTAACAAATCCAAAGTAATGCAGACTTGAGAGGAAAATTAGCGAGTTTCTCCCAATTAAAATCTCTGCTCCCACATCATTACGTCATCAGGTTTACAAATGCAGCCAAATTCTAACAAAATGCATATTTTCATTTTGGTCAGAAAACTTTTTACCTGAAATTTTGGCCAATTAAATGCCTCCCAATTTGTCAATAAATCTCAAATTTGTGACTTTTCGAACCTAAGACTTCAAAGAAAGTTTGACATTTTTGACGGGTTTGAGGAGATCTGAATTATTGAATATTATTTGAAGTAGTGAAAGTTTTCAAGCCAAACTTTTTGTTTCAAAAGCTGTTTTTGGTGAGTTTGACAATAAGGTTTGTTAGGGAACAAGAAGGCAAGGGATTATGATTTAGGAAATCTAATTTAAAGTCGAGTCAAGGTGTAGTAAGGAGGTCGCGATAGCTCAGTTGTTAGAGTACCAGTTTCACACGCAAAGGAACAGTGTTTGATCCAGTGTGACGTCGAGACTTTTTTCTGATCTCCAGCACACACCCCCCCCCTTCCCCC
>NC_088366.1:51281000-51318500 GCF_034508935.2 Berghia stephanieae | reverse complement strand
AAAGTTGAGAATCTATGGCGACAATGTACAAAAACGTAAAAATATACAACCAAGAACCAATAACAAGACTTTATATATTAATTTGATATATTGATGGTTTAGATATGTATAAACCTTCAGAGTTGATAGTCTGCAATATATAATTCAATCACCTAACTGAAATAAGTAGCTGCGAGAACATATGGCAAATCTAAGCTATTTTAAAAATAAATAAACATTTTATGAGCGAGAGGAGGCTGTTAATCAACTTGACATGGCCTGCTCTAAATACGCATCGTCTGAAAATAAACCATTTGTGACCCATCAATGTCTCAAAACGGTATTATTTCGGGATGAAATTGTTGCTAAAATGTCAAATTGAAACTAAACTGGTCAGAGTTATGAGTTACTGGTATTTAGCACTCTAAATATGATATTCATTCTCCTTAATAAAGCATATAAACTCAGCGCAAGTCTGATGTTTCTGGTCACAAATTCAATATTCTGCAACTTAATCATCCCGACTTAATACCGTTTTGAGACGAGGGGTCACATTTTGCCTCTCCACAAAGTTTCTTGTCCTTATATTTAAGTCTCGGCTAGTATTATGGCAGGGTAAATAATGTAATATAAAACACACTACAAATGGACTTCAAATTCTGAGATGTGTAATTTGAATATGATTAATAATCATGCTATTATTTTTTTCAAGGTGTAGGGGTTTCTTTTGTATGGATTTTTCTACATTTCGACACATTTTCATTGAGAATTTCAATGCGGTTTCTAATTTGCACGATAAATACAATAGCTGATATATATATATATATATATATATATATATATATATATATATATATATATATATATAAATACATAGATTTCACAATTCAGAAACTTTTAACCCTGATTACAGGTTCAGTTCATTCCGCTGACATTACACAAGATTTGGTCGATGTGACACGCACGATTGTGTAATGTAATCTAATAATAGGATTCAATAGTCTGATGTCACGTCCGCCCAGAAACCAGCAGCTTGGTTCTAAACAAAGAAAATCCGTACTTTTTATTCTTCATGCGGCCTAGAACTTTTTCACAAGTCATGTGTTCAGGACGTATAAAAGTCAAAACATGATCAGATTTATAATGATTTTTTTCCCTCTGGATACACTTTTATGCTCGTCGGAGAAGTTCTTCATAAGAGCGTCTGCCATTGTTCCTATAGTTTAGAAGTTACTATGCGTCATTACGAGGGATGTGACGTCACGACTGTTGAAACCTATTAATGTATACGACTCGCAAACTTTACAAAGAGCTCTAAGGCGTAACACATACAAAGGCCATGGGCGGTAACACAAGACACAAATCGATGGCCGGCGTATCAAAACTCTGAAATCCCGATTTTCACGATCATCGGATCAAAACTGAAGTCCCGATTTTCACGATCGTCGGAGGTCTGATCCGCCCAAAATTAGATAAAACATGGTGCACAAAGTTCGTATGTAGACGTAAAAAATCGGGACTTCAGAGTTTTGATCCGCCAATGGTGAAAATCGGGATTTAAGAGTTTTGATCCGCCGATGGTGAAAATCGGGATTTCAGAGTTTTGATCCGCCGATGGTGAAAATCGGGACATCAGAGTTTTGATCCGCCGATGGTGAAAATCGGGATTTCAGAATTTTGATCCGCCGATGGTGAAAATCAGGATTTCAGAGTTTTGATCCGCCGATGGTGAAAATCGGGACTTCAGAGTTTTGATACGCCGATGGTGAAGATCGGGACTTCAGAGTTTTGATACGCCGATGGTGAAAATCGGGACTTCAGAGTTTTGATCCGGCGATCATCGATATAATTTTACTAATCAACGCGAAGTCCCAGGTTTGAGAGTTTTTTGCCAAGATATGAGTCATTTAAATCGATCGATACTTGAAGGACGAGTTTTCTGGCCAAATTCTTAAATATGGGGTTTTCCATGGCAGTGTAGTCTGATTGGCGGAATTTAGTGAAAACTACTCATGAAAATGGCTGGTTAAAAACAATGACACCGAGCTCAGCGATGTGGGTTTCGTTCCTTCTATAACAAAACTCAATAATTTGGGTGATACAAGGGTGTCTGAGGTTAAAGGTTACAAATGACTGCTCATTGTTAACACTAAATTAGTGGGGATTGGTTTTTGGTGTAATCGCCTCTCAAGCCTCGTCCTTACCGCCATGATTCAATTACTGTGGTAATGACCTAAGCTTGTCTAACCACTTTCCATCCTCCATTACTACAGTAGTCGGAAAAATAAAACAAAAACAAAATAAACCAGAACACTTATATAAAATTTTGGCCAGATAACTCGTCCTTCTAATATCTATTGATTAAAATGGCCCTCATCTTGGCAAAGTCTCTCTCAGTCCTTGAGTTTGTGAGTGAGATTTTGCCAAGATGAGAGTCATTTTAATTGGTCCATATTTGAAGGACGTGTTTTCTGGCCACATTTTTTAATAGATTGGTGTTTTGTTTCTGAGTTTGTCAGTTCCGTGAAATGCACGCACGATATAGATAGTTTGAAGAGGACGCCACTCAGGTCTTTGTTGTTGTTTTTTTGCCATCCGCGTTTATGAGTAATGCTCACTGAACTGTATTAACCTGACTATAAACGTTCATGGATATACACAGTTTTGTCTGTTGGTCCGTTATACTTCCGGATGCCATTGCTTCTTTGCCAAGCGCATACTATCAATATACTGGACTAGAACTTTGACTTGACTTATGAGCCTTTCGCATCTCTGTCATCTGGGAGTAGGGGGAGATAGGTGTAGGTTTGTATGCGTGTGTGTGAGAGAGATTGAGAAAGAAAGAGAGAGAGAGAGAGAGAGAGAGAGAAAGAGAAAGAGAGAGAGAGAGAGAGAGAGAGGAGATAGATAGATAGATAGACATATAGATACTACGATATATAAAGAAATCAAATATATAATTAGATAGATAGTTAGATATATTGATGGATAGATAAGTGATAAATGGACAGACATATGAATAAATGGATAGATATATACGTAGATTGACTGACACACACACACACGGAGAGAGAGAGAGAGAGAGAGAGAGAGAGAGAGAGAGAGAGAGAGAAAGAGAGACGAAGAGAGATAGAGATAGAGAGAGGTAAAGTGACTATGTATGTATGTAGGAAACAAGAGAGAGAGAGAGAGAGAGAGAGAGAGAGGAGAGAGAGAGAAGAGAGAGAGAGAGAGAGAGAGAGGAGAGAGGAGAGGAGAGAGAGAGAGAGAGAGAGAGAAGAGAGATAGAGATGAGAGAGGAAGGAGAGAGTAGAGGACGAGAGGAGAGAGAGAGAGAGAGAGAGAGAGAGAGAGAGAGGGAGAGAGAGAAAGAGAGAGAGAGAGAGAGAGAGAGAGAGAGAGAGAGAGAGAAGGACTAAGGAATGTAAAGAAATTCAACGTAGCCATAAGCCACTACATAAGTTAGTAATGGTGGTTAATTTACTGTATGGTGTAATCACCCAACTGGCCTAATGTTCATGATTAACTATTTATCCCGTTAGCAGCAGTGGCCGCTGGTCGCCATATTGAACGGCTTGTTATCTTGTTTCCAATACAAATGATTAAGCAATGTTATATAAACCATAGAAAATGTAACAAAAACGAATGTTATCACAGCTTTGAAAAACAAAAACCCAACAAAATTCCAAACCAGAAACCAGAGAACGATGGCGGCTGCGTGAAACCTGGGATCGTGAAAATACAAACGACAGAGTGAAAATGGAGAGGCTTCGGATGGAAAAAATACAGACAATGGACGTTTCGGGTACAAACCCTTCATCAGCACAACAATAAACAAATTAACGTGGACAACAAATAAAAAAAAATGCAATATACATTGTATCGTCTGTACTCAATGGTGGTTGGAGTGTGAATTATGGAGTATGAGTATCATTCATACTCCAACTACCATTTAGTACAGACGATATAAGTTATATTGCATTTTATCTTATTTGTTTTCCAAGTTAATGTGTTTATTGTTGTGCTGACGAAGTGTTTGTACCCGAAACTTCCATTGTTTGTAAATTTCCTATCGGAACATCTTGACCGCAACTAATAGGATCTTTTAAATATATAATAATATGTACAGTGAATGACACAAGGATTGTGAGAGATGAGAGAATGGCGTTATCAGGGCTATTCCATATCATTCAGTTATGCGGAAGATCCTGGGTTCGAGTCCTATTCATGAGCGCGCATAGTTGAGTCCTTAGAGAATGTATTTTGCTAACATACCCTCACCATATTCAGGGGTGAAATGAGTGACAGCGTCGTCTCTGTCAGAAGGAAAATATAACATCGCCTAACAAACGTAATTTCTCATTCTACATGTTACGTGCCACTGTTGGTCAAGGACCCTGTTGTAAAGCCCTTTCGCCACGTTTTGTAGATTTTGCGCTATATAAAAGCTCAAGTTTTTATTTTTTATTATATCTTGCAATTCTTACGAATTAACTGAAAATAATACGTCCATACCGCAACCACACCCTGATGGTAATGGCAGCCATTGGAAATAGCTGATGACAACCCCTTAAAATTTTTGACAAATTTCACTTTGAAACAATTTTTTTGGGTATATTACATTGATGTTTTGCCAAAATACTCACAACATTCGCCACCCGGATATAATATACCAACATACGACAAAACTATGTGTAACCTCTAACATTTATAGTCTGATTGATACTATTTAGTGAGAACTACTCATAAAAATGGATGGTTTAAAACTATAGAGAGTATGTGCTTAAAGCTAACAAGCTTAAAACATTGCCATCCGGAAGTATAACGGACCAACACACAAAACAATAAATTATGTAACCTTGAACGTTTATTTATAGTCTGGTTAATACAGTTTAGTGAGAATTACTCATAAACGCGGATGGCAAAAAAAAAAACAAAACAAAAAAAAAACAAAAACAATAACAAAGACCTGAGTGACGCCAACTTCATTCTATCTATATCAAAAAGCTGAGTGACGTCAACTTCGTTCCTTCTTTACCACGCCATAATACCGTCCAGGTTCCATGAGTTACAATTATTACCCTTTACAATTCTTACGAATCTACTGACAATAATACACCCCGACCTCCAACACCATGATGGTAATAGCAGCCATTGGGATCGGCTAATGGTAATCCTTAAGACTTAAGACTATTCGACAGAACTCTGAAAAAAAAACAGACAATTAAAATTTTGGCCAGAAAAATTGTCCTTCATGTATCGATCGATAAGAGTGACTTTCATCGTGTCAAAAACTCTCAAACCTGGGACTTTTTAAAGTCTTTTTTGAAGTCTCAGGTTGGGGAGATTTCAGTAAGATGAAGGTCATTTTAATTGGTCGATATTTGAAGGATGAGTTTTCTGGCCAAATTTTAAGATAAGTGTTTGGGTTTTGTTTTTTTTTACAGAGTGCGTGAGTATTATGGTTTTGGCCACGAAGAGGGTGATCGGCGGGCTCCTTTGGTGGGCATTAAGGCCCATTAGGACGGATATTGATTATGGATTACACTCATGGCTCCGTGGCTCCATGGCTCCGTAGCTCCACGGCTGCTAGGTCAAAATGACTCATGTCGACATAATGTGTAGGCAACAACCTCAAAACGGTATTAACTCACTCAACCCAAACACCGACTATATCCGTCGCTTACCTAGGTTACTTTTACCCCGTGCCTATTTATTACATTTTTATGAGACAAATTATAGGCGTAGTATCAAAGACAATGTTTTTAGTTTTTTACTACCTATGTAAATGCTACCTAATTTTTAATACATTTTTTTTCCAATTTTGAAAAGTAGCAAAAGTATCTAGGATTGAGTGAGTTAAATATCTCCTTACCAGACATTTTCTGAATTTTCCCTGAAACGTCATACCCACCCAACACAAAAATATATATATTTCTACTCAAACAGAAAAGGAAGAAGTACATTCCATACACATACAATTGTCCAGTGTCTATTTTTTATCACTAGAACAAAATATATTTTTATAATTTGTGATTTGGATTCAATAGTCTGATGTCACGTCGCCCAGCAACGGCGTCCATTGTGGTTCTAAACAAAGACAATCGCTACTTTTTATTCTTCATGCTGGCTAGAACATTTCATATGTCATGTGATCAGAATGTATAAAAGTAAAAAAATGATCATATTTTTTTTCCCTCTAGATACATTTTTATGCTCGTAGGAGAAATATTTCATAAGGGCGTCCGCCATCGTTCCAATAGTTTGGAGCCAGTTACTAAGATACTATGCGTCATTACGAGGGAAGTGACGTCACGACTGTTGAAGCCTTTTACAGGGGATATCAGAATGAGAAAACTGTTGGTTGCATCATAACAATGTGACGATTTTCCTATTTATGGCAAGGAGAGGGTCAAGTCAAGTTGAAAACAAGGTCAAAAGATCAACTTTGAGTTCAGATACTTGGTCGGATAAAAAATTATATTGCTCACGTTATATTTCCTAAAATAGTGAATATTGATTCAGCAAAGTGAGTGGAGCAGGCACTTATGTTGATAATAACAAGAAATGAAGTGAGTTAGAAAAGTGCCAGAAGACAATAATAGAGAAAAGAAACTTAGCGGCGATGGGGGATCGAACCCGCGACCTTACTGGTACTACAACTTGCCGATTGAATTTTTTAGGATAATAAATATTTCTTGCATATTTCTTCCTACGTTGTTTGGCACTGTTTCATACAGAAGGTATCAGGTTCAAACCCTCAGTCGTGGCAGACTGTTTTTTAAAGATGAATTTTTCTTGCATATAATCTCTCCCTACCTTGTTTGGCACTGTTTCATAGAGAAGGTCTCAGGTTCAAACACTCAGTCGTGGCAGACTGATGTTTTGGGGGGATCAATATATCTTGCATATTTCTTCCCTACTTTGTTTGGCACCGTTTCATACAGAAGGTCTCAGGTTCAAACCCTCAGTCGTGGCAGACTGATTTTTTAAAGTAAGGTGATACTTTCATGCAATTTTTCTTCCTACCTTGTTTGATTTGACACTGTGTCGTGCATACCTTATCATCATCCTATTTCCATTGTGAAGGTCACCTCCTCACCTTTCCATTCTCCCCCCGAACTGCACGTTATATCTATTCTATAATTCTTTTACCAATAAATTCTATAGAATCAGGTCAGGTTAGCTCGATCTTTGACATACTCTGAAAAATAAAACACAAACCAACAACACATATTACTATTTAAAATTTTGGACAGAAAACTCGTCCTTAAAAAAAATCGATCGTTTAAAATAAACCCTTAATTTTGTCTAAAATGCTCTCAAACTTGGAACCTCCGGGAAACCCCAGGTTTGTGAGTTTTTTTTTTTCTAAAAAGATCAAGGTCATTTTGATCAATAGATATCATTTGAAGGATGAGTTTTATGCCTGGAATGTTAAATATGTGTTTTTTTTGGGGTTTTTTTTTTTAGCATACATTGGATCTTGTCTGCTTTCCTCGTGCGTTCACTCTCCACGTAACAAAGTACATCTTAACATGTCAAAATGAAGAGACCTACTTTTTTGTATCTGATTCATCGCGATATAGATAGAATGCGCTTGGCCAAGGAGTTCACAACATTGCCATCCGGAAGTATAACAGACCAACACACAAATCTGTGTAACCATGAACTTTTATAGTCTGGTTAATACAGTTTAGTGAGAACAACTCACAAACGCGGATGGCAAAAACAATAACAAAGGCCTGAGTGACGCCATCTGCATACTATCTAAATTTATTACACATTCGAGGCGTTGTGTCACACATAATATTCACACATCTATTACTAATACAAAGTGTGTCAATGGAGCAGTCGACCACAGGAATACTCTTCAACAGTCATAACGTCACTTCCTTCCTAATGACGCATGGTAACCTAGTAACACTGGCTCTAACATTCGGAACAATGGCGGACGCCCGTGTGAAATATTTCCCCGGCGAGCATAAAAGCGTATCCAGAGAAAAAAAGACACAAGAATTTGATCATGTTTTGACTTGTACACATTCTGATCACAAGGCATATGAAAAGTTCTAGCCAGCATGAAGAATAAAAAGTAATGATTTTCTTTGTTTAGAACCAAGATGCTGGGCGACGTGACATCAGACTACTGAATCCAATTGCACGCATAATACGGTTTGATAAAATATTATGATATCAATGTTTATATAAGGCATTTGGAATCAAGATGACATAGACACTTACACGTCTGGATGTTTATATTAGGCATTTGGAATCAAGATGACATAGACACTTACACATCTGGATGTTTATATTAGGCATTTGGAATCAAGATGACATAGACACTTACACATCTGGATGTTTATATTAGGCATTTGAAATCAAGATGACATAGACACTTACACATCTGGATGTTTATATTAGGCATTTGGAATCAAGATGACGTAGACACTTACACATCTGGATGTTTATATTAGGCATTTGAAATCAAGATGACATAGACACTTACACATCTGGATGAGTCCCATTTTGCACACATCTACTAATACAAAATTGAGCTTTTATATAGAGCAATTTCCACTATACGTGCTCAAAGCGCTTTATAGAGGGTCCCCTGACCAACAGCAACACATAACACGTAGAACGAGACATGACGCCTGTTAGGTGATATTACAATTTTTCCCCGACAGAGACTACGCAGTTAACGGCCAGGTACTCATTTTACACCTGAGTACGGTGAGAGAATGTGAGTAAAGATCCTTTTCCAAGGACTCAACTATGCGCTGAGCGCGAGGTTCGAACCCAGGACCTTCCGATCCGAAAGCGAGTGTCATACCACAAGACCACATAGCCACATAGGCACTTATACATATTGATGTGTCGCATTTTTCACAAATCTACTAACACAAAGTGTGTCAAAGGGAATGATTATTAACTGACAAGCCCAATACAGTTTTATTTGACAATCGTGTTAATTATATATGTCAATGGAAGAAAAAGATAACATAGAAATTTAGACATACTGTTACAATCTAATATTCAATGTCAAGATGACCTGGCCGCTGAAAATTGACATTTAATTTTAGTCAATATTATTAGACCTGCTTACGATGAAAAAATGTCATAGTTTTCTACAACAATAAAGCACTGTCATTGGAATTAATTTGTCACACACACACACAAACACACAAACACACACATACATACACACACAAACGCATGTTATGTATATAATATATATATATATATACATATATAATATTACATATATATATATATATTTATATATATATATATTATTTTAATATTTACCACACTATATATATATATAATATATATATATATATATATATATATATATATAATATATATATTTGCGATTGTGTGTGCGTGTGTTTGTGTGTTTGTTTTGTCAACACACCATTGATTATTATTAATACATCTACTGAGTTTCTTTTATTTGTTTATTTTTGACATGACATTTAAAAAGGTATAATATTGTTACGAAACATTGTTGTTCTTTAAATCCAAAAAAAAAAAAAATAAAAAAAAAAATAATAATAATGAAAGTATAAACAAAGAAACGAAAGAAAACAAAACAGCAAAAGATATAACAAAGTGCGACAACAAACAAATAGATATAGAAAGAAATAAAAAAAAACAAAAAAAAAAATACTAAAAATAACGGCTTGATCAAACGACAAAACGTTCACATCTCATCAATGTGTTTGTGTTCACTTCTTTCTACTTTATATTTACATAATTTCTCAAAGCATAAAACAGTTAACTGTCGTACTCTAGAAAAAAAACAAACTCATATTTAAAAATTTGGCTAGAAAAGTCATCGTTCAAATATCGATCAATTTATAACGACCCTCAAGCTTGACAAGAACTCTCAAACCTGGGACTTCGCAAGGTCGTCTTGAAATCCTGAATTTTGTTGTTTTTGCCAAGACGAGGGTCATTTAAATCGATCGATATTTGAAGGACGAGTTTTCTGGCCAAATTCAAAATTAGAGTTTTTCCTAAAGTACGGCAGTTAACTGGTTTATGCTTTGAGAAATTATGTAAATATAAATTAGAAAGAAGTGAACACAAACACATCGATGTTATGAGATGTGAACGTTTTGTCGCTTGAACAAGCCGTTATTTGGTTGTTCTGTTTTGTTTTTGTTATTTCATTATATCTATTTGTTTGTTGTCGCACTTTGTTATATCTTTTGCTGTTTTGTTTTCTTTCGTTTCTTTGTTTATACTTTCATTATTATTTTTTTTTTTTGGTTGATCAAGCCGTTATTTTGTTGTTTTCTTTTGTTTTTGTTATAAACCTTTTTGTTTGTTTTTGTTTTTTTTTCACAGAAAACGCCAGTTAACTACTATCTATCTAGTTAAATCCCAGAATTCTCGGGGTCTGGCATAATCTGACAGTTGTTTGATAAAGCCACATCATCCAAAAGTCTAGAAAGCTACCTGATGTTTAGACGTAAACAACCCATACCTACCTGGTCTTAACTCACTCAATCTTCGAGATTTTTTGCTACTTTTCAAAATTGGAAAAAAATGTATTAAAAATGAGCATGTACATAGATAGTTTTATTCAACTATCATTAACATGTAAAAATTTAAAAAAATTAGCTTTAACACTTACGCCTATATTTTGTCACAGAAAAATGTAATTAATAGGCATGGGGTAAAAAAAAAGTAACCCCGGGTAAACTACGGATACAGTCGATGTTAGGGTTGAATGGGTTAACAGGATCCTGTCGGTGTCTTTGATCTTGAATCCCAGGTAAGAAGAAGAGCTCAGATAAAGACAGGTAGATTCAATGTTTCTGCTGCTACTGCCTCGCAACGTACCTGGTACTGGTACGAGCAGGTCATGGAACCTCTTGAAAGTGTAAGGCACTTCACAGGGTATGTGTTGCCGATTTGACAGCACTTCACAGGGTATGTGTTGCCGGTTTGACAGCACTTCACAGGGTATGTGTTGCCGGTTTGACAGCAGTTCACATGGTATGTGTTGCCGGTTTGAGAGCTAGTATTTAAATTATTTTTTTTTAATACCAAAACAAAAAAAAAAAAAAACAACAAAAAACACACACAAAAAAAAACAAAAAAAAAACATTTAAACTTTTATATAAGGCATTATATCCACTAAATGTGCTCAAAGCGCTTTACAAAGGGTCCCTGGTCAACAGCAACACGTAACATGTTAGAACGAGACATGGCGTCTATTAGGCGATATTACAATTTTTTTCCGACCAATGACGGCCAGGCACTTAATTTACACATGAGTAGCGGTGAGAGAATGTGAGTAAAGGACCTTTTCAAGGACTCAACTATGCGCCGAGCGCGAGGCTCGACCCCAGGACCTTCCGATCCGAAGCGAGTGTCATACCACTAGACCACATAGCCGCATAAAGACAGGTAGACTCAATGTTTCTGCTGCTACTGCCTCGCACCTGACACGAGCAGGCCATGGAAACTCTTGCAGGGAAACAGGGAAAGGCACTTCACAGGGTATGTGTTGTCGGTTTGACAGCACTTCACAGGGTATGTGTTGCCGGTGTGACAGCACTTCACAGGGTATGTGTTGCCGGTTTGACAGCACTTCACAGGGCATGTGTTGCCGGCTTGACAGCACTTCACAGGGTATGTGTTGCCGGCTTGACAGCACTTCACAGGGTATGTGTTGCCGGTTTGACAGCACTTCACAGGGTATGTGTTGCCGGTTTGACAGCTAGTATTAAAAAAATTAAAAATAAACAATACAAAAAAAAAAAAAACAAAAAAAAAAAAAACAAAAAAAAAAAAACAAACAAACAAAACAACACAAAACATAAAGCAACTCAAACTTTTATATAAGGCATTAGCCACTAAACGTGCTCAAAGCGATTTACTAAGGGTCCCTGACCAACAGCAACACGTAACATGTTAGAACAAGACATGGCGCCTATTAGGCAATATTACAATTTTTTTTCGACTGTTGACGGCCAGGTGTTTAATTTACACCTGAGTACGATGAGAGAATGTGAGTAAAGAGTCTTTTCCAAGGACTCAACTATGCGCCGAGAGTGAGGCTCGAACCTAGGACCTTCTGTTCCGAAAGCAAGTATCATACCACAAGACCACATAGCCACTATGCTTTTAGCTAAAAAAACACGCAGCATCCGCCAGCTGGACATGACGTACCTTTCCACAAAACCGTTTGTAACCTTAAACGTTTATAGTCTGATTGATAGAATTTAGTTAGAACAAATCATCAAACTAGCTGGCAAAGACAATGACAAAGAGCTGAGTGACGTCAAATGTGTTCAATCTATCAATGACCGCCGGACATGTCGTGAAGAATGGTGACACAACCCATCTTTGGCAGTCGTATGACACGTCACCAAATCTGTGATATATTCTGATCCCAGTTGAAAAATATTTAATCAAATTGCGATAATAAAAATAAAATTAGTCCTTAAAAGCCATAAGGCCCATAGCGTGAACGGACAATAGCAAATTCTTGCTACCCTTTGGATATTACGACAGTACTTTCCCCGAGATCTAACAGACCCAGCTACCCATAAACTGCGATTAAATCAGAAAAAAAAATCTTTAACTTTGAAAATTACGAAAAAAAACAACTCAACAACAACAAAATAAAAAAGGAAAAAGACAATACAAAATAAAGAAAGCAAATGAAAAAGACTACTACTACTACTACTACTACTACTACTACTACTACTACTACTACTACTACTACTACTACTACTACTACTATTACTACTACTACTACTACTATACTACTTACTTCTTCTTCTTCTTCTTCTTCTTCTTCTTCTTCTTCTTCTTCTTCTTCTTCTTCTTCTTCTTTTTCCTCTTTTTCTCTTCTTCTTCTTCTTCTTCTTCTTCTTCTTCTTCTTCTTCTTCTTCTTCTTCTTCTTCTTCTTCTTCTTCTTCTTCTTCTTCTTCTTCTTCTTCTTCTTCTTCTTCTTCTTCTTCTCCCAGATACTTTCTTATGCTATATAATATCATTGTATCAAACACCAATTTAATATCATGGCATGAAAATATGTCATTCTATCCAGTACTGCCGTACTCTGGAAAAACCTATATTTCAAAATTTGGCCAGAAAGCTCGTCCTTCAAATATCGATCGAGTTAAATCACCCTCATCTTGACAAACAAACAAAATTCTCTCAAACCTGGGACTTCGCGAAGTCTTTCTTCAAATCCTCGGTTTGAGAGTTCTTTGCCAAGATGTGGGTCATTTAAATCGATCGATATTTGAAGGACGAGGTTCCTGGCCAACTTTTAAAATATGTTTTTTAAAAATCAAATTGGCAGAGTAGAAACACCATTATTAAATGTTATCGCCAACACCATTACGAATTGATTCCAAGGGAGAGAACGCGTGTCCTTGTTAGAACATTTAAATCTTGGAAAATGTCTTGCCAATAAATTGGATTCGCGTCATAGATGTAATAGACAAGATGTACATTGAGCATTATTTTCATGTTGTTAAAATTATTTGTTAATTTTTTTTTTTTGCCCGCAGTGTTACGTCGTGCTCGTATGAACGAGAAAGTAAATAAAAAAAAATTTAAAAAAAAAAAAAAAAGAGAGAGAGAGAGAGAGAGAGAGAGAGAGAGAGAGAGAGAGAGAGAGAGAGAGAATGAGAGTGCGTGTGTGAGAAACAGAGAGATGAGAAAGAGAGTGAGGGAGAGAGAGAGTGAGAGAGAGTGAGTGTGTGTGTGTGTGTGTGTGTGTGTGAGAGAGAGAGAGAAAGAGAGAGAGAGAGATAGAGAGAGGGGAGAGAGAGCGGGAGAGAGAAAGGGGAGAGAGAGAGGGAGAGAGAGAGAGAGAGAGAGAGAGAGAGAGAGAGAGAGAGAGAGAGAGAGAGAGAGAGAGAGAGAGAGAGAGAGAGAATGTGTGCTCGCCTTGTGAAACACTGACTGTAGCCATCTTGACTGCAAGAATAATAACTCTATGCTCTTCACTTTTGAAGGCAAAATGACGGCCGTTGACCATCTATTTGTTGTATGAATCTACGATTCAAATGCACGATCAGCACAAAACAAATGATAATGCCAACTATAACTATAACTATAACTTCTGCTCACACAAATGACAGAGTAGGTGTTTGAACCAAAGTATGTCATCATTACATGCACATAATATTGTCATGAAAGGCTGGTCTACAACTCTATTCTGCCATAATCTTGAAAAACACATATTTAAAATTTTGGCCAGAAAACTCGTCCTTCAAATATCGATGGATTTAAATGACTCTCATCTTGGCAAAAACTCTCAAACCCGGGACTTCGCGAAGTCCCGGGTTTGAGAGTTTTTGCCAAGATGAGAGTCATTTAAATCCATCGATATTTGAAGGACGAGTTTTCTGGCCAAATTTTTGAATATGTGTTTTTCCAGAATATATCAGTTTATTACTATGTTTGCACTGCAATGACTTGTCATTTGCCATTATCGTCTTCTTCTTGTTTTCCTCCTCCTCATTAACCTTCTACTCCTTCTCCCCTTGCTCATATTTCTGGTCCTCGTTTCTTCTTCTTTATCATCATCCTCATCATCATCATCATCATCATCATCATCATCATCATCATCATCATCATCATCATCACATCATTATCATTCTATTTCTAAAGCAAAAAGGAAAGTCCAATTATTATCATTGATTTGATGTAAGACATGCTGTTCATAATTCTGTTCTAATCTACTTTTGAGAAAAAATCACTATCCTTTACAAAATTGGTTAACCTTCATAAGTAGGTCACGGGAACCTAGAACAATACTGTGACGAATTTACTAACTGAAAATCGGTTAAATTTAATTTTTGCGATGATAAGAAGTTAATGTATCGGGCGGGAAGGGGGAGGGGAGGGGGGGCGGAGGAAAGTGGGTAAATAATTGCAGTTACACGACTGGATTTAATTGAGATGCAAATTTCATAAAATAATAATGTAACAAAAAAACTTGAGTTTTTATATAGAGCAATAACCATTAAAAGTGCTCAAAGTGCTTTACAAAGGGTCCCTGACTAACAGCAACACTTAACATGTAGAACGAGACGTGTAAGTATGGATGCCTGAATCTTTGGGTAGTAAATAATATACAAAAATTAACGTTTCTGGTCCCGACCCTTCGTCAGGAAACAAAGATCCATTTTGTGTGTGGATAAGACGTTGATGCCTCGAGCGAGAGGAGAGCGATGGGATGGGGAGGGGGGGGGGGGTTTAAAAATATTGAGCTTTATATAGCGCAATATCCACTAAATGTGCTCAAAGCTCTTTACAAGGGTTCCCTGGTCAACAGCAACATTTAACATGTAGGACGGGACATGACGTCTGTTAGGCGATATTGCCATTTTTCGGACTCAGTTAACGCTGTTTACGGCCAGGTACTCATTTTACACCTGAGTACGGTGAGAGAATGTGAGTAACGAGCCTTCTCCAAGGACTCAAATATGCGTCGAGCGCGAGGCTCGAATCCTGGACCTTCCGATCCAAAAGCGAGTGTCATACCACAAGACCACATAGCCGCACGTTGGGGTGGTAGTGGAAAGTGGGGAGTTAATTGCAAAAATCATATGCCAGGATAAAATTGTGTAGCTCTGTAATGCTTAGACACTCGCAGTCGGATCTGAAGGTCCTGGGTTCGAGACCTGTTCTGAATGGCGCATAGTTGAGTCCTTTGAAAAAAGGCTCTTTACTCACATTCTCTAACCGTACTCATGTGTACAATGAGTACTGGCTTCTAACAACGCTGTTTATATCTGGAAAAAAATATTATGTCATGTCTGGTCCTACATGTTTAGTATCGATCTTAGTTAGGATTACCTGTATAACGCTTTGAGCACATTTAGTGGATTTTGCTCTATATCAATGCCCTAGATTTTAAATATCTAGTTACAGCATCCAGCCAAGTAAAATAAAATGTTCCATCAAAAAGGTACGATTTAATCGGATCAATAATGATAATGATGATAATAATAATAATAATAATAATAATAATAATAATAATAATAATAATAATAATAATAATAATAATAATAATAATAATAATAATAATAATAATAATAATAATAATAATACTAATACTAATAATCCTTTCTTAAAAAAATAAATCATTGTGGAGAACATTGTGCTTATTTGAGTCAATAAAAAAATTGATACGGCGCACAACTCTACTGAAAGATTTGAAAATTAGAAATGTATTTTTTACAGATAGATAAACAGATAACTTGATTTCCTTTTATGATTTAAAGTCAGTTTGAAAGTTCGTTGAGTCAAACAGATAATATCATAAAATATGTACCGACGACACTTGGCTCTCAAAATCAACTAATTTTGACACTGTAAAAAGTTGTCAATTTGCGTCATCTATTTATGACATCAAGTATTATTATTACTTCGGTTGTGTTGTTGATTTAGCGGTGATCAATTTTGTTATGTTCTAATCGCGTGTATGTTTGTTTTTTTTTTGTTTGTTTGTTCGTTGCTTTAGGTCTCTTCCAACGCAATTGAGGTTATATGAGAGACCGCTGAAACAAAAAAACAAGCAATCTAACAAAAATAGTACAAATGTCAATCAAAAGCATAACCTAAAGATATCATAAGCTAAATTATAAATAACCAAGAACAAACAGGCAGAAGATTTACAGGAAAAAAAAATATTCCCTGTCAAAAATACAATCACAAACCAAAGAAGCAGGATAGGCTAGTAAAGAGAAGAAGAAACGACATCACTATCGGATCGTACACCCATGCGAACATCATAGGTATATGATTCATGGGTGATGCTCCCATCCAACCACCCGCCGTGTATGTTTGTGTGTGTGTGTGTGTGCATATGTTTGTGTGTATGTTGTATGTGGTGTATACAAGTGTGTGTGTGTGTTGGCATTTTTCAGCAAATCGTGGCATTCATAGTGATATTATTCACTTGATCACATGAAGGTATTTCAGTCGCCATTTTGATTCTTTTTTTATTATTAGGGTTAGCTCGAGAGGTTAGTCATAAGTGTTATTAAAGGTGCTAGGGTGTTTGTTTTTCCATAAGTTAAGTAAAGGGGAGACATTCCGAAAGCTCCTACATCCCCAGTATTCTTTAAATTTGTACTTTCACCGTTGATATTTTGTCAGGCATTTATTTATTCAGGTTGTCATTATATATAAGTATTTTAAAAACTAAAGAACAAACCTTGATAGATTTGTGAAAGTTTAAAATTTCCTAATTTGACCATTGTTTTGATTTTAGGCCGCCATTGTGATTTATAAAGTATTGAAAGGTAGTGCAAAGCAGTCCGAGAGTTGTTTTTTTCTATTAGGGTTAGCTCGAGAGGTTAGTCATAAGTGTTATTAAAAGTGCTAGGGTGTTTGTTTTTCTGCCTTCATTAAATGATGGTGAGTACAGTATCGAATGAAAATAGTTCTTTCCCCGCGAAATTGCGGGCTTTTTACTAGTAATAATAATAACGATAATAATAACAACAAATAAAGAACAATCGTAAGCTTTTATATAGAGGAATATTGACTAAACGAGCTTTCGGCGCTTTTTAAAGGATGCCTAACCAACAGAAAAATGACGCCTGTTAGGCAATATTACAAATGTTTTTTATGTTGTGTATTTTTTGTTTTTGTTTGTTTTTTGCTTTTTGCGACAGCGACAACGCTGTTAATTCTCTCCTTACCAACCTATACAAAAATAGATTTATTTCACTCAAACACAAAATCTGTTAGTTCTTGCTAGACACAAAGATTTTGTTTCTCTACTAAACGAGCTCTTCAACACAGTGTTAATATATACTTTAACTATAGCAAACATTTTTGTTCAAACCTTATGATGTACAAAAGAAATTAGAATGAGAAAAATGTTGGCTGCATCGTAACGAATGTGACGATTTTTCTATGGGTGGTAGGGAGGGTGGGGGGGGGGGCGGTTAAGCGCAAGTACTCATTTTACACTTTAGTACTGTGAGAGAATGTGAGTAAAAATAAAGCCTTTTATATAGTGTAATATCCACTAAACGTGCTCAAAGCGCTTTACAAAGGGTCCCTGGCATACAGCAACATTTAACATGTAGGATACGGGACATGACGCCTGTTAGACGATTTTACCTTTTTTTAGGACAGAGACAACGCTGTTGATGGACAGGTTCTCATTTTACACCTGAGTACGGTGAGAGAATGTTAGTAACGAGCCTTTTCGAAGGACTCAACTATGTGTCGAACGAGGATTGAACTCAGGGCCCTCCGATCCGCCCGAAAGAGAGTGTCATACTACTAGACCACATAGCCACACATGAGGGTCTAAATTTTGGCTAAGACACTAGATCAATATAACTGTAAACTTTCTCTGTAAATAGCAATGGTAAAATACTATCTTAAAATCATTTGTATTTGTTTTTTTTTTTTTTTGCGATTCTCTTTTAATATTATTTATCTCATCACACCTGGTAAACAATTTGTCCCATGATAAGTGCCCGATATAGCAGGATTCCACTGCAAAAAGGAATGTGTTATTTTAACATCGTTTTCATCAATTGCATTGATCGTGCAAAAATGTTGTACCTCGACAGGTGGACATTGTTCCTAGTTGCAAAGGCGCTTTTTGCGACTATGTGGTCTGATATGGTATGACACTCGCTTTGAATTGGAAGGTCCTGAGTTCGAGCCTCACTCGACTCATAGCTGAGTTCTTCGAAAAGGCTCTTTACTAACATTCTCTCACCGTACTCATGTGTGAAATGAGTACCTGTCCATCAACAGCGTTGTCTCTGTCCTAAAAAAAAAAGAAAGAAAAATCGTCTAACAGGCATCATGTCCCGTATCCTACATGTTAAATGTTGCTGTATGCCAGGGACCCTTTCTAATGCGCTATGAGCACGTTTAGTGGATATTGCACTCAATTTATTTATTTTTTAGTCTTGTGTGTTGTTTCGATATATTATTATTATTATTATTATTATTATTATTATTATTATTATTATTATTATTATTATTAATTATTATTATTATTATTATTATTATTATTATTATTATTATTATTATTATTATTATTATTATTATTATTATTATTATTATTATTATTATTATTATTATTATTATTATTATTATATATTATTATTATTATTATTATTATATTATTATTATTATATTATTATTATTATTATATTATTATATTATTATTATTATTATATATTATTATTATTATTATTATTATTATTATTATATATTATTATTATTATTATTATTATTATATAATTATTATTATTAATTATTATTATTATTATTATTATTATTATTATATTATTATTATTATATTATTATTATTATTATTATTATTATTATTATTATTATTATTATTATTATTATTATTATTATTATTATTATTATTATTATTATTATTATTATTAGCCTGCTGACGAAAGTTGTGAGTGTTTTAACTAAACACACAGCATCAATAAGAATGATCCATCCATCCACTCATTGCAAACAAAATTACTTGATAATTTCATGCTCGGTCGTTTCTTCCATTGATTTATAAATTCCAGCAACGCAACCACCATGCGTCAGGAGAGAAAATTGTTTTACGCGTTGCCATGGTTATCTGTCATTAAAATTGTGACTTAAAACATTGAGATATTATTACAATATATCTGCCATACTCCGGTAAAAAAAAAAAACCCATTAAAAAAAATTTGGCCAGAAAACTCGCCCTTCAAATATCGATCGATTTAAATGACCCTCATCTTGGCAAAAAAAAAAAAACAAAAAAAAAAAACAAAAAACTCTCAAACCTGGGACTTCGCGAAGTCCCAGGTTTGCGAGGTTTGTTTTTTTTCTCCAAGATGAGGGTCTTCTAAATCGGCCGATATTTGAATACGAGTTTTCTGGCCAAATGTTTAAATATCGTTTTTTTTTCCGGAGTACGGAGGTATAATGTTATGGTTGCTATAACAGTATAGAATTTTGATATTATGTCAAATTTAAATTTCTCCCACTTTAAAAAGGCAAGGAATATTTAATCCAATGTTTTTATTCCGCAATTCAAAACAAAATTGAACATTTATATAACGCAACATCCACTCAACGTGCTCAAGGCGCTTTATAAGGTATCCCAAGCCAACAGAAAAACTTAACATGCAGGACAAGACCTTAAGACTTTCAGGCGATATTACATTTTTTTAATCAGAAAAGCGACAACGCTTTTAACGCCCGGGTACTCATTTTACACGGTATGGTAAGGAAATGTGAATAAAGAGCCTTTTCGAAGGAGTGAACTATGCGCCGTTCAGATTAGGACTCGAACCCAGGACCTTCAAGACCCGAGAGCTAGTTTCATACCACTAGACCACATAGCTCTGTGCATACTTGCCTTAACAATGTTTCATTTTATTTCCCCACCTCAGCGGGCCAAATAAAATCAAATTTCTATTTCCCACAATAACAAGACATGAAGTAAGTTGGAAAGTGCCAGAAGAAAACAGAGAATAAACACTTCGCGGGGCGGCGATGAGGGCTCTTTACTCACATTCTCTCACCGTACTCGTGTAAAATGAGTACCTGGCCGTTAACGCGTTGTCTTTGTCCGAAAAATTGTAATATCGCCTTACAGGCGTCATGTCCCGTCCTACATGTTAAATGTTGCTGTTGACCAGGGACCCCTTGTAAAGCGTTTTGAGCACATTTAGTGGATATTGCGCTATATAAAGCTCAATTTTATTTATTTTATTACCAGTTTCCAGAATGGCGTCTGTTTTGAGTTCACTTCCCGTTACTTCCCCAAACTACTTGACAAGATAGAGATAACGTATTTTATACAGATGTGTTGACAGTTGAAAGGTCAACCAGATAAAGCATTTATTGTCCAAATGTCAGATGAGATCCTTTAGTCATCATCTGATGAATGATAACAATAATAAACCTGAAACAGTATACAATATGAGCTATGACACTTCATTGTTAAACTCTTCTCATTTAGCCCAAGTGCGATTTAATAATAATGATACTACTACTACTACTACTACTACTACTACTATACACTCATACTTATACTACTACTCATACTACTACATAATACTAACTACTACTACTATACTACTACTACTACTACTACTACTACTACTACTACTACTATACTATACTACTACTACTACTACTACTACTACTACTAACTACTACTACTACTACTACTACTACAACTACTACTACTACTACTACTACTACTACTACTACTACTACTACTACTACTACTACTACACTACTACTACTACTACTACTACTACTACTACTACTACTACTACTACTACTACTACTACACTTACTACTACTACTACTACTACTACTACTACACTACTACTACTACTACTATACTACTACTACTACTACTAACTACTACTACTACTACTACTACTACTACTACTACTACTACTACATACTACACTACTAACTATACTACTACTACTACTACTACTACTACTACTACTACTACTACTACTACACACTACTTACTACTATACTACTACTACTACTACTACTATCTACTACTACTACTACTACATACTACTACTACTACTACACTACTACTACTACTACTACTACTCTACTACTACTACTACTACTATACTACTACTACTAACTCTACTACTAACTACTACTACTACTACTACTACTATACTACTATACTACTACACTACTACTACATACATACTAACTATACTACTACGACTACTACTATTACTACTACTACTACTACTACTACTATACTACTACTACTACTACTACTACTACTACTACTACTAATAATAATAATAATAATAATAATAATATAATAATAATAATAACAATTAAAATAATAATAATAATAATAATAACAATAATAAAAATGATGATAATAATAATAATAATAATAATAATAATAATAATAATAATAATAATAATAATAATAATAATGATGATGATGATAATAATAATAATAATAATAATAATAATAAATAATAATAATAATAATAATAATAATAATAATAATAATAATAATAATAATAATAATAAATAAATAATAATAATAACATATGGTATAGAGCGAAATAGGATAAAATTCCTTGAATGCCTTTAATATAAAGTGTAATGCTAGAAATATATTGAGTGAAAATTACAATAATAATAAACATGATAAAGATAATAAATCAACTAAAATATACCCATATATGTGTGATGTACATTATATATATATATATAATATATATATATATATATATATATATATATATATATATATAAATATATATATATAATATTTCACTGGGTCATGCAAACACACACCACACACATACACACACACACACACACACACACACACTCGTATGCATACATGTAGAATATAACCATAAAAAGATAACAATGCATGATATTTACATATACAAGATTGAAAGCCATGTCAACAGCATTCCAAACAAGTATTATTCGTCATATATAAATCTCTAATCATATAATTCCCTGTCTACTAACACCTTGAAGAAAAAAAAGATAAAAGAAAAAAAAAACTTGAGCTTTTATATAGCGCAATATCCACTAAACGTACTCAAAGCGCTTTACAAGGGGTCCTTGGCCAACAGCAACATTTAACATTTAGAACGGGACATGGCGCCTGTTTGGCGGTATTACAATTTTTGTTTGGACAAAAACAACACTGTTCACGGCCAGGTAATCGTTTTACACCTGAGTACGGTGAGAGAATGTGAGTAAAGAGTCTTCTCCAAGGACTCAACTATACGCCGATCACTAGGCTCGAACCCAGGACCTTCCGATCCGAAAGCGAGTGTCATAACACTAGACCACATAGCCGCACGCGAAATAATCCATGATATTATTTTCCATTCTTTGTTTCAAATTTCAAATTGTTTCATTTCTGGACAATATGTATTCATAATATCTGGTTCTTTCAATTTGTATTCATATAATTCTTCGGTGCAAAATTATTATTATCAATCTTATTATTATCTCTATAGAATTGTTTGCCACCTACCAATTGCTCAATACATTGGGGCGCCATTGAAAACTGTTAGATCAATACGATTGACGAAATAAACATACAAAATAACGATTGCACTCAAGACAGCTAAATGTTATGACAATAATAATATACACATTATAGCATTGGATATCAGTTTAAAATATTATAACAGTTTTATAATGTGCCTGTCAATTGATCTGACATTTTGGGAAAGATATTAAGGGGGAGGTGGAAACGTTATGGATATTGAACGTTCTAAGGTCTATGGATAATTTTTTTTAAAATTGAGCTTTTATATAGAGCAATATCCACTAAAAGTGCTCAAAGCGTTTTACAAGGGGTCCCTGGCCAACAGCAATACTTATCACGTAGGACGGGACATGACGCCGTTTAGGCGATTTTACATTTTATTTAGGACAGAGACAACGCTGTTAACAGCCAGGTACTCATTTTACACCTGAGTACGGTGAGAGAATGTGAGTAAAGAGCCTTTTCCAAGGACTCAACTATGCGTCGATCGAGGCTCGAATCCAGGACCTTCCGATCCGAAAGCGAGTGTCATACCACTAGATCACATAGCCGCAAATAAATAAATAAATAAATAAATAAATAAATAAATAAATAAATGAATAAAATTCCATTTATTCATCCCCAAGGGGAAAGTTGTCTTTAGGGACTATTCCAAGGGGTGACTGAAATAACTTAGGCGTCAGCAACCGCAGTGCAGCGCCGCAAAGTGAGCTAGGGCCAACTATAGTAAAATCGTCACATTTGTTACGATACAAACAACAATTTCTTATTCAAATTTCTCTTGTACATCATAAAATTTAAAGAAAATGAACAGTGTGTTGTAGAACATACTTTACTTAAAAAATTATGTATGACAAGAATTTCACTACTTTTTATGTCTGAGTGATAAAAAAAATCTATTTTGTGTTAGTTGGGTGTGAAAAATTGGGGACAATCTTGAAAATGGCTGGTAAGGAAAGGGTTAAGAAATTTCATCTTCCAATCCTCCTCACATGTATTTTTTAAAAAAAAACCTGTTGTCTTTCAGACACTCTTTTAATTTCATTATAAATTTCCATTATCTATATTAATACCAACAAAAAATACTACATTATTCAGGCATTCATTTCATCCAATACTACAAGATCGCAAACCAAATTATGAACCCAACATAATGTAGAAAACCAACAAAATGGACTAACCTATTGAGCCAACCATCCAGTTATCAAATTACCGACTCCATTAAATAGATAAATATCGACCCGACTACAAAACTACGGTTCTCCATCCCCATTTGGCAGAGAGCAAACCTTGGGCAAAACACGCTCCATAATTTGGTTACCGGTTCACTTCCATTTCCCCCGAAACAAAATAGTTCTTATAGTTTCGGAATATTCCAGATCCCCTCGGGGAACATGTTCCTTTCAGTCGATGGTGAAACGAATTCTATGTGGACATACATACCATCTCTCTTTCTATATATTATATATATTATGTTCCATTTGTTGTAGCTTTTCATTGTGAAATAAGGGAAACAATTTATCATACCAGACAACAAATGACGTTTCTTATTCCCCTTTAGTGATGGTTCAATATCCCAGAATCCCCCAAGGAATCCCGCAGGGGAACTTCCATACAAATTCAGGGATGAATGCTACACACGCGTTGGACCACAGCCAAACGTACGCTTAGAAAAAGAATTAAAAGTGTCGGATGACAGAAGGCACGATATTTGTTCTGTCACTATAACATTCCATTAAACCCCAAAACTAATATTAGATCGTAGGTTGATAGATCTTTGGTATTTCTCTAAAGAACTAAGAGCAATGTTGTGAAATTCGGAATGTAAATACATTATAGAGAGTGCCTAGGAGCCAAGAGCAAAGGAAAGAATAATATATGAGATATAATTACAAATACGAGAGAGAAAAAGAATATTGGTGGCTTGGTGTTAAATGTAGAAAATAGTTTGCAGGTCTGATAACCCAATTCCTTACGGGCTCATTGTGGTAATGAAAATCTCAATAAATGCTCGAAATATTGTCCATTACAACAATGTTAAACTAGGCTCATAAGCGGTTTCGGATGTCAGACCTGCATATATGTACGCGTCGAATCTACTCCAATCCAATCCAATCCAAAATAGTTGCAGCTTCATGTTATCAATATTGACGTAACTAGGTGTGGTGGGATGAGTAATAAGCCATTTCCAAGGACTCAACTATGCGCCAAGTGAGGCTCGAGCACAGAACCTTCCGTTACGAAAGCGAGTGTCATACCACAAGACCACATAGCCGCATAAAAGCTAGGTAAAGAAAATGCGTCACCCTTGTATCTCTCGGGAAATACTATAATATAATATCGCATAACAGACGTTATGTCTCGTCCTCCATGTTAAGTGTTTCTGTTGGCTAGAGACCCCTTGTAGCTCGCCTTGAGCACGTTTAGTGGACATTGCACTATATACAAGCTCAAGTTTAAACAGGAAGACTTGAATATTTGCCTTTAACAATCTCCTTACCACCTGCAGCAAAATCGTCACATTCGTTACGACACAATTTACATTTTTCTTATTCAAATTTATTTTGTACATCACAAACTTTGAATCACGATCTTTGTATAATAAATAAGAACATAAAATGTGACCCTTCGAATCAAAACGGTATTAAGTCGGGTTGGTTAAGATGTTGAAAATTGAATTTATAGCCAGAAATATCAGACTTGTGTTGAGTTTATATGATTTATTGAGGAGAATGACAACCATATTTTAAGGTGCTTATGCCAACAATTTATATTTTTGATCATTTTAACATTTACTTTAGCTTTTAAGCATCTGGTTCGTTTCGACATAATACCGTTTTGAGACGATGGGTCACAAATTGTTTTGCAGAGAAATTGTTTGAGTTTTAAAAATTCAATTGTTCTGCTGGGTAAGCCTGCCATTTTGGGAAAATACTGAAATTGATCGGTAAGGAGAGAGAGAGAGAGAGAGAGAGAGAGAGAGAGCGAGAGAGAGAGAGAGAGAGAGAGAGAGAGAGAGAGTTAAAAGCAAGAGAGATAACTCCGATGGATATTATGTACTTAATCTGAATGTATATCAATATTTGTCTTGTCGGATGTCTTTGTGTGTCAATTCGTACCTTTTACCGTGAGGGTGGAACTGGGATAATAACAGGAAATGAAATGAGTAGGAAAGTGCCAAAAGACAATAGGGAATGAGATTAGCGAAAGAGTAGCGTCCCTTGATTGGACCTCACCTTAAAGAGAGAACGTCAAAATGGTTTTGCGCATGCATCTCTCTCGTCATCGCTTGCGATGAAGTGTCTCATGCCGTTCAACCAACATGACGTTCTCTCTCTAATAACTTTTCCGCTCGTGACTTCCAAGCAAGGGACGCTATTCTTCCGCTAATCTTATTCCCTATAGAGAATACACATTTCGCGGCGGCGATGGGGGGCTCGAACCCGCAATCTTACTGGTACGACAACTCCGCCTGGCCGGGGAGAGCGTGGCTCTACTGTCTGAGCTATCCACCACTCAACTCAGCCTGGCACCCATCGCCGCCGCGAAATTTGTGTTCCTTATTGTCTGCTGGCACTTTACTACTCACTTCATTTCTTGTTATTCTCAACATAAGTGCCTGCTCCACTCAGTTTTCTGAATAGTGGAACAAGCTCACAACTTAACTTATTGATCAGTAAACTGCCGTGTTAAATATTTGGCTAGAAAACTCGTCCCTCAATAAATGTCGATTGATTTATATTACCCTCATCTTGTCAAAAATTCCTAAAACCTGGGACTTGATGAATGTAAGACATCTCGGGGTCCCAGGTTTGAGAGATTTCACAAAGATGAAGGCCATTAATTACAATCAATCAATATTTTCTTCGTCTTCACTAGAGGAATTCAAGCGTCGATTGAAGACATTATTATTCCGACAGGCTTTCTTTTGATTATGTGTATAATTAGCGTTGTTCGTGTACTGTGTTAGGGCTTAATGATTAAGTTAATCTATGTTATGCGCCCAGAGCCCTCATGATGAAGGGATGTTTGGCGCACTATAAATCTATACCATTATTATTATTATTTGAAGGACGAGTTTTTCTGACCAAATTTTTTAGACATGTGTCCTCCACAGTACGCCATGAACTAGTTAACAGAGATAGGCCGAAATAAAATTAATTTTTTAAATTCCTTTTCGAAGCTATTAGAATAAATATACTTTAAAAATATATAAAATGAGAGTTTTTTGTATATGGCGATATATCCACTCGAAGTCTCAAAGCGCTTTACAAGGGGTCCCAGACCAGCAGCAACACTTAACGTGTAGGACGAGATATGACCCTTGTTAGGAGATCATCATCACCATCATCATAAAGTGCCAGGCCTGTTGCAGACATCGGCGATCATGTCCCTCCAACCATATGTTAGGAGATATTACATTTTTTCCGGACAGAACAGCGCTGTTAATGGCCTTGATGCCACTCATTTTACATATGAGTACAGTGAGAGAATCTGAGTAAAGAGCCCTTTCCAAAGACTCAACTATGCACCGAGCTAGACTCGAACCCAGGACCTTCCGATCCGAAAGCGAGTGTCATACCAAAAGACCACATAGCCTTCCCTTTGCTAGCTATACGCCCCATCATTAAAATAGATTCCACTTTCCACATCTTCCGTTGATTTCCACGAACAGAACATCCCTTTCATTTTGCTAGTTATACGCCCTATAAATAATCATGCGCACCAATTTGTTCTGCGTTCATTAAACGTTTATTAAGTGTAAATTAAATTCATAGAATCAAGGTTCTTACTCTCAATTCATTTTCTATCCTTCAATTATTCTTTCACTATTTTTCCGTTCTTTTCATTTCATTTCTTCCGACCTTCACCCCTTCCCTCTCGACTTCCGTTTTTCTAGATCCATTCAATCTTTCCAACACGCCCAATCATCATCGTTACCACATCCCACATCTCCTGCTGATTTCCATGAACAGAACATTGCTTTCCTTTTAGAACGGCGTCAAATCTGACAGGTTGACATCTCTCCCAATGACGTCATGCATATAATTATTAACTAATACCCAATTTAACGGTCTGCGGCAATTCAAAATTCCTGCTAATGAATCGTGCACACAGTAGGCAACACGCTGAGTGCTCTTTCTGTGTGGCCCGTTTGCAGCCCTTACAACAACAGCAGCTTCGGATATTAACATTACAATATATATATATATATATATATATATATATATATATATATATATATATATATATATATATCAAACATTTCAAGAGTTTAAATATGAGAAACTTCTACAATATTGTTTCAAGCGTTAGCTCTCACCAGGAAGTGATATATATATATATATATATATATATATATATATATATATATATATATATATAATATATATATATATAATATATAATATATATATATATAATATATATATATATATATATATATATATATATATATATATATATATATATATATATATATATATATATATATATATAAACCCGACCCCACACGTACAGTCCTGCTTTAGCAGTGTCCCATTTATTGGCTTACCCATTTAACCCCCTCCTTACCACCCATAGGAAAATCGTCACATTTCTTACGTGCAGCCAACATTTTTGTCATTCTAATTTCTTTTGTACATCATAATATTTGAACAGAAATGTTTGATATAGTTAAAGTATCTTAACACTGTGTTGAAGAGTTCGTTTAGCAAAAAAATATGTATAGCAAGAACTAACAGATTTTGTGTTTGAGTGAAATAAATCTATTTTTGTATGGTTGGGGAAAATCCGGAAAATGGCTGGTAAGGAGAAAGTTAATTAAACCGAATAACACATTATATTAAGAATATTCGTTGGAGATAATTATGTCACAGAATCTGTCGCCAAATTTCAATCAAATCACCTTCCTCCTTCTCCTCCTCTTTCTCTTTTCCTCCTCCTCTTCTTCTTTCTCCTATTCTTCCTCCTCTTCTTCCTCCTCCTCCTCCTCATCTTCATCATCATCATCATCATCATCATCATCATTATCATCATCATCATCATCATCATCATCATCATCATCATCATCATCATCATCATCATCATCATCATCATGTTTTCGATACCCACAAATACTAACGTGTATATTATAGAACTTTGCGACAGATAATAATGTCAGATAATCTAGTGTAAAACGCCAAATTGCCATCAAATCTCTAGTTTATCTATTTACCGACGGTAAATTCCTCAAGGGGAAACACTCTCAAAAATCACTGCAGGAGACATAACATTATCTCCCTTTCACGACAAAAGCAGGATAAATTGGATTACCGTTGGAGCTCTTGAAAGTCTTTATGTTATTGTTATAGTTTTGGTTTGGAATGAGTTAGAGATTGTATTGTTGTTGTCCCAGGTTTGAAAAAATACCAACAAAACCTTGCCACCCATTGGAGAGATATCGAAAAGTACACTAATAATTGCATGCAATTTTTCCTTGTCTAAATTCAATACAATTGAATCATCATCATCATCATCATCATCATCATCATCATCATCATCATCATCATCATCATCATCATCATCATCATCATCATCATCATCATCACCATCACCATCGTAACAATAATATTTCCAAAACCACCGACTACCAAAATTATATGAAGAATATTTGTGTGGATAATGATGTCAGATAATCTGTTGTAAAAAGCCAAATTGCCATCAAATCTTTCCTTTATCTATTTACTGGCTGTAAATTCTTCAAGGGGAAATCACTCCCAACAACAACACCGTAGAAGACATAACATTATCTCCTTTCACGACAAAAGCACACCAAATTGGATTATCTTGATGATTCTGTTAAGTCTGTATATTATCATTGTTATAGTTTGGTCTGAAATGTATGAAATATCTTATTATCGACGTCGTCGCCATTATCTTCATCGTCATCCTCACCATAACGATGATATATCCTGTTTGTGCGGCTATGTGGTCTAGTGGTATGACACTCGCTTTCGGATCGGAAGGTTCAAGCCTCGCTTGGCGCATAGTTGAGTCCTTGGAGAAGGCTCTTTACTCACATTCTCTCACCGTACTCAGGTGAAAAATGAGTACATGGCCGTTAACAGCGTTGTATCTGTCCTAAAAATTGTAACATCGCCTAAAAGGCGCCATTCCCGTCCTAAACGTTAAATGTTTCTATTGGCCAGGGACCCCCTTGTAAAGCGTTTTGAGCAAGTTTGGTGAATATTGCTCGATATAAAAGCTCAATTTTAATTTTAATTTTTACCTCGGAATAACAGAATTGTCTGAAGAATGTTTCTCATGATAATAAAGTTAGATAATCTGTTGTAAAACGCCAAATTGCCATAAAATCCCACATTTTATCTATTTACCGACGGTAAATTCCTCAAGGGGAAATCACTCTCAAAAATCACTGTAGGAGACATAACATTATCTCCCTTTCTCGACAAAAGCAAGATAAATTGGATTACCGTTGGAGCTCTTGGAAGTCTGTATGTGTTATTGTTATAGTTTTGGTTTGGAATGAGTGAGAGACTTTACTGTTGTTGTCCCAGGTTTAAAAAACAACAAAACAACAAACAACATTTTCTCCCTTTCACGCCAAAATCAGAATGAATTGGATTATGTAGGCATAGATCTTGAAGTCTGTATAATAATATTGTTATTGTTTGATCTGAAATGTGTGGACGATTTATTGTTGTTATTGTTGTTGTAGTTTTGGTTGCTGTTGTTGTTGTTGTTGTTGTTGTTGTTGTTATTGTTGTTGTTGTTGTTGTTGTGTATGTGTTCTCAGCGTAAAGATTCTCATGTGTATTGTGTGTTTTTTTTTAATTTTAAAAAGAGATTTTATATGGAGCAAAATCCACTAAACGGGCTCAAAGCGCATTACAAAGTGCCCCTGACCAACAGCAAACTATAACATGAAAAAGAGACATGACGCCTGTTAGGCGATGATACAACAACAACATATAACGGTTTTTAACGTCCATTTTTTATTGATTTCCTGACGAAGGACATGCCTAATATAACAAAAATGTCCAATGGCTTTTACCAATTTCATCTGAAATCTTTCCGTTTTAATTTTTTCCTTAGTATGTTTACGATCTCAGGCTACAGGCAGCACCCCTCCCCCCCCCCCAATCCAACCGCTCTCATTGTGTGTTATCGAATTTCCCGAATCAACTTTCAACATTAATATCACCGATCTGATTTCATCTCGTTCCATTTTCACACGGGCCACCCGTAAAACTGATTTCAGATTTAAAGGAAACAGGAGATTATTCATCATCACAAGAGAGATTGTCCCCCCCCCCACCCCCCACCAACCCCTCTTTCTCCTTCAAAATAGATTCACAGAATGTGACCCATTGTGTTAATCCATGGGCCCAATGGATGTGAAGGACTTCTTTAAAAAATATTGTTGTAATGGACAATATTTTGCGTCATTTTATTCATTACAACAAAGAGCCCATAAGGAATTGGGTTGTTGTTGTTGTTCGCTGAAAAGGGACTTACAGGCCGAAACGTTCCATGTTTGAAATTTTGTTGTTGTTCTTCTTCTGCTTGTTTTTTTTAAAGCTGATATATTCACTTTTGTTTTTGTTATTTTATACAGCCCACAGCTTCTCGCAGATGAAGGACCACATTTGTAGCTTTGCATCAAGAAATAAACGTATCTGTGTTCAGAATCTACCAGAACAAGGAGCTGCCATGATGCATCAAAGATAGTCTTTTCACAGATGTGAATACAATAAAAAATTCAATTGCTTTTTCCCCCCTCTTTACAAATGCCACACCTTCTGGCATGCTGAACAGGAAATGAAGAATTGATTGTCACGTGATTTATATCAGCGGCGATTAGTGTTGAGCTGTCACGTGATAACTTTATTTTTAGTTTGTTCGTTTTTCCGTTTTTTTATTTTAAATATGGTTAAGAGCAATTTTAGAGTTAGTGAATGTTTAATTTGTTGAGATGGTTACTTGGCTGGACCAGAAAGATAAAATGAGAAATGAATGAATTCAAAGGTTGACTGACGTGAAGAATGTATCAATATAGATGAGAGAAGATAGATTGAAATGGTTTGGACATGTAAAGAGACGAGAGCTCTCTAGAGGGATTACGTGGGAAGGAAAGTATTGGATATACAAATAGCGGGAAAGAGGAAAAAGGGACGCCCAAAGACGAGATGGTGGGCTAAAGTAAAAGATGGTATGAAACAACTGGTCCTGGAGGAAGACGATGATTTGATCCGAGATGCACGGAGATGTGGCATTCATTATGGCAACCGTGCAAAATGGGGGATACGCTGAAAGAAGAAGAAGAAGAATGTTAAATTTGTACAGTCAATTGGGGGAACTTTGCCTAAAGGGGAAACTTTGCCTCTTGAATTTTGGACCAATAAAAGATTTTTTGGTTTTGTGGCAATTCGTTCTACTGATAAAAAAAATCAAGTCTTTTAACGGATACGATAACTGCAACAATGCTGAAAGTATTCAAAATGCTTCAAATTCACAGAGGCAAAGTAACCCCAGTTTACGGTACCAAGAGAATTACCGACAAAAAATAAAGACACTCACAGGCAAAGATGAGCATTGAAGCTTAAGTAACAAGCAAATCTGTTCCTCGCATGATTAAACTTGAGCTTTTATATAGCGCCATATCCACAAATATGCTCAAAGCACTTTACACAGGCTCCCTGATCAATAGCACCACGTACAATATAGAACGAGACATAACGCCTTTGAGGCGAGATTACAATTTTTTTCCGACAGATACAACGCTGTTAACGGCCAGGTACTCATTTTACACCTGAGTACGGTGAGAGAATATGAGTAAAGAGCCTTTTCCAAGGACTCAACTATGTGCAGAGCGAGGCTCGAACCGAGGACTTTCCGATTCGAAAGAGAGTGTCATACCACTAGACTACATAGCTGCATTTTAATACAAAATGTATGTGTTATAAAATGATGAACTCTTTTGTCTACAAAATCGTGTGTCCATCTCTTGGCCTGGAATCATCTCGTTGTCATCATACATTGTCAGACGTGATAAGCCTAGGGGCTTTGATAGGCTTGGCTGCCAGCTCCATTTTGGAGATTTGTGTCCTGTCACATGATTGGCTGACCGTGTGATTGGATTAACCAATGACAGGCTCAAGAAACTGTCGCAATTTGTGTGTGGGAAAGGGGGGGGGGGAAGAGAGAAAGAGGGAGGGAGAGAGAGAGAGAGTTAGAGAGAGAGAGAGAAAGAGAGAGAGAGGGGGGATAGAGGGAGAGTGAGGGAGAGAGAGAGAGAGACTGACAGACAGAGAGAGATAGATCGATTGAGAGAAAGATAGATAGAGATAGAGAGTGAGAGAGTGAGAGAGAGACAGAGAGAGATAGAGAGAGAGAGGGTGAGAGAGAGAGACACACACACACACACACACACCCATAGAGAGAGCGGACGATAGAGATGCAGACACGAATAGAGGGAGAGAGACAGAGAGAGACAAACAGACACAGTAGGAGACAGATGGACAAAGATATATATATATATATATATATATATATATATATATATATATATATTATATAGAGAGAGAGAGAGAGAGAGAGATAGAGAGACAGACAGACAGACAGAGAGATAGATACGGAGAGAGAAAGAGAGAGACAGAGAGAGATAGACACACACAGAGAAACGGCGAGATAGAAAGAGGGAGAGAGAGACAGATACAGAGAGAGAGAAAGAAAGAAAGAGAGAGAGAGAGACAGCGAGAGAGAGAGAGAGACAAACAGCGAGAGAGAGAGAGGAGAGAGAGCCAGATAAAGAGAGAGAGAATGAAAGAGAGAGAGAGAGAGAGAGAGAGAGAGAGAGAGAGAGAGTTTGAGAGATAGAATCTAAATCTTTAGGGAATGAATATTAAAATTAAGATTGTATTGAAAAAAAATGACAATCGCGGAATGAAGAATTTGAAACATGGTACGAGTAAAAAAAGAATAAACCATGAAAAAGTTGATAATGTAAAGAGGGCAGGGGGGGGGGGGGGAGGAGGGGGGGGGGGGTCAGAAATGTTGACAATACTGGTGGGAAGAAGATCATGAATAAAACGGGACAAGGGGAATTGTCGGTGGGAAAAGGATGATGATGATGATGATGATGATGATGATGATGATGATGATGATGATGATGATGATGATGAACCATCTCGGTTGAAACTCAGAAAGAGGCGGAAGGGGGGGGGGGTGTGGAGACAGGGGTTTATTGTAAAATAGCTCCATATAATAACTTCATATTCTCTGTCGGTTCTCATTTGTCAAATATCATGGACACAAACAAATATAACAACAAAAATACAAACAAATAAACAAACATACAAAACTATATTGACCGATAATTTTGAGAACTTAAAGCAAGGAATAAAAACACTTGAAAACAAACAAACAAACAATATTTACCGATAATTTTGAAAACTTAAAGCCAGGAAAAGACACACATGAAAAAACAACAAAACCAAACAAACACACAAGTGACCAGTTTACACACGTTTTCAGATGATGTGTTATCAAAATGATGAACTCTTTTGTCTACAAAATCGTGTGTCCATCTCTGGGCCTGGAATCATCTTGTTGTCATCATACATTGTCAGACGTGATAAGCCTAGGGGCTTTGATGGGCTTGGCTGCGGGCTCCATTTTGGAGATTTGTGTCCTGTCACATGATTGGCTGACCGTGTGATTGGATTAACCAATGACAGGCATTGTCTCAAGAAACTGTCGGAATTTATGTGGGGATGTGAGAAAGAGAGATTGTGTGTGTGTGTGTGTGTGTGTTTGTGTGTGTGTGAGAGAGAGAGAGAGAGAGAGAGAGAGAGAGAGTGTGTGCGTGTGTAAGTGTGTGAAGGGGGTTGGGGGAATGTTAGAGTGTCAATCTTTCGAGAATGGATTATAAGATTGACAATTTATTGAATAAAATGACAAAGGCAAAGATAATGGCTGGTGAATTTGAAACAAGATATGGGAGACAAAAATAAATGATGAAGTTGATTAGGGAGAGAGAGCACAGAGAAAGGGAGAGAGAGAGAGAGAGAGAGAGAGAGAGACAGAGAGAGAGAAAGAGAGAGATAGATAGATAGAGAGAGAGAGAGAGAGAGAGAGAGAGAGAGAGAGAGGGGAGGGGTGTAAAAGTTTTTGACAAGAATTGGGAAGGAGGTCATAAAGAACGAGAAAATATAGGACACTCAGAGGGAGGGATAGGACTGGGGGGGGGGGGGGGGGGGGGGGGGTGAATTATGATGATTTTGATGTTATGATCACATAGAACAGAAGTAGAGGAAAACAAGAAGCAATAGGTTAATGCTAGGAAAAACAAAGAGAGACAGATAGATGGGTAGATGGAGAGATAGATAGATAGATAGATAGATAGATAGATAGATAGATAGATAGATAGATAGATAGATAGATAGATAGAGGGATAGATAGCTATATTTACATATATATGTATGTATATATAAATATATATATATTTATATATGTATATATATATATATATATATATATATATATATATATATATATATATGATATATAGATAGATAGATAGATAGATAGATAGATATATAGATAGATAGATAGATAGATTGGGAAATATACTCATTGATAGATAGATAGATATATAGGTAATAGACATATAGAAAGATAGATAGATAGATGGAGATATATAGATGGATAGATTGTTAGATCAGTAGATAAAAAATTAGATAGATGGACAGATAGATAGATAATTATATAGATCGATAGATAGATAAATAGACAGATATATAGATAGATAGATAGATAAATACTTACTTACTTATGCCCGTGATCCTAGTGGAGCATAGGCCGTCGACAACAGTCCTCCATCTTCCTCTGTCCTGGGCCATCTTCTCCAACTCTCCCCAGGTGTGTCCCATCCTCTTCATGTCCGCCTCCAGGTCTCACCGCCAGGTGTTTCTAGGCCGCCCTCTCTTCCGTTTTCCCTGGGGGTTCCATCTCAGCGTCTGCCTAGCGGTGTTATTGGTTGGCTTCCTCAGGGTGTGCCCAATCCATCTCCATCGGCGGCGTCTGATTTCGTCTTCTGCTGGCATTTGAGATGTTCTCTGCCACAGGTCTGCGTTGTTGATCCTGTCTGGCCAGTGAATCTTGACGATCCTTCTGAGGCAGCTATTGATGAAGGTCTGTACTTTTCCGGTGTTTCTCTCTCGTGCAGTTTGATTGGTTCTTTAGTATTTGTGTTTATTTTGAGGACCTTTGTTTTACCCTCATGGGCCCTGAGTCCGATTTGTGATGACTTTGCTGTTATCTCTGTTGTCTTGTCCTGCATTTGTTGGTGATTGTGGGACAGCAAGGCCAAGTCATCTGCAAAGTCCAAATCGTCGAGCTGGTCGAACAATGTCCACTGAATCCCATTTCTCCTACCTGCCACTGCTGACCTCATTGTCCAGTCAATTGCCAAAAGGAAGAGAAAGGGTGACAGAAGACATCCCTGTCTGACTCCAGTGTTCACATTGAAGCTATCTGTCAGTTGTCCCCCATGGATTACTCGACAGGTCACTCCCTCGTAGGAACATTGGATCCGGCTGACTATTTTTGTTGGAACCCCACAGATAGATAAATAAATGGAATATAAATAGATTGATAAATAGAAACCTGTGGACGGGGAGGGAGGAAGGTTGCGGTTTAATGATATAAGGGAGTAATGAACATACATAATACTGTTGAATCATAATATTATATCAACAGTAAACGGATGAACTCAGCCCATGGTTACTGAACATAACTGATTATTTTATGATATTTGGGGGGGGGGGGGGGGGGGGGAGAAAACAATATTAATAATAATAATGATGATATGATGATGACGATGACAATGATGCTAGAAGTAATAACATGATGATGATGATAATAATAATAATAATAATAATAATAATAATAATAATAATAATAATAATAATAATAATAATAATAATAATAATAATAATAATAATAATAATAATAATAATAATAATAATAATAATAATAATAATAATAATAATAATAATAATAATAATAATAATAATAATAATAATAATAATTATATTATTATTATTATTATTATTATTATTATTATTATTATTATTATTATATAAATGTCAAGAGGGAAGAAGAAGAAGAGATAGAAAGAAGAAGAAGAAGAAGAAGAAGAAGAAAAAAAGAAGAAGAAGAAGAAGAAGAAGAAGAAGAAGAAGAAGAAGAAGAAGAAGAAGAAGAAGAAGAAGAAGAAGAACGACAACAACAATAGATATATTATAGAAAACTATCAATGGTAATTACTTGCTGGTAATATCATTATCATTTATATCACTATTAGCCTAAGAGGATCAGAGAAAGAGAGAAGAGGAGATGATAAAAGAGCTAGAAAAGTAAGGAGAGAGCGACCCCAATCCTTTCCCATTCCATCTTGTGTGTG
>NC_088366.1:51263500-51278500 GCF_034508935.2 Berghia stephanieae | reverse complement strand
TCTCGTCCTCGCTTCCGGTGAATGCGGCTTCAGACACTTCAAAACCAAATTGACGTTCTCTCTGTAAGGTGACGTCCAATCAAGGGACGCTACTCTTCTGCTAATCTCATTCCCTATTCATCCCATAGGGGAAAATTTGTCTCCTAGGGTCTATTCCAAGGGAAGACTGGAATAATCCAGGCGTCAGCTGCAGTGCAGCGATGTAACGTGCACTAGGGCGAGGTTGTTTGTTTACTCAAGGCCATACATACAAAGCAGCAGCGGCGGGTGATCGAACTCGGTACTTTTCGGGGTACGAAGCAAAGACACTCGTACCGTTGAGCCATCTGGTGCCCCTTTGTGGTGATTGTAGTAGATAGTTAATATCACCTTATGCGTGATATCAATTTTCAAAGATCAGTGTTCTAGTCGTGTGCCTTTGCAGTCTTTCAATTTCAATTTCAATTTTAAATATTTATTTATTGTCGGCTTTAAAAAATGTTTCATAAATAATTTAGTCTGGCTAATAGAAGCCTTTTACCGACATAGGTTTTAACACATAGTGCATAAAATTACATATCTAGTGATACATTGTCGCTTTAAAACATTCCCTCATCACGATTCTAATCATGACACACAAATAAAAATAACATAATATATATATATATATATATATATATATATATATATATATATATATATATATATATATATATATTGAATCGTGTTTGATACAAATATGGTACGAAAAGTGCTCGACATGTAGTAATGGAGCGAATTATTATTTAAAATATTTACCACAATGTTTGGGGCAGTCTACATCAATGTTTCAGGCTTAATTGTGGTAAATATTTTAAATAATATATATATATAAATATATATATATATATATATATATATATATATATATATATATATATATATATATATATATATATATATATATTATTTAGAATATTTACCACAATGTTTGGGGCAGTCTACATCAATGTTTCAGGCTTAATTTGCCATCTTCAGGACTTTTCAGGAGCACTTTTCGTACCATATTTGTATCAAACACGATTCAATATATATATATATATATATATATATATATATATATATATATATGTATGTATGTATGTATATATATATGAAGTAAGTCTAGGAGGTTATTCATGAGTTCTATAAGTTACCGATTTCAAAATCATCTTATTCTCGTATCTAACAATAATGATACGAATTTGGTCAAATTAAATAGGATATCACACCATAAGTTATTTGTTTCCAATGCGAATCTCCAAAAGGTCATGCAGCCACGTTGGGAACTCCCGGAACTCGTTCAAAATTTCCATTCAACGCAGAGATTCAAAAATCATATTTATTTGTATCATCAACATGAATCGATATATGTTTTACAGTAATTGCGATTCTAACTTTTCAAAAAGACCCACTGAAATGTCAGCAGGCAATTTAGAAAATTATTATTATTTGAGGTAATTAAACCCTGTAGAGAAAAGACTTTTAATCAAGCACAGTGCTGGAATGTTGACATTTTTGCCTGCGTGAATTGTTTGCGTGACTTGATGGATTACAGTAATTAAAAGTTGTCCAAAAAAAAAAAAAAAAAAAACAGTAATAGTTGACTGCCGTACTGTGGAAAAAGTCGTATTTAAAAATTTGGCCAGAAATCTCGTCCTTCAAACATCAATCGATTTAAATGACCCTCATTTTGGCAAAATCTACCAATTCTGAAATTTCAAGGAAAACTTGGCGAAGTTCCAGGTTTTGATAGTTTTTGCCAAGCTAAGGGTCAATCATATCGATGGATATTTGAAGGACGATTTTCCTGGCCAAATTTTTCAATACGAGTTTTATTTATTTTTTCCACAACACGGAAGTTAACTGGTTGAATAGACGTATAGGCTCGACAGAAAATGACAGCCAAGTAAATAAATACTTTATAAAATATTCCATATTATCTGAAAGGTTATAGGAATTCATTAGTTGTAGGTTAGCTCAAAGGTTAAAACTCATCAGTTGTTCTGGGAAAACAATAGCTAGATATGTGTCTTTTGTTAAAGACGACTAAAGTAAAAAAAGAATTAAGAATATATTGATGCTATGCGTTTAGGTAAATTACTCACAAAATCCACCAGCCGTATATAACATATCAAAACACATTACTATTTTATCAAGAAATGAAGTGAGTAGGAAAGTGCCAGAAGACAATAGAGAATACACATTTTTGCCGCGGTGATGAGGGTTTGAACCTGCGACCTTACTGGAGATTCGGGAAGAGAGAGCTCTAATAATGACTAGGGTTAGAGACGATCTTTTTTGGGATCATGGATAGCTCATACGGTAGAGTCACGCTCTCCCCGGCCAGGCGGAGTTGTCGTACTAGTAAGGTCACGGGTTCAAACCCTCATCACCGCCGCGAAAATTTTATTCTCTATTGTCTTCTGGAACTTTCATACTCACTTCTTCTCTTGTTGTTATCAACATAAGTGCCTGCTCCACTCACTTTTCTGAATTAAAAATACTATAATATTATGTAACCTTGAGAATTTATAGTCTAATAATTTATTTTGGTGATAACTAATCACCAAAATGGCTGTTTAAAAACTACAATAAAGAGCCGAGTAAGGCTGGAAACTGAGTGCATTCAAGTTCTACTCCTGACCGTCTTGCGCTCCATTTGACCTACTTTCCTCTCAGTCGGTCTCTTGTTTTATCTTATCAAAGTGAGTGCAACTCACTCGTTTTAGTTGCCGAACCATATAGGAATCGAACGCAATTGTTTTTATCTCGGAATGGGTATGATCTATATTAACTTTTCATGTGCTCGAGGTCATTGGTCATATTGCAAAATGTGCTCAAAGTGACCCACATCTAACACCACGATTGGTCATTTTATTCAGCTTGACACATGGGTATGCTTATAACACTTGTAAATAAAGCAGCGTGTTTATATTTGTTAAGAAATATCCAATCGTTGGACAGCAAGAAACCATGTGATTGATGACCTGGTTGGACGAAAACATGATATGAATATAGATCGCTCCTATTAACATTTCTTTCAATACTCTTCAACAGTCGTAACGTCACTTCCTTCCTAATGACGCATGGTAACTTAGTAACACTGGCTCTAAACTATCGGAACAATGGCGGACGCCCGTATGAAATATTTCTCCGGCGAGCATAAAAGCGTATCCAGAGGGGAAAAAACTCCATAAAATTGATCATGTTTTTACTTTTACACATTCTGATCACAATAGATAGAATGCGCTTGGCCAAGGAGTTCACAACATTGCCATCCGGAAGTATAACGGACCAACACACAACTCTGTGTAACCATGAACTCGTATAGTCTGATTAATACAGTTTAGTGAGAACAACTCACAAACGCGGATGGCAAAAACAAAAACAAAGGCCTGAGTGACGTCATCTTCGAACTATCTATAGACTCGTCTACATATGAAAAGTTCTAGCCAGCATGAAGAATAAAAAAGTAATGATTTTCTTTGTTTAGAACCAAAATGGCCGCCGTTGCCGGGCGACGTGACATCAGACTACTGAATCCAATTTCCAACCAACAAAGTGAAACAACACACGGAGTTTTTTTGTTATTGTTTTTAGAACACCTTTGGATGATCAGTATTCACAAAATGAATGTTTGAATAGCAATGTAAACGTTTTAGGTTGCACATAGTTCTGTTTGCTGGTATGTTTCATGTGTTTGTTGTGAGTAAATTACAGAAATGCATAGCGTCTAAGTATGCTGATTATGCACGAACATGAGACGAAAATGAATGCACTCAGTTCACAATAAACATTTAATAGACACCTAGATAACCACGCCTCTCCGAGAGTCTTCATAATGTAAACAATGGCAGCGATTGGTAAACATAGCGACCTACACATGGTTTACTATCGATGGAATGTGTCATAATAAAACACCCACTATTCTACCGCCTAATCAATATAACCAAGACAGAAAATTATGTGCAAACTTAAACGTTTATAATCTGATAGAGAAAATTGTGTGATAACTAGTCATCCATTTGGCGGTATAAAAACAATAACAATGGTCAGAGATAGGTCAATTCCATTCACGTTATTGTTTATAACCAACAATGTTTGTCCGAGCACGTGTGAAGGTGTGTCACAAATTCCATGTTTTCATTGGTCAAAAATCTACCTGTTAATTTTGTTCCGACTATTGACCATCTTGCGGTCAACTGAGAAAAAGCGTTTTGAAAGATTCTGACTTGAAAAACTTTAACATGATATTGTTTTATGTGTGTCCCAAGCAAGCAGCAACATTTCACATGTACAACAAGACATGAGGCCTATGAGGGTAATTAGTCCTTCAGAGTAATAAGGCCTCTGTAGACGGAGTTTATCCCAGTTTCTATTCCGTGAAACGGAATATATCCATTGCTTGTTACCGTTTGGATATGATGCCGGGCTATTGCAATGTACTTTCCGCCAGATCTAACAGATCCAGCTACCCATATTTACTTCTAGGCAGACAGAAAGTAATCTCGACTTCGCTCGGGATAGATGTGGTTCTAAAGTTTTACAAATGAATCTAACTAGAGTATTTATACAGAGCGATGTCCACTAAACGTGCTCAAGGCGCTTTACAGGGGGACCTTAGCCAACAACAACACTCAACATTTAGGACGAGACAACGATGCTAACAGCCAGGTACTCAATGCTGCCCAGGACTCAGAGCGAGCGGGACACGAACCCTGAATAATTCTGGAACGTAGGCGAGTGTGATACCACTAGACCAACACAGCCACACAAGTATAGCCCTTGTAAATTCATTACATCACTCGGGTTTTCCCAAATTTTGTGTCTTAAATAGAATGAGCGCCTGTGAAACAGATTATATTCAGGAATACTACCGTTATCTGGAAGAAAAAAAACAACTCATATTTTAAAATTTGGCCAGAAAACTCGTCCTTCAAATATCGATCGATTTAAATGACCCTCATCTTGGCAAAAACTCTCAAACCTAGGACTTCGCGCACTATTCGCGAAGTCCTAGGTTTGAGAGTTTTTGCCAAGATGAGGGTCATTTAAATCGATCGATATTTGAAGGACGAGTTTTCTGGCCAAATTTTAAAATATTATGATTCTCCTTATATTTCAAATATAGATATGGATAGGATAACAATGTGCAGAAAGTGAATGTGTGAATGTTGGTTGTGATTCAGATTTATACATGGTTGACATGTTTATGGTGATGATGATGTTATTTATGATGATGATGATGATGATGATGAGGATTATGACGATGATGAAAATGGTGGTGGTGCTAGTGAGAATCGTTGCGGTTGTGAATTTGTTAATTGTTAATTGTTGTGGTTATGTTGTTGTGGTTGTTGATGATTATAATAATGATGATGTTGTTGTTATTGTTGTTGTTGTTGTTGTTGATGATGATCATGATGACGATGATGATGACGATGCTGATGGTGGTGGTGGTGAAGAGGGTGGAGGAAATCGTGGCGGTTATGAATTTGTTAGTTGTTAGTAGTTGCGGTTATGTTGTTGTTGTTGCTGATGATGACTATAATGGTGCTATGATGATGATGATGATGATGATGATGATGATGATGATGATGGTTGTGATGGTAATGCTGATGGTCGTGGTGATGTTGGTGGTTGTTGCGGTGGTGCTGATAGTGGTGCTGTTGATGATAAAGATGTAAAGGTTGATGATGGGAAAGAAGGATTATGATAATGATGATGTCAACGACGACGATGATGATGGCAATGATGATGATTCTGATGTTGTTAGTGGTGATGATGATTGAGCTTTAATTTTTTTTTTTTTGAATTGAGCTTTATATAGCGCAATGCCCTCTAAATGAGCTCAAAGCGCTTTATAAGGGGTCCCTGGTCAACAGCAACATTTAACATGTAGGACGGAACATGACGCCAGTTAGGCGATATTACAATTTTTCGGACAAAGACAATGCTGTTAACGGCCAGATACTCATTTTACACCTGAGTACGGTGAGAGAATGTGAGTAAAGAGCCTTTTCCAAGGACTCAACTATGCGCCTAGCGTGAGGCTCGAACCCAGGACCTTCCGATCCGAAAGCGAGTGTCATACCACTAGACCACATAGCCGATTATGATGATGATGATGATGATGATGATGATGATGATTATGATGATGATGATGCTGATGATGATGATGATGATGATGATGATGATGATGATGATGATGATGATGATGATGATGATGATGATGATGATGATGATGATGATGATGATGATGATGATGATGATGATGATGACAGTTGTAGTGGACAGCCCCACCCAGTTTCAAGACCATCATAGTTAACAATCTTTGTTTTTGTTTCAATTTCTACATAACTCGAAGTAACAACTATACCTAAAACAGCTTACAAACACTAATCTGCGAATAACCATAGAACACACATAAATAAAAATGTGTGAAAAGAAAATTCAACACAGCAAGTGTGTAATAATAGTTATTAGTAATTGAATTTATATGCTGACATAGACACAACATCGGCTTAACCTGACTTAAAAAAAAACAACAACACGTATTTAAAATTTTGGCCAGAAAACTCATCCTTCAAATATTATCGATCGAGTAAAATAACCCTTACCTTAGCAACAACAACAAAAAAAACAAAAACATCTCAAAATAGAACTTTGCTAAATTTTCAAGAAAAAAACAGGTTTGAGAGTTTTTGCCAAGATGGAGGTCATAATTTTGAAGGACGAGTTTTCTGGCTAAAATTTTAAAAACGTCCTTTGGTGAGTTTTTTTTTTTTCTTCAGTGTTTGACAGAATCCAATGTTGTTTTGAATACAATAGAAATCTGAATGATTATCTATTGACTAACGTTTTAGGTGGCAGCCATTACATTGCACAGCAAAATTATTTTCTAGAAATTGATTTTTTTTAAAAAATCTATTTGACATGACACATACTGGATGATAAAAGGTCAAGGGCGTTGGCATGACACTGATTGGATGGACGATAAAAGGTCAAGGACGTATACATGACACTGACTGGACGATAAAAGGTCAAGGCCGTAGACATGATACTGACCGTGGCCTTCGTAAAGTTATGGCCTGATACTGACCAAAAAATGACGTCAAAATGCCAGTCTTTTGCCACAAAAGAAAACAAATCTTGAGTTGAATTCAATAGTTCAACCAATGGGAGCACTTGTTTCCATGAGCTCTACTAACGACAACTCACTAGGCGGTGCAAAAAAAAACAAATAATGACGTCAAAATGCCAGTCTTTTTGGGTTTCAGTGTCAGGCTATAACATAACGATGGCTTCGATAGCACTCGCTTTCGAACTAGAAGGTTTTACGTTCGAGTTCTTCCCGGAGCGGCGCGTAGTTGAGTTATTGAAAAAGGTCCTCTACTCACACTCACATTCTCTTAGGTGTAAAAAAAATGCCTGGCGGTAAACAGCGTTGTTTCTGTTAGGTCGGGAAAAAATATATTATCGCCTAACAGTCGTCATGACGTCTCGTCCTCTACGTTAAGTCAGTATCGTTATGTATCGCACGCTTTATCCGGTCAGACAAAACAATTGCGTTCATTTTCACCAACGCGTGAACAAAACAATCTTTAATCCTCTCCTTACCAACTATAGGAAAATCGTCACATTCATTACGATACAACCAACATTTTTCTTATTCAAATTTCTCTCCTACATCATCAAATTTTAAGAAAACAAGCAGTGTGTTGTAGAGCATGTTTTTTCTAAATAAATTATTCATCCCAAGAACCAACCGTTATTGTGTTTGAGTGATAAAAAATCTATGTTTGTGTTAGTTGGATGTGAAGTTTTGGGGAAAATCCTGAAAATGGCTGGTAAGGAAAGAGTTAATGTTTCATCGATTATTCAAAAATGTTTTAAAGTCGAAATCTGCATCTAGACTAGATAATTTGGCAACACTGATGACATTTTCATGACACTTTTATCGATACATAATGTAGTGCAATGTGATGCATGCAGTCAGAAATATTCGGAAAGAGACAAAATTAAATGATCTATTGAACACACTAATACAGATGTGGAATTTGCTATTTCAGAAGAAATTCAATTTAATCGCCGGCACCCACAAGCTCAGAAACCCCCCTTTCTCTCTCTCTCTCTCTCTCTCTCTCTCTCTCTCTCTCTCTCTCTCTCTCTCTCTCTCTGAATAGCAGTAATAATAATAAAGAAGAAATAATAAAACTTAATACCAAATTCCCACCTCCGTTTGTCAGACCTCAAAACTTACTGGCATTAAAATAAACACTATAGCACGTGTAGAAAAATGTGCTTTTGTTTGTTGTTATTTCCCCCTTTTTTTGTTTGTTGTTGTTGTTTTGATCGTTTTACTTTGTTTTTGTTTTGTTTTGTTTCGTTGAAGATACAAATGTCATCAGAAGAAATATTCCAAAATCAATTCAGAATATCTTCTACTGTAAAGAAAATTCAAGGACATTTAGGGAGCATTCCAATATATTGTAGTGCAACCTTCTAGATGTTGATCTTATATACAACTCTATAGACAAATGTGAAGAAGAAGAAGTAGAAGAAGAAGAAGAAGAAGAAGAAGAAGAAGAAGAAGAAGAAGAAGAAGAAGAAGAAGAAGAAGAAGAAGAAGAAGAAGAAGAAGAAGAAGAAGATATACAACTATCCCATCTCCCCCTCTTCATCTACATATCCCTTCTCTCTTCCTTTTTTTCTTTCTCTATCTTTTTCTTCCCTTATACCTTTCTCTCTCTTTCACTTTCATTCCCTCCCTCTCTCTCTCTCTCTCTCTCTCTCACTCTCTCTCTTTCTCTCTCCCTCTCTCTCTCTCTCTCTCTCTCTCTCTCTTCCTTCCTTTCTCTCTTTCTGTCTCTTCTCTGGCAACGAAAAATATTATTGCACAAATGCACACCTCAACATCTCATACTGCGAAACTAACAAACAGTAAAATGGATATCAATATTGCAAATGATATTGCGTTTTCTTTCTCTCACCTCCTTCTATTCCACCTTTTTATTGTGTGTGTGTGTGTGTGTGTGTGTGTGTGTGAGTATGTGTGAGTATGTGTGTGTGTGTGTGTGTGTGTGTGTGTGTGTGTGTGTGAGTATGTGTGAGTATGTGTGAGTATGTGTGTGTGTGTGTGTGGATATGTGTTTGTGTGTGGGTGTGTTGGAGTTCTGTTATTGTCTACAGAAATGAAGCCATAGCCCGACATCTACCCAGAATACCTCTCAATGTAAACAAAACCCAATACATATTAAGGATTATTCTAATACAGCGGTCTCCGTTTATAAGCACTTCGGCCATCAGCACGATCCGGCTATAGATAGAATGCGCTTGGCCAAGGAGTTCACAACATTGCCATCCGGAAGTATAACGGACCAACACACAAACTCTGTGTAACCATGAACTTTTATAGTCTGGTTAATACAGTTTAGTGAGAACAACTCACAAACGCGGATGGCAAAAACAATAGCAAAGGCCTGAGTGACGTCATCTGCATACTATCTATAAACACGATTAGGCTCGAAACAGAAAATCTATTATATAAATGTATCCCTTTATAAGCACATCCACAAAAAAAAAAAAATCCCAACGGATTATATCACCTTGTCGTGGTTCGGAGTGGGGGGGGGAGGGTTGTGTATCTCAAACCTGGGACCTCTAATAGGAGAGAAAAGGAGAGAGATCAGACGATACAAAATGATTTTGTTTTCCACGTTAATTTGTGTATTGTTGTGCTGACGAAGGGTTTGTACCCGAAACATCCATTGTCTGTTTTGTTCCCATATGAAGCCTCTCCATTTTCACTCTTATGTTAGTATGTTGTCTGTATCGTAACGGATGTGACAATTTTCTTATAGTCGGTAAAGGAGAGGGTTAAAATATATATTTGGAAACCAAGAATAATAATTTAATTTTACTGTAATATAAACACTGAACATAGTCTCCAAAAAAATGTCAACTCATAAGAATGGAAAAAGGGTCACTTCCCAAGACAGCCTGTACGACAGCAGATGGGAAGAGAAAGCGGGGAAGACCCAAAGAAACCTGGCGAAGGACCATGGAAAAAGAATTAAAGGAAGCAGGCCTGTCCAGCCACCGCAAAAGCAGCCGATCGCAAAAAATGGAGATGTCTGGTGGATGCCTCAAGGCCCGAAGAGGATTAAGTAAGTAAGTATAAGTTTTATCCGTCTATTAGCACGCTCTGCTTGATTCCTGAAAACTGTGCTTACACGCGGAGACCGCTGTATGTTGAAAACAATAACCGAGCCAGGATAAACCTAGGGATTCATCCTTATCTATTGTAATTTAGGAAGAGAGTTAAATGTCGTATAGGATGTGATATGGTTCTTTGATATTTATTTATATAATTGTCTCAACTGTCTCTAAATGCCTAGATTAGCATATGAGACAAAAAGACGTGTTATTATAGTGATGGTGATGATAATAATAATAGTAGTAGTAATAATAATAATAATAATAATAATAATAATAATAATAATAATAATAATAATAATAATAATAATAATAATAAGAAGAAGAGAAGAAGAAGAAGAAGAAGAAGAAGAAGAAGAAGAAGAAGGAAGGAAGAAGAAGAAGAAGAAGAAGAAGAAGAAGAAGAAGAAGAAGAAGAAGTAAATGAAGTAAAAATAATAATAATAATAATAATAATAATAAATAATAATAATAATAATAATAATAATAATAATAATATAATAATAATAATAATAATATAATAATAATAATAATAATATAATAATAATAATAATAATAATAATAATAATAATAATAATAATAATAATAATAATAAATAATAATAATAATAATAATAATAATATAATAATAATAATAATAAAATAATAAAATAAAGATGAAGAATGAAGAAGAAAGAAAAAGAAGAAGAAGAAGAAGAAGAAGAAGAAGAGAAGAAGAAAAGAGAAAGAAAGAGAAAAGAAGAAGAAGAAGAAGAAGAAGAAGAAGAAGAAGAAGAAGAAGAAGAAAGAAGAAGAAGAAGAAGAGAGAAGAAGAAGAAAGAGAAGAAGAAGAAGAAGAAGAGAAGAAGAAGAAAGAAGAGAAGAAGAAGAGAAGAAGAAGAAGAAGAAGAAGAGAGAAGAAGAAGAAGAAGAAGAAGAAAGAAGAAGGGAAGAAGAAGAAGAAGAAGAAGAAGAAGAAGAAGAAGGAAGAAGAAGAAGAAGAAGAAGAAGAAGAAGAAGAAGAAGAAGAAGAAGAAGAAAGAAGAAGAAGAAGAAGAAGAAGAAGAAGAAGAAAGAAGAAGAAGAAGAAGAAGAAGAAGAGAAGAAGAAGAAGAAGAAGAAGAAGAAGAAGAAGAAGAAGAAGAAGAAGAAAGAAAGAAAAGAAAGAAGAAGAAAGAAGAAGAAGAAGAAGAAGAGAAGAAGAAGAAGAAGAAGAAGAAGAAGAAGAAGAAGAAAGAAGAAGAAGAGAAGAGAAGAAGAAGAAAGAAGAAGAAGAAGAAGAAGAAGAAGAAGAAAGAAGAAGAGAAGAAGAAGGAAGAAGAAGAAGAAGAAGAAGAGAAGAGAAGAAGAAGAAGAAAGAAAGAAGAAGAAAGAAGAAGAAGAAGAAGAAGAAGAAGAAGAAGAAGAAGAAGAAGAAGAAGAAGAAGAAGAAGAAGAAGAAGAAGAAGAAGAAGAAGAAGAAGAAGAGAAGAAGAGAAGAAGAAGAAGAAAAGAAGAAGAAGAGAAGAAGAGAAGAAGAAGAAGAAGAAGAAGAAGAAGAAGAAGAAGAGAAAGAAGAAGAAGAAGAAAGAAAGAAGAAGAAGAAGAAGAAGAAGGAAGAAGAAGAGAGAAGAAGAAGAAGAAGAAGAAGAAGAAGAAGAAGAAGAAGAAGAAGAAGAAGAAGAAGAAGAAGAAGAAGAAGAAGAAGAAGAAGAAGATATACAACTATCCCATCTCCCCCTCTTCATCTACATATCCCTTCTCTCTTCCTTTTTTTCTTTCTCTATCTTTTTCTTCCCCTATACCTTTCTCTCTCGTTCACTTTCATCCTTTCTCTCTCTCTCTCTCTCTCTCTCTCTCTCTCTCTCCCTCTCTCTCTCTCTCTTTCTTTCTTTCTCTCTTTCTGTCTCTTCTCTGGCAACGAAATAAAAATATTATTGCATAATATACACCTCAACATCTCATACTGCGAAACTAACAAACAGTAAAATGGATATTAATATTGCAATTGATATTGCGTTTTCTTTCTCTCACCTCCTTCTATTCCACCTTTTTATTGTGTGTGTGTGTGTGTGAGTATGTGTGTGTGTGTGTGGGTGTGTGAGTATGTGTGTGTGTATGTGTGTGTGTGAGTATGTGTGTGTGTGGGTGTGTGGATATGTGTTTGTGTGTGGGTGTGTTGGAGTTCTGTTATTGTCTACAGAAATGAAGCCATAGCCCGACATCTACCCAGAATACCTCTCAATGTAAACAAAACCCAATACATATTAAGGATTATTCTAATACAGCGGTCTCCGTTTATAAGCACTTCGGCCATCAGCACGACCCGGCTATAAACACGATTGGTGCTCGAAACAGAATATCTATTATATAAATGTATCCCTTTATAAGCACATCCACAAAAAAAAAAAAAAAAAAAATCCCAACGGATTATATCACCTTGTCGTGGTTCGGAGTTGGGGGGGGGGGGAGGGTTGTGTATCTCAAACCTGGGACCTCTAATAGGAGAGAAAAGGAGAGAGATCAGACGATACAAAATGATTTTGTTTTCCACGTTAATTTGTGTATTGTTGTGCTGACGAAGGGTTTGTACCCGAAACATCCATTGTCTGTTTTGTTCCCATACGAAGCCTCTCCATTTTCACTCTTATGTTAGTATGTTGTCTGTATCGTAACGGATGTGACAATTTTCTTATAGTAGGTAAAGGAGAGGGTTAAAATATATATTTGGAAACCAAGAATAATAATTTAATTTTACTGTAATATAAACACTGAACATAGTCTCCAAAAAAATGTCAACTCATAAGAATGGAAAAAGGGTCACTTCCCAAGACAGCCTGTACGACAGCAGATGGGAAGAGAAAGCGGGGAAGACCCAAAGAAACCTGGCGAAGGACCATGGAAAAAGAATTAAAGGAAGCAGGCCTGTCCAGCCACCGCAAAAGCAGCCGATCGCAAAAAATGGAGATGTCTGGTGGATGCCTCAAGGCCCGAAGAGGATTAAGTAAGTAAGTATAAGTTTTATCCGTCTATTAGCACGCTCTGCTTGATTCCTGAAAACTGTGCTTACACGCGGAGACCGCTGTATGTTGAAAACAATAACCCGAGCCAGGATAAACCTAGGGATTCATCCTTATCTATTGTAATTTAGGAAGAGAGTTAAATGTCGTATAGGATGTGATATGGTTCTTTGATATTTATTTATATAATTGTCTCAACTGTCTCTAAATGCCTAGATTAGCATATGAGACAAAAAGACGTGTTATTATAGTGATGGTGATGATAATAATAATAGTAGTAGTAATAATAATAATAATAATAATAATAATAATAATAATAATAATAAATAATAATAATAATAATAATAATAATAATAAGAAGAAGAAGAAGAAGAAGAAGAAGAAGAAGAAGAAGAAGAAGAAGAAGAAGGAAGGAAGGAAGGAAGAAGAAGAAGAAGAAGAAGAAGAAGAAGAAGAAGAAGAAGAAGAAGAAGAAGAAGAAGAAGAAGAATAAGAAGAAGAAGAAGAAGAAAAAGAGTAATGATAATAATAATAATAATAATAAAAATAATAATAATAAAAATAATAATAATAATAATAAATAATAATAATAATAATAATAATATAATATATAATATAATAATAATAATAATAATAATAATAATAATAATAATAATAATAATAATAATAATAATAATAATAATATTAATAATAATAATAATAATAATAATAATAATAATAATAATAATAAATAATAATAATAAAAAAAAAAAGAAGAAGAAGAAAAGAAGAAGAAGAAGAAGAAGAAGAAGAAGAAGAGAAGAAGAAGAAGAAGAAAGAAGAAGAAGAAGAAGAAGAAGAAGAAAGAAAGAAGAAGAAGAAGAAAAGAAGAAGAAAGAAGAAGAAGAAGAAGAAGAAGAAGAAGAAGAAGAAGAAGAAGAAGAAGAAGAAGAAGAAGAAGAAGAAGAAGAAGAAGAAGAAGAAGAAGAAGAAGAAGAAAGAAGAAAGAAGAAGAAGAAGAAGAAGAAGAAGAAGAAGAAGAAGAAGAAGAAGAAGAAGAAGAAGAAGAAGAAGAAAGAAGAAGAAGAAGAAGAAGAAGAAGAAGAAGAAGAAGAAGAAGAAGAAGAAGAAGAAGAAGAAGAAGAAGAAGAAGAAGAAGAAGAAGAAGAAGAAGAAGAAGAAGATGGATAGATAGATGGAAAATAAATAGATGTATAGATAATTGTTATTTAATTTATTTATATAATTCTTGTTACAAGAAACATTTTTAACGAGTTGTTTCTATTCATTTATATCTCTATTCCCTCGAGACATCGCGGTCATTCTGAAAACTGTTCTAATTCCTATGTCACCATTCAATACGTTACTCTCTTGGTTAATGGAGCGTTGTTGGTAGACTTCCTCCCATTGTTATGTGGAGTGTTCTATCTGTTAGGCCGAGCGGTGAGGTAATAGAATTAGGGCAAATGTAGGTGATAGAAAAGGGGCAAAAGTAGGTGAAAGAAATGGGGCAAAGGTAGGTGAAAGAAATGGGGTAAAGGTAGGTGAGGGAATATGGCAATGAGAGGAATAGGGCAAAGGTAGGTAAGAGGAATGGGGGCAAAAGGCAGATGAGAGAAATGGGGTAAACGTAGGTGAGAGGAATTGGGCAATGAGAGGAATAGGGCAAAGGTAGGTAAGAGGAATGGGGGAAAAAGGTAGGTGAGAGAAATGGGGAAAAGGTAGGTGAGGGAATATGACAATGAGAGGAATAGGGCAAAGGTAGGTGAGAGGAATAGGGCAAAGGTAGGTGAGAGGAATGGGGGCAAAGGTAGGTGAGAGGAATG
>NC_088366.1:51256000-51258500 GCF_034508935.2 Berghia stephanieae | reverse complement strand
TAAAACATTCATCTACCTGCTTGACTTAGTCATAACACGGGAAAGTGATGGAGTTAATGATAACATAAACAATGGGGGAATCCATGATCTGGTCCTCCAGAATCTCTCTACAGCCTGGTTGTTTATCCATTCACTTATCCACTTATCCAATTATCCACTTATCCACTCCCTACGTCCTGACCCAACGGATATATGTGACGTATTAACTTAAAACGGTAAAAAAGGGTATGGTTCAAAAAGGTGCTGATGATTGAATATCCGGTAATATGGGACGTACTAATTTATGATTTGGCCCATCACTCTCTGTAGCCTGATCGTTTATGGAGAGAAAAATAAAGTGAGTAGATGTGACTCATATATAAGGGAACAACACAAAACAAACAACGTTTCGACCCTTGGCCTTCGTCAGGAGACAGAAAACACAAACACAAATATGTACACGACGCCCTTTCCTCACATTAACATTGTTTCCACATTTGATGAAATGTGATATTTTGTAAATTTACATATTTGTGTTTGTGCTTTTTGTCTCCTGACGAAGGCCAAGAGCCGAAACGTTGTTTGTTTTGTGTTGTTCCCTTATATATGAGTCACATCTACTCACTTTATTTTTCTCGCCATTTTACTGGCTCATTTAGGCACCTCTAGCTTTCGTTTAGCCATTTAGCTATTCATTTATCCACTTATCCTCTCCCCAACCCAAAGAATATATGTGACCAATCGAATCAAATGATACATTTATATAAGTACTACTCAAACAAAATCTTTAAACTCTTGAAGCTGTCATATTTGTGACGCACCGTCTCAAAGCGGTATTACGTCGGGATAAATCAGGTGATGGAAAGAGGATTTACAGCAACAAATAATATGAAACTAGGGGTTACTTTCTACTTGTTATAATGGTGGAGAATAACTAACATGTCTTGCAGTAGAAAAGACTCGAATTTCGTATTTCTAGTCATTTTATTTCTAAACTAACTTTTCGAAATCGGATTCATCCCGACATAATACCGTTTTGAGACAAGAGGTCACATTTTTCTTAAACATCACACAAGAGACATTCATCTATAATGAGAAAGCACGAGAATTAGAGTCGTATAATTTTTAAATTTATTTTTTGAAACTAGAGCATTCGTAAAATTATGCAATGCCCACCAAGCCTGCTCAAGGTGATTAAAAAGACACTTTAAAGAATTGAACTTTTATATAGAGCAATATTCACCAAACGTGCTCAAAGCGTTTTACAAAGGGTCCGTCGCGAACAGCAACACTTAACATGATAGGGGATGCATGACGCATGTTAGACTATACTACAATTTGTTCGGACATAGATAATGCTGTTAACAGCCAGGTAAAGATTTTACACCTGAGTACGGTGAGAGAATGTGAGTAAAGAGCATTTTCCAAGGACTCAACTATGCGCCGAGGGAGGCTCGAACCCAGGACCTTCCGATCCGAAAGCGAGTGCCATACCACAACACCACATAGCCGCACTAGAATAGCCAACTCGCAAGCACGAGACATGAAGCTGTTGAACTCCTTTTGTTAAGTATTAAAAAAAAATAATTTTAAAATTGAGCTCTATATAGCGCAATATCCACTAATGTGCTCAAAGCGCTTTACAATGGGTCCCTGATCAACAGCAACATTTAACATGTAGGACAGGACATAACGCCTGTTAGACGATATACAATTTTGTTCGGACAAAGACAACGCTGTTAACGGCCAGGTACTCATTTTACGCCTGAGTACGGTGAGAGAATGTGAGTAAAGAGCCTTTTCCAAGGACTCAACTATGCGCCGAGCGCTAGGCTCGAACCCAGGACCTTCCGATCCGAAAGCGAGTGTCATACCACAACACCACATAGCCGCACTAGAATAGCCAACCCTCAAGTACAAGACATGAAGCTGTTGAACTCCTTTTTATTAAGTATTACACGAGAAACCATAGAATCCTATACAAAAGACCACAGACGTCTTCAATCAAATCTATAAAGAAAATGTCATGTCATTTGGGTTATATCCCGAAATGGCTGCCAGATGGCAATCTCTTTAGCCAAATTGACCAGAATTTATCATACAGAGAATCGGGTTTCTATAATTAATCTATCTAGTCGATTTCGGTTTTATCTAATTTGTGCTTGTTTTTTTTGTTGTTTTTTTTTGTTGTTTTTTTTTCTCTTTTTTTTCAGTTTAGTTTATTTTTGTTTATAAAAACTGATAACTTTTTTGTTTTAAAGGAGTCAAATTGTTTGTAGTGTTTGGCCACGTGAGGTTTCATTTTGCCCACTTTTGAAGTTGAAATTGGCCACAAGGAACTCTGGCCATCTGGCGACCCTGAGACCTGACCCAACCCATCATCAGTCTTGATGTCACTTCGTATTCAAATGTCTTCAAATGGAAGGAAATACTGCACCCTATCGGGACTTAAAAGTTTATGCAAATTTCCTCCCAGGTGGCGCCATTTTGCAGGGTGATCCGGCCATGTCATGCATATTAA
>NC_088366.1:51246000-51253500 GCF_034508935.2 Berghia stephanieae | reverse complement strand
CTATCTCTCGCTCCTTATTTCTATGCTTCTCTTTGCTTCTTCACATCAATGTGTGTCTTGATATATCTCTTTTACTCTCTCTCTCTCTCTCCCTCTCTCTCTCCCCCCTCTCTCTCTCTCTCTCTCTCTCCCTCTCATTCTTTCTTTTTTTTTTTAATATGTCTCCTCTTCTCTCTTACTTTCTCATTTAATTCTCACCTCTCCAGATCACGTCGTGATCTCCCTATATTACAAATCTTTTTTTCTCTCTCTCTCCCACTTTTCTCTCCCTCCTCTCTCTCTCTCTCTCTCACACACACACACACACACACACTCTCTCTCTCTCTCTCTCTCTCTCTCTACCTACATTCTTTCCGTCTGTCAATCTCTCTTTTTACTTCCATGCCATTTCTACCCCCATATCATTTATATTTTCTCTCTCAATACTATTACGATTACGAATACGATTACCATTACAACACTCTCGTTTTCGAATATTATCTCAACTCTATTATTTGCATTGTATCCGACACCAGTCAATTTCCCTCTGTTTTTGTTTTCCTCCTCTTTTATTTCGTTTTTCGATTCTGTGATTCAACTAGGATATTGTCTATATCAAACTGAGAAATTAGCAGTCACTGGTGTAAGATAAAGATCTGAACAAGTTGGGGATATGAAAGGTGCCAGACAAAGCAAGAAATAAAAACAACTTAAAAAATCAGTTTTTCAAGACTGGGGATCGAACCTTAGACCTTCTGAAATGATAAAGAATTGGTTAATGGATTAAGAAAAACTTGAGCATTTATATATCTACTTAACGTGCTCAAAGCGCTTTACAACGGGTCCATAGCCAACAGCAACACTTAAACATTTAGGAAGAGACATGACGCCTATTAGGCGATTTTTTTTTCTTCAGACAGATGTTAACGTTGTTATAGGCCAAATACTAATTTACACCTGAGTAGGTGAGTTAATGTGATTAAATATTGTGCGATTATGTGGGTAGTGGTGTGACACTCGCTTTCGGATAGGAAGGTCCTGGGTTCGAGCCTCGCTCGGCGCATAGTTGAGTCCTAGGAAAATGCTCTTTACTCACATTCTCTCACCGTACTAAGGTGTAAAATAACTACCTGGCCGTTAACAGCGTTGTCTGTCAGAAAAAAATTGTAATCGCGCCCAACAGGCGTCATGTCCCATCCAATATGTAAAATGTTGCTGTTGGCCAAGGACTCTTTGTAAAGCGCTGTGAGCACGTTTTGTGGATATCGCGCTATATAAAAGCTCAATTTCTTTTTTTTTTTAAAGAGCCTTTTCCAAGGACTCATCTAAACGCCAATCAGAGCGGGGCTCGAACCCAGAACTTTTCAATCTGAAGGCGAGTGTCATGCCACAGGACCAGATATCCTCACGTTAATAAAGACCACATAACCACTAAATAAATAAATAAATACATAAAATAAAATTCCCTTTTATTCATCCCCAATGGGAAATTTGTCTTTAGTGTCTATTCCAAGGGAAGACTGGAATAACCCAGGCGTCAGCCGCAGAGCAGCGCCGCAAAGTGACACTAGGGCGAGGTGACTTGCTCAAGGCCACACAACGCAGCGGCGGGTGATTGAACTCGGTACCTTTCGGGTAGGAAGCAAAGACCGTACCACTGAGTCACGCTGCCCCTATAAGCTCCTAAACACCAAAAGAAGAAAAAAAATGGAAATGAAAACACACAACGGATAATATCCCCTAGTCATCTTCCCAAAAATCTCATTTCGGCTCCAACCAAATACATTTTGGCCCCCCAACAAAATACAGTTTGGCCCCATATCCCCGTGGGGAGACAGCGTTACAGAATCGCCCAGTAATTGAATGTAAGATTTCCGTGGTCGATTCCAGAAAGTTCTCCCTTTGTGCCTGTCCTGGGAGGATTGCATCGGTGGACAGGAGATGTAACATCTTCTGACACAAAGGGACGTGTTCTGTAATTGGCTGAATGGCGGAATTCTGACGTTATAGAATTGTGAAAAGTAATAAAGAAAACAAAAAAAAAAAAAATGAATGTAAAAGCAACAAAATAAAAAAGAACAAATTATCAAACACCAATCGTTTCAGGGTCAAAACGTTTCTTCAACAAACAACAAATAACTATGAAAACATGAATTGATTATTCCCCCCAAAAAAAAACCCAAAAAAACTACCCCCAACCCCCAAAAAGAAGAAAAAAAAAACACAAACGGAATTAACGACAGAAAAATATTTACCAGAAAGTGGACGTACTGATTGGAATCTACAAAACGGTTTTATTGATATTATGGTTAAACATGAGCATTTATATAAGGTAGTATCCACTAAACGTGCTCAAAGCGCTTTACAAGGGCTCCCTAGCCAACAGCAACACTTAAAGATAATTTAGGAGAAGACATTGTGTCTGTCCTGGGAGGATTACAGCGGTGGTAGACAGGAGATGTCAACATCTTCTGACACAAGGGGACGGGCTCTGTAATTGCCTGAATGGCGGAATTCTGACGTTATAGATAGTATGTACTTGGCTAAGAAGCTCACAACATTGCCATCCGGAAGTAAAACGGACCAACAAACAAAACTACGTGAAACCTTGAACTTTTATAGTCTGGTTGATACAGTTTAGTCAGAAGTACTCATAAACGTGGTTGGCAAATAAAAAACAGTAACAAAGACCTGAGTGACGTCATCTTCGTTCTATCTATAGAGTTGTAAACAGGAATAAACAAATATGAATATAACAGCTTTTAAAAATAAGAACAAAATACAAAAAAAAACCCCAAAGCGTTTCGGGCTCAAAACCTTTCATCAGCCAACAACAAATAACAATGGAAATAATATAAGTAGATTACTCAAAAATTAAAGAAACAAAAAAGAAACAATAACAAACAAACAAACAAACAAACAAACAAAAACAACAGATTGACGGCAGAAAAAGATTTAAGAGAGAGGATGTACTGAATGGCGACCACAAAACGGTTTTATTAGTGTTATGGTTAAACTTGAGCTTTCATATAGCGCAATATCCATTAAACGTGCTCAAAGCGCTTTACAACGGGTCCCTGGCCAACAGCAACACGTAACATGTAGGACTTTACATGACGCCTGTTAGGCTATATATTACATTTATTTTCAGACAGAGACAACGCTGTTAACGGCCATGTACTCATTTTACGGTGAGAGAATGTGAGTGAAGAACCTTTTTTCCTGGACTCAACTATGCGCCGAGCGAGGCTCGAACCCAGGACCTTCCGATCCGAAAGAGAGTGTTATACCACTAGACCACATAGCCGCACGAGTCATGGTTGAGTAAAGATGGCCGGTAATCGCAATCTTGTTATCTGTGTGCACAGTCTCATCTTATTGAACCTGAGGAGAGAATGGATAATGATGATATTTTAATAGATTTTTACCTTTGATTTCTGGGTCAGAAAGAAAAAATAATACTAATATTGGTTTGGGGGAAAATCCGATCTTTCCTGTAATGTAATAGCAAAAAATAAAAATTTAAAAAATAATGATAATGATATTAAAGATAAAGACGTAAAATTACGTGGCGTCCCTATTATCACTTTTTAAAAACAACAGAAACTAAACAAAATAAAAAAACAAAAACAAAAACAAGCAAAAAAAAAAAAAAGAAGAAAAAAAAAAAACCCAAAGCCGAAACCGTTCAAGAATTTTTTTTCCGTTATTGTTTTGTTTTGTTTTGTTTTGTTTTATTTCTTTTACAAAAATAAATTGTACCGCGTAGCGATATCCTACTCACAATGAAAATTCTTAGTGTCACATCGTTAAATTTGTGAACCAATTATTGTAAAAAAAAAAGAAAAAGGAGGAAGCTAAATCCTTTTGAATTATTATTTTAAAGGTTACCTACTCTTTTATGTTGATTATTACAAAAGAGACATTTTGACACAGCTTAAGATAATGTATATTTGTAACAGGATTCAATAGTCTGATGTCACGTCCGCCCAGCAACCAGCAGCTTGGTTCTAAACAAGGAAAATCGGTACTCTTTATTCTTTCTGATGGCTAGAACTTTTCCACATGTCATGTGATCAGAATGTATAAAAGTCAAAACATGATGAGATTTATAATGTTTTTACTCCTCTGGATACACTTTTATGCTCGTCGGAGAAGTATTTTATTAGGTGTTGTTGTTGGTGATGGAGATAATGACGTCCGCCAATGTTCGGAACATTTTAGAACCAGTTTCTATGCGTCAGTACGAGGGAAGTGACGTCACGACTGTTGAACCTTGTTATCCACAATGATCTATCAAATAAAGCTGACTGCACTAACATTGAAAGCCAAAACAAAAAAAATATACGATGGCGTTGGCTGGGTCATGTGGCGGGAATGGATAAAGGGTCACTTCCCAAGACAGCCTTGTACTTGACAGCAGCAGATGGGAAGAGAAAGCGTGGAAGACCCAAAGAAAAACCTGGCGAAGGACCATGGAGAAAGAATTAAAGGAAGCGGGCCTGTCCTTGAATACTGCCACCGCAAAAGCAGCCGATCGCAAAAAATGGAGATGTCTGGTGGATGCCCTATGTGCCTCAATGCCCGAAGAGGATTAGGTAAGTCTGTAAGCGAGTAAGTAAGTAAGTAAGCAAGCAAGAAAGTAAGTAAGTAAGTAAGTAAGTAAGTAAGCAAGTAAGTTAGTAAGTATCCACAATCGACGTGCACGTACATACTTCCAGCAGGTCCGATAACCGAACACAATTCTGGGCCTGGTTTGACATTGTTGTAATAGAAAACATTTTTCTTCGGTTTGAGAATATTTCCATTACAACAATGAGCCCATAAAAATGTAGGTTATCAGACCTGCAAATAAATATACACATCAATGACAATCCTTACGAAATGCCATAAAAGTTCACAACAAACACACGCACAAAAGAAAATTGAAATTAATTCATCTCTTGTCCCCTAAGGGCTTCCGAATCACGACCAGGCATGGTGTTGTTCGAATGAAGATATTGCATTCCTAAGTCATCTGCCGTTTCAATTTTAGACACAATTATGACTATTCGAGACGTAAGGACATTTGTGCTGCTTCCCCCCCCCCCCCTCCTCTGTTGCCATAATGTGGTTTAGTTGGTATGGCACTCGCTTTTGGATAGGTAAGTTCTGGGTTCGAATAATTCCGCTCTAAGCGGAGGAAAAAAGGGCTCTCTAGTTACATTATCTCGTGTTGTCACAGCTTTATTGTTTCCGTTGGGAATAAAAACTGTAATATCGTCTAACAGGCGTCATGTCTCGTCCTGCATGTTAATTGTTGCTGCAGGCTAGGGACATCATGTAAAGCGCTTTGGGCACGTCTTATAAAATGTCTAATATAAATAATAGAAAACGTTCCTTCAATTTTCAGCGGATGGAACAGAATGTACTTTTTCAATACACAGTGAAAAACAAAACGAAACAATCTGACCCACTTATAAGTTGAAACAAAATCGGCCCGTTTTTCATTGTTTTTATTTGTTTGTTTTATTTCTTTTTTTTTTTTTTTGGGGGGGGGGGTCTAGGATTGGGCGGGGGGGGGAGGGGGGGTTGTTTGATTAATTTCTGTTTTCTTTTGGGCTGTCTTGTTAGGGACACCTCTTACAGTTCTTTTCAATGTTAAAATAAATTAAATAAATAAATAAATAGATAAAAAATTGAGCTTTTATATATCGCAATATCCACTAAAAGTGCTCAAAGCACTGACTGGTCAATAGCAACACTAAACATTTATGACAGGACGTGACGCCTGTTAGGCGATATAACAATCTTTTTTTGGACAGAGACAACGCTGTTAACGGCCAGGTACTCATTTTACACATGAGTACGGTGAGATAATTTGAGTAAAGAGCCTATTCTAAGGACTCAGCTATGCGCCGAGCGAGGCTCGAACCCCATGACCTTACTATCCGAAAGCGAGCGTCATACCACAAGACCATATATAGCCGCACAAGCCATTGTACTCGCGCCAGTTGTACTCATACCAGTTGTACTCGTATCTTTTGTAATCGTACCAGTTGTCCTCGTACCAGTTGTCCTCGTACCAGTTGTACTCGTACCTGTTGTACTCGTTCCAGTTGTACTCGTACCAGTTGTAATCGTACCAGTTGTACTCCTGCCAGTTGTACTCGTGCCAGTTGTACTCGTACCAGTTGTACCCCTACCAGTTGTACCCCTACCAGTTGCACTCGTACCAGTTGTAGAGTACCAGTTGTACTTGTACTAGTTGTACTCGTATCAGTTGAACGCGGTGCCTCTCCCATTTCCATTTCAAATTATGCAAGAAGTCCTAAGAATGACCCAAGGGAAACCCTGTAGTATGTAAAACAAGGTATGGAAATTATTGGCGTCGATCGAACGTCAGGATTCGCTTTACAAGCTGTAAATGAAAATGTAAATTATCAATTAAAAGTTGCCACCAGCATAATTTACAAAAGGCTTCTTCTGCCTATTAGATACTATCGCTTTAAAAAAACAACCTCGTCACATGTTGGTTATCGATATATACAAAAACAATATACATACATATATATATATATATATATATATATATATATATATACAGAGAGGGGAAGAGAGAGAGAGAGAGAGAGAGAGAGAGAGAGAGAGAGAGAGAGAGAAAGAGGAGGAGGAGAGAGAGAGAGAGCGAGAGAGAGAGAGAGAGAGAGAGAGAGAGAGAGAACACAATATGATAACACGACCTTTGTTTTTCTGATGAGGGATATCAAAGCACAAGCTTTCCCTCTTATAGCTCTTTTACAGGAAAAATAATATACTATGTAGTATGATGAGGATGGTGATGGTGTTATAATATAGGGGAATGGTGAAAGAAAAGGATTGAAATGAAAATATTAGGAAGGCTGTTGTGATGATGATGATGATGATGATGATGATGATGATGATGATGATGATGATGATGATGATGATTATGATGACGATGGCGGTGAAGATGACTACAATGTTACTAGTGTGCATATGTGTGTATGTGCGTTTGTGTGTGTGTGTGAGTGTGTATGTCAATATATTATGTATTGTATGTTCTGTAATGTGTAATAAATGTGTAACCAAATTACAAATTGCCACTATTTTGAGGACAATAAAGACTTAATTTTTGATTTGTCAATCTCACTTCAAAATTCATTTTATAAACGTAAATCTCCGGTAAAACAAAATTTATTCAAGAAAAGCCATAAACTGAATCACTGTACTTGTATATATATCATCCATTTTCAAACGGAAAGGGGAAAAAAAAGGGGGGGGGGGGGGATACACACAGACTTTGTCGTAATTTATGGAGAAATAACAATAAAAATAAATCATTATTATACAGAAATGAACGAATCCGTTTACTATTTCAAGAATTTTTAACTCCCTGAAGATATTGAGTATTAAAACTAATTTTCATGGAGTGATAAAGACGTTATATTATTCGTTATGTAAAATTGAATGATCTCACCCTTTCCACATCTCCACCACACACACACACACACATACACACAC
>NC_088366.1:51223500-51243500 GCF_034508935.2 Berghia stephanieae | reverse complement strand
TTTGTCTTTTTTTGTAATCCCCCCCCAAAAAAAAAAAAAACAAACAAACAAAAAAAAAAAAAAAAAAAAAAAAAAAAAAAAAAAAAAAAAACAACAAACTGCAACTTATGATCATCCTTCATTTTATACATTTCATTTATAGGAGTAAAATAATAACTATATCTACTCTTTAAAAAAAGTCACAGAAATTGTTTTTTTTTTAATCTAAAAATAAAACCAAACCCTCTCCCCCCCCCACCCCCTCCCCCAACAAAACTTTTATATAGAGCAATCCACTGAACGTGCTCAAAGCGCTTTACAAGGGGTCCTCCAGGACCAACAGCAACAAGTAATATGAAGAACGAGACATGAATTAAGCCTGTTAGACGATATTACATTTTCTGTCTGTCCGAGACACCGCTGTAAACGGCTTCAAAAAAAAAAAAAAGGAAAAAAAAAAGAGAAAATAATACGAAACACAACACGGAACCTTTTGGGCTGAAACCCCTTCCTCAGCCTTCAACAAAAACAATGAATGCATAAATACATCACTGCCCCTATATGTTTTTTTAAGTGATCTATTTGAAGTTTACTATTTCTTGTTGTCTGAAGAAGGGATTTGAGCCGCAGATTTTGGAACTCGAATTCCTTAATATATAACTATTCTGCGGGTATGTGGTCTAGTGGTATTACACTCGCCTTCGGATCGGAAGGTCCTGGGTTCGAACCTCGCGCTCAGCGCAAAGTTGAGTCCTTGGAGAAGGTCCTTTACTCACATTCTCTCACCGTAATCGGGTGTAAAATCAGTAGAGACCTGGCCGTTAACAGCGTTATATATACATATCGTAAACTCAATATTTCTTATCAAATACATTCCGACAGAATATCACATTTAAGCGCCATGGTTCACATAAAATGTGTTTCGTCAAATAATGACAGTTTGCCATTGCATGGAATTGTACAAGAAATTCATTGCTGGCTCTTTGTTGTTGATAATCAATACGGTGAATAATCGATTGATCAAATCTTGAATAATTTGATTTTTGATATTTGACGACTTTGTTAGCGGCGACAAAGCAAATACAAAGATCGATATCTTGGATTTCTATTTCATCAAGCAACTTGATTCGCCTGCCATATTGGGTAGGATTTGATTCTGGTTTCCTTGACCCCACCCCCCACACCCACCCCCTCCCACACACAAACACACACACACACACACACCACCCACCGCTACCACTATAGATAGTTCGAAGATGACGTCACTTAGGTCTTTGTTATTGTTTTTTGCCATCCTCGTTTATGAGTAATGCTCACTGAACTATATTAACCCGACTATAAACCTTCATGGATACACACAGTTTTGTGTATTGGTCTTTTATACTTCCGGATGGCAATGTTATGAACTTCTTAGCCAAGCGCATACTATCTATACTAATTTCTCTCTTGAAAATTAGCCAGCCCATTAGCATAATTAATTCATAATCGTGGGATGCGTGGCATTGATATTTTGTGCCATTTAGATAGTGTTTAGCAATTACCATATTTGTACAATGGTCGTGGGTTCGAGCCGCCGCCATCACCGGGAAATTTTTATTCTCTATTGACTTCTGGCACTTTTCTACTAACTTCATTTTCTGTTATTATCAACATAATAAGACTCTGCTCCACTCACGTTTCTGAATGAATGCCCATAATATATACAACATTTATCAATTTTTCTGCTGCAACCCCTAAGTTTTACGATGCCATTTTAACCTTAAAACTTACTGATTAGCGTGAGGAGTATTTCAAGAATGATGAGGGAGAGGACATGGAAAAATGTGCTGGTGTGGATGGGGAGGGGGGGGGGGGGGGGGGGGGGGTTTCAAGACGTGAACTATTTATTTTACAAAAAGAGCTGCCCTAAGTTTTACGACGCCATTTTAACCTTAAAACTGGCAAGCAGGGTTGTCAATTTAAACATCTTCAATGCCTATCTCAAAAATTTGGCGGTCTTGTTTTTGTCTTTTGTATTTATTTAGTTTTGTTTTGTTTATTATTAATGTAGTTTTTTAGGGGGGGGGGGGGGGGGGTTTTTGGTTTTTTTAGGGTTTACTTGATATATATTTATTTATTTGTGTATTTATGAATTTATTGGTAAGCCGTTTTGTAAGGAAAATTGGGTGGGTTATTTTGACATTTGTTCTATGTTTGTTTGTTTGTTTTTTATTTATTTTTTGTTTGTTTTTTTTTGCTTGTTTTTTAAATTTTATTTCTTTTGGAATTATACCAAAATAACTTAATTCTACCGATTCGACACGCGAAGTAAAAACAAAACAAAACAAAAACAATACCTTGAGCATTTATATAGACATATATTATCTACTAGACAATTTCAAAGGGCGGCGTCTCTAGTCTCTTGCCATCATGTCTCGTCTTATATATATATATATATATATAAAAACCTATATTAATCAAATGTATATATATATATATATATATATATATATATATATAAACCTATATTAATCAAATGTATATATATATATATATATATATATATATATATATATATATATGAATAATAAAGGTTTATATATATATATATATATATATATATATATATATATATATATATACATACATATGCGTCTTTTTTGCTTCTCCTTTTTGTAAATTATATTAACTTATTAATATTAATATGTTTTACTGACGAAGGGCATGAACCCGAAATACCCCTTTTTTACTTTTACCCCCGAAATATTTTTCTATAATTATCACTTCTCCGTCAGGATCGCCGGTGCAAATTTTCTTGTAACCCTTTGGACAGATACCAAAACGCTGTTGAATAAATATATTTTAAAAAACCTAAACAAACAATGAAAAAAAAAACAAAAAAAAAAGATTTTACAAAATTTATAAACCGAATAAAAGAGGTGAAAAACATAGACGCATGTTTTCTTCTATTTTGTTTCAATTAGAAAAAAAAAATAAAACAACAAAAACAATCAAACATTTTTGACAACATGAAGTAAATGTGATTAAAATCCCATGTACTCGTAAAGCATGAATGACGTCAGCCGTAGATATGTGCTTTATCCATTATTTACACAAGTGCAATATTTGAGTTCACATCACATATTTCTATTACAAGAGGATTTTTAAACGGCGTTTGTTGCTTAGAATACACTCTCGCCTTCGGACCGGTAAATACTAAATTCCTTTTTAATGTCCGTATGAAGCAGAAAATAATTTGGTTGCAGGTGCCAGACATATGAGATGATAAGCATGTGAGTGTAAAAACAAATTAATTAATAATAAGTAAATAGAATTTTAAAAAAAGGAGAAGCAATATATAAATATTATATATATATATATATATATATATATATATATATATATAAACATATATTATTCATATATATATATATATATATATATATATATATATATATATATGCATATTATTTTAATATTTACCACAATGTTGGAGTCAGTGTACATCGATGTTTCAGGCCTTTTCATCCATCGTCAGGACTGTGTGCTAGATGAGTTTGGTTTGTGGTGTGTTGTTGCTTGTTGAAGTGGTTCCGTAGGTATGTAGTTGATTAGTAAGTGTTTCCGTCTATGTGGACAGCTATTGTATATCTCATTTTTCGTGTTGAGTGTGGCTTCATGAGGGTGTTTGATTATAGTATATTTCTCTTCCAGGTATAAGCTACATTGTTTTGATGATGGTGTGTATCCTGTTGCTTTAGATATAATTTTCCATGAAATGTTGTGGTCTAGTTTGTTGTCTTTTAATTTCCAAATATGTTCGCTGAGTTTTGTGGATGTTTTTTTTGTTAGTGTTTCTAAACGTTGAGGTGTGGAGGTTGTATCTTGTTTTGAAATTATTTTCCGTTAGTCCTACATATTTTTCTTGCTTGTTTGTTTTAGTTTCGGTGACTGTGGCTTGGTAAATTAAACTTGATTCTAAACATTGTTTGTTTAGCGGGCAATGTTCCTTATTTCTGCAGTTGCATTTTCTGGTGGGTGGGTTGTGCTCTTGTCGGTGGGGTTTATTAATATTTTTTTGTTGTGGCTTGAAATTATTTGTTCTATGTTGCGCATACACGAGTAGCTTATTTTTATGGTATTCCTGTTGATAAAATTATGTAGCGTGTGTTTTTTTTGGATAGTGTGTATCAATTAACTTCAGGAACTGCTGTCCAATGTTTGTGCTGACATGTCGAGCACTATTCGTACCATATTTGTATCCAACACGATTCAATGTATATATCCCATACGAAGCCTCTCCATTTTCACTCTTTCGTTAATATTTTACGATCACCAGTTTCAGACAGCCCCTACCGTTTTCTATTTTATCTGTTTACAAAGATCTATATTAAATTGAACCTTACATTCAATTTCACATTATTTATTTCCTCAGTACGGCACTACTATACAATGTTCCTGTGTAAATAACATGATATTTCTTTACGATTCCAATGAAAGCGTTTACGAGTTCACCGTTTGAGAACAATGATTAGATTTTAACAGCGTTTCTAACTGATTTCACAGCCGCTGGTTTGTTGATTACCTCATTAATTCTTATTCTTCTTCTTTTTCGTCGTTATCATCATCATCATCATCATCATCATCATCATCATCATCTTCTTCTTCTTCTTCTTCTTCTTCTTCTTCTTCTTCTTCCTCCTCCTCCTCTTCCTCCTCCTCCTCCTCCTCCTCTTCTTCTTCTTCTTCTTCTTCTTCTTCTTCTTCTTCTTCTTCTTCTTCCTCTTCCTCTTCCTATTATTCCAATTAATTATTATATCTCTCTGAGCTTTGTTGTTTGTAACACGGTTGTGCGTCCAAGCTGAAAATGACAGGGAGGATTTTGTTGAAAAGAAAAGCCAAGAGAATGGGAAATGAATGGTGATGTCATCATCACTGTTATCGTCATCGTTATCGTTAGCGTTATCGTCAATGTCATTGTAGTGGGTGTTGTTGAAAATGATTTCAATTTCACGCCATGAACGGATGGGATGAATTTTGTCAATGGGATTCGAGGTGTCAAGGGTTTTCCAAGTGGTAAAGGAGAGATTAGAGTCAGGGAGAGGGAGAGAGAGAGAGAGAGAGAGAGAGAGAGAGAGAGAGAGATAAAGAAATCGAGAGAGTGAGTTAGAGAGAGAGAGTGAGTTAGAGAGAGAGAGAGATAAAGAAAGAGAGAGAGAGAGAGAGAAAGAAAGAGAGAGAGAGTTAGAGAGAGAGAGATAAAGAAAGAGAGAGAGAGATAAAGAAATAGAGAGAGTGAGTTAGAGAGAGAGAGTGAGTTAGAGAGAGAGATAAAGACAGAGAGAGAGAGAGTTAGAGAGAGAGAGGGAGATAAAGAAAGAGAGAGTGAGTTAGAGAGAGAGAGAGAGATAAAGAAAGAGAGAGAGAGTTAGAGAGAGAGAGATAAAGAAAGAGAGAGAGAGAGAGTTAGAGAGAGAGAGAGAGAGAGAGAGAGAGAGAGAGAGCTAGATTTAGGTTTAAGGTCTTCTGCTTCCTAATCATACTATCTCAGCCAAAAATCTTGAGTTGTTCCTCAAAGGAAAAAAAATAATTAATAATCTAACTACTTGTATGCATTATAGAAGGTCCCCATTGCTTGGTTGGTTGAGCAGTCACTTCACACTCCAAGAGACCAAGATTGATCCCAGGTGCAGTACAAATTTTTTCTGCCCCCCCCCCCCTCCCCCTGTCCACCCGGCAGTTATTTGGAAGCTGGCTCTGTTAAATTTGTTAAAATTCCTATCCTTAGGATAGCACGCAATTTCTATTGTTCAGTTTCACGCTATAGAAACCGGGATAAACTCTGACGGACTACCATTATGCTTTATGACGTTCTTAACGTCACCTCTTCATAATATTCCATCACGGTAATTTCCTTGCTGATAAAATCACCTCCTGTCGCTTTCTTGATAAGCCTGACTTTTATAACTCATAAAGTAAATGATTTGTTATGGAGATGAATAAATTCTTCTCATAAACCGCGTCCAGTTGACTGCCATAAAGAACTCTAAATGCATCAAAATATTATTCTTTAAATGCAGTTAAATCAGTTCTACGTGCCGCTATGTGGTGTTGAGTATGACACTTGCCCCTCGGAAAGTACGGTCAAGGGTTCGAGCCTCCATTTGATACCGCATAGTTGAGTCCTTGGAAAAGGGTTTTTACACGCAATCTCTAATAGTACTAAGCTGTAAAATTAGTACCTGACCAATAACAGCGTTGTATTTGTCGTCATCATAGCTTGTTGCTCCAACACCGAACCCACTCCAGCAGACTCTTAGGTCATTGTCATCACAGCTGGGCCTGCCCTGGCATTCTCTAAGGATGTGCCCTCCATCGTTTGCTCTGGGCATCCACATGTACACAAGCTTGTCTCAGCCAGGCCCCAATTTTTCAAGTTTCCAGCAGCTTTTCTCCCAGGTTTTGCCCGTGCTCTGTTCTATGTTTAATGTATTGCTGTTGGATAGGGACCCCTTCTAAACGCTTTATAAAAGCTCATTTAATTCATTTAAACCAGATAATAATAAGACAAAATAAAGCTAAATTGGTCAGAAATATGAATTATTATTATCTAGCACCCTAAAATATGATATTCATTCCCCTCTATAAAACATACAAACTCCACGCAAGTCTGAGATTTGGGCCATTAATTCAATTTTCAGCATCTTGGTCTTCTCAACACATTTAATGCTGCATTTTGATGCAATAATAATGAATAAATAAAAATAAATAACAATAAACTCCCTTAAGAGGACATTTTTCTTTAAGATCTATTCCAAGGAAAAACTAGAAAACAACACAGGCGTTAGCCGCAATGCAACGCCTCAAAGTGATCTAAGGCTGGGTGACTTGCTCAAGTCCACGCAGCGCGATAAGTAGACGAACCCCTGTACCATTTGGGTACGAAGCAAAGACCATACCTCTGAGCCACGCTGTCCCAATCTATATCGTGCCTGTAAGAGCGCCGCCATTATAAGAAAGGAAAGAGATAAGTTATCGATCGCACTGACACAACTTTAGTGACACAACTATCTGCTGGACTTAAAGAGCACATTTAGACACAACTATCTGCTGGACTTAAAGAGCTCATTTAGACACAACTATCTGCTGGACTTAAAGAGCACATTTAGACACAACTATCTGCTGGACTTAAAGAGCACAGTTAGACACAACTATCTGCTGGACTTAAAGAGCACAGTTAGACACAACTATCTTTACTTAAAGAGCACATTTAGACACAACTATCTGCTGGACTTAAAGAGCACAGTTAGACACAACTATCTGCTGGACTTAAAGAGCACAGTTAGACACAACTATCTGCTGGACTTAAAGAGCACAGTTAGACACAACTATCTGCTGGACTTAAAGAGCACAGTTAGACACAACTATCTGCTGGACTTAAAGAGCACAGTTAGACACAACTATCTGCTGGACTTCAAGAGCACATTTAGACACAACTATCTGCACTTAACTCACTCAATCCTAGAGATTATTGCTACTTCTCAAAATTGGAAAAAATGCATTAAAAATGAGCATGTAAGTAGGTAGTTTTATTCAGCTACCACTAACATGCAAAAACTAGAAACATTAGCTTTGATACTACGTCTATAATTTCTCTCAGAAAAATGTAATAAATAGGCATGGGATAAAAGTAACCCGGGTAAACTACGGAAATAGTCGGTGTCAGGGTTGAGTGAGTTAAAGAGCACATTTATGACACAACTATCTTGACTTAAAGAGCACATTTTAAAGTTTATGACACAATAACTATCTTGACTTAAAGAGCAAATTTATGACACAACTATCTTGACTTAAAGAGAACATTTATGCTCTTCAATCTTCAGTTTTGTACTCAATAAAACGCTCGTTTAATTAGCTTGTTGCTGTTTAAATCTATTATTTAACCCCCATAAAATATTTTACCCTATCGTTCTCTCTCTCTCTCTCTCTCTCTCTCTCTCTCTCTCTTTCTCTCTCTCTCTCTCTATCTATCTATCTATCTATCTCTCTCTCTGTCTGTCTCTCTGTCTGTCTGTATCTCTCTCTCTCTCTATCTCTCTCTCTGTCTGTCTCTCTGTCTGTCTGTATCTCTCTCTCTCTCTCTCTCTCTCTCTCTCTCTCTCTCTCTCTTATTTCTTTCTTTTTTCTGTTCTCTCCCTCCATTACAAATTCCCACATCCCCTGCGACAAATCCAGCCTTTTATAACACGTCAGAACTATAGTAATAATATTAATAATAATAATAATAATAATAATAATAATAATAATAATAATAATATAATAATAATAATATAATGATAATAATAATAATAATAATAATAATAATAATAATAATAATAATAATAATAATAATAATAATAATAATAATAATAATAATAATAATAATAATAATAATAATAATAATTTTTATTATTATTGTCATTATTATTTATTATTATTATTATTATTATTATTATTATTATTATTATTATTATTATTATTATTATTATTATTATCATAATTTATATATTATTATTATATTATTATTATTATTATTATTATTATTATTATTATTATTAATATTATTATTATTATTATTATTATTATTATTATTATTATTATTATCATTATCATTAATTTAAAGCGCTGAGTGAAAGATTCTCTAGACAGTTTATTTCACCTTATGTGTATTTTGCCGTACTCTGGAAAAACACATATTTAAAAATTTGGCCAGAAAACTCTTCTTTCAAATATCGATCGATTTAAATGACCCTCATCTTGGCATAATCTCTCAAACCAATATATATACGTGTGTGTTTGTGTGTGTGAGTAACATATTTATGTACAGTGTGTATATGGGTGTGTGTGTGTGTGTGAGTGTGTGTGTGTAATTGGACGCGTATGAGCTTTTGTTGGTATGTCCGAATCTGCAGTGTGTAATGTTTTTTACTGATGGTCAATGTGAAGCGCTTCGAAGCTTCGGCATAAGCGCTATATAAATGTACATTTATTATTATTATTATTATTATTATTATTATTATTATTATTATTATTCTTCTTCTTCTTCTTCTTCTTCTTCTTCTTCTTCTTCTTCTTCTTCTTCTTCTTTCTTATCATTATTATTATTATTTATTATTATTTATTATTATTATTATTATTATTATTATTATTATTATATTATTATTATTATTATTATTATTATTATTGTTATTGTTATTATTATCATTATTATTATTATTATTAAACCTTGGACTTCGTGAAAGTATATTTACTGTCGGTATACAAGTTAAGCAACAACAACAGATGGCATTCATGATGAGGTGTAAATAAAAGAGAGATAATTCTTCGCAAATTGATAATCAAATCATGTGTTGTATTCTCGCTATTCCTCAGACATAATACAATAAAGTAGTTGTGGTAAATAATATAATAATGAAATTTATTTCCCCAGATCGTTTGTTTGACATATGTGACCCATCGTCTCAAAACGGTATTATGTCGGAAAGCTGAAGTAAATGTTAAACTCGTCAAAAATCTATATTGTTGGCATTAGCACCTTAAAATATGGTTGTCATTCTCCTCAATGAATCATATAAACTCAACACAAGTCTGATATTTTTGGCTATAAATTCAATTTTCAACATCTTAAAAAAAACCCAACCCGACTTAATAACGTTTTGAGGCGAATGGTCACATATTATTCCACTGCAATTGTGGATGGCATGGTTATGTGGCATTGATTAAAAAGAAATAAACCTTTATAAGGGAATTGATCAAACAAAGTGTATGTTTTGGTGTTAACTGATGAAACAAGGTGTAATCTAAATGTTATCAAAAGTGTATTTCCAAATCGTTGTTTGGCGTGTGAACCCTCTCCTTACCATCCATTTTCAGGATTTTCCCCAAAACTTCACAGCCAACTAACACAAAAATAGATTTTTTATCACTCAAACACAATAGCAGTAAAGTTATTGCCATATATAATTTATGTAGCAAAACATGCTCTACAACACACATTTTCTTTAAATCTTATGATCTACAAAAGAAATTTGAATAAGAAAAATGTTTATTGTATTGTAACGAATGTGACGAATTTCCTATAGTTGGTAAGGAGAGGGTTAACCCCCCTTACCAACCATAGTAAAATCGTCACATTCTTTACGATCCAACCAGCACTTTTATCATTCAGATTTATTTTGTAAATCACACAAAAGGAAAAAAGGTTTTATTATAGTTATAAAAACGTGACACTGTGTTGTAGAGTTCATTTTACTGATCGATATAATGCATAGAATATATTTGTTGCTTTTTCTGTTTGAGTAAGAAAAAACTATTTTTGTGTTGGGTGGGTGTGAAATTTTGGGGGGAAATTCTGGAAATGGCTGGTAAGGAAAGGGTTAAACTCTATTACATGGCATGATGCTGTTCTTTCACGCTATAGAAACCGGGATAAACTCCGGTTCCATGAGCCTAAGACCTAATGCCTCTGAAGGACTACTACTACCATCAAGAGAGAAAAATAAACAAAACATATGCGACCCTTCGCCTCAAAACGGTATTTAGTCGGGTTGCTTAAGATGTTGAAAATTGTATTTATAGCCAGAAATATCAGACTTGTGTTGAGTTTATATGATTTAGTGATGAGAATGACAACCATATTTTAAGGTGCTAATGCCAACAATTTATATTTTTGACCAGTTTAACATTTACTTGTGCTTTTACGCATCTGGTTCGTTCCGACATAATACCGTTTTGAGACGATCGGTCACATATTTGTGACCCTCGTCTCAAAACGATATTATGTCGGGATGAATCCGACTTCGAACAGTTAATTTAGAAATAAAATGACTAGAAATAAGAAATTCGAGTCTTCTCCCATGCAAGACATGTTAGTTATTCTCCACCATTATAACAAGTAGAAAGTAACCCCTAGTTTCATATTAATTGCTGTAAATCCAATTTTCATCAACCGATTTATCCCGACGTAATACCGCTTTGAGACGGTGGGTCACATTTGTGACCCATCGTCTCAAAACGGTATTATGTCGGAACGAACCAGATGCTTAAAAGCCCAAGTAAATATTAAACTGGTCAAAAATATAAATTGTTGGCATTAGCACCTTAAACTAAGGTTGTCATTCTCCTCAATAAATCATATAAACTCAACACAAGTCTGATATTTCTGGCTATGAATTCAATTTTCAACATCTTAACCTTCTTCTTCTAGGTTCCATGCCTGGTCCAGGCTTCGGATACTGCATGAATTATCTCTCTCCATTCCCCCCTGTCTCTTGCTTTTTCAAACAGCTCTTGGATTGTTAGGTTAACCATCTTAACCATCCCGACTTAATAAGGTTTTCAGACGAAGGGTCACATTTATTTATTAACGTTGTGTATGTTATTTTAATTTTAGTGTCAATCCTTAGACAAGATAAGATACAATCTTAATTAATGGAATGGATGCCAATTTTGTGAAAACTGAATTAGATCTATATCAAAGATACGAATCAACATCGCTGTGTCTGTTATCATCAGTGTGATGAATTTAATACAAAGACAAACATTCCAACATCACTGTGTTAAAATTATTATTTTTTAAATTGAGCTTTATATAGCGCAATATCCACTAAATGTGCTCAAAGCGCTTTACAAGGGGTCCCTGTTCAACAGCAACATTTAACATGTAGGACGGGACATGCCGCCTGTTAAGCGATATTACAATTTTTCGGACAAAGACGACGCTGTTAAAGGCCAGGTATTCATTTTACACCTGATTATGGTGAGAGAATGTGAGTAAAGAGCCTTTTCCAAGGACTCAACTATGCGCCGAACGCGAGGCTCGAACCCAGGACCTTGCGATCCGAATGCGAGTGTCATACCACAAACCACATAGCCGCATAGTGTTATGGTATGGAACGAAATTCACGTCACTCCGCTCGTTGTTATTGTTTTTAGACATCCATTTTATGATTAAAATAGATATTTATGATTTTTATGATCATGTGCGGCTATGTGGTCTAGAGGTATGACACTCGCTTTCGGATCGGAAGGTCCTGGGTTCGAGTCTCGCTCAGCGCATAGTTGAGTTCTTGGACAAGGCTCTTTACTCACTTTCCCTCACCGTACTCAGGTGTAAAATGAGAACCTGGCCGTTAACAGCGTTGTCTCTGTCCGAAAACTCTTATTATCGCCTAACAGGCGGCATGTCCCGTCCTACATGTTAAATGTTGCCATTGACCAGGGACCCCTTGTAAAGCGCTTTGAGCACATTTAGTGGATATTGCGCTATATAAAGCTCCATTTTAAAATATTTTTTGTTGTTGTTGTCTTTTAGAGAGTCATTAAATGATCAGTTCTTACTAAATTCTATCAATAGACTGTAAACATTCAAGGTTGTATATATTTTTGTGCTATATACGTTTGGCGGATGTTGTGAGTATTTTACATAAATGCATATCATCAGTAGTGAGGAATATTTTTTTATTATTTCAACCCAATTTGAGGTTGTTATGATGATGTTGGAAAAGGGCAATGAAGAACGAATTTGATGGCAAATATATCAAAGAATATTGTTTGTAATTTACTGAAGAAAATATTGTATTTCGACTATGCGGTCTTGTGGTATGACACTCGCTTTCGGATTGGAAGGTCCTGGTTTCGAGCTCGGCTCATAATCGAATCATTGAAAAAGTCTCTTTACTCACATTCTCTCACAGTACTTAGGTGTAAAATGAGTACCTTTGTTGACTCTGTCGGAAAAAATAAATGTAATAAATGCAATATCGCCTCACAGGCGCCATGTATCGATCTATTTATTTCGTGTTGCTATTCGCCAGGAGGAACCCTTTGTAAAGCTATTTCAGCACGTTTAGTGGATATTTCGCTGTATTAAAGTTCAAGCTCAAAGCTCGAGTATTGGATATTCCCAACACAAGAATCTAAGGGGCAGCCCTGGCTCAGTGGCACGGTCTTTGCATCCTACCCGAAAGGTACCGAGTTCAATCACCTGCCGCTGCGTTGTGTGGCCTTTGCAAGTGACCTCGCCCATGCTCACTTTGCGGAGCTGCTCTGCGGCTGACGCCTGGGTTATGCCAGTCTTCCAATGGAATAGACCCTAAAGACAAATTCCCCTTGGGGATGAATAAAGGGAATGTTTACTTTTTTTTTTTTATTAAATCCTCAAGCATCTCAGCCCATTACAAATAATAACAAATGACTTGATATAAAATTGTCATATTTACGTCTTGGCGTTCATCCTCTACATTTACAGTTATTGAAAATGACAAGGATAAAAATTGACACTTTGATTCACCCCCTCCCGACCCATATCAATTTCCACTGATTACTCCAGTAGGATTAGAGAAAATGGAAACTGACACTCGTGTCAATCATCGGCGCCTTCAAGGCCATTCCCATTACCCTCATGACCGCGATCAACCCCGTGCATGCCCTTTACTTTGACTAATCAATAGGATTCAATAGTCTGATGTCATGTCCGCCCAGCAACGAGCAGTTTGGTTCTAAACTGTGAAAATCGGTAATTTTTATTCTTCATGCTGGCGTGAACTTTTTCACATGTCATGTGATCAGAATGTATAAAAGTCAAAACATGATCAGATTTATAATGGTTTTCTCCTTTGGGTACACTTTTGTCCTCGTCGGAGAAATATTTCATAAGGGCGTCCGCCATTGTTCCGATAGTTTAGAACAAGTTACTAAGTTACTATGCGGCATTACGAGGGAAGTGACGTCACGACTATTGATACCTATTTGATGGTCCAAAATCTTGAACACACTCACCAGTTCTGCTCACACAGATCAATCTTACCAACACACAATAATATTATTATGGCATAACATCCGTTAACCCTGTTTAATACGCTTTACAACTAGTCATAAGACAACAGCAACACCTAACATCATGTAGAACGGGACGTGAATTTACACCATTTTTTTCGACAGCGGCTACGTTACTACCCTCTAAGGTACTCATTTTGCATTTGAGTATGGTGAGAGAACGTGCGTGTAAGGCCGCGAGACCCTGAAAGCCGCACAGATGATGACATCAATCATTTGCGCCTCAACATCTTAACCGCGGCTATGTGGTCTTGTGGTATGACACTCGCTTTTGGATCGGAAGTTCCTGGGTTCGAGCCTCGCTCTTTACTCACATTTATTTCTCACCGTACTCAGGTGTAAAATTTGTCTTGTCCTACATGTCAAATGTTGCTGTTGGCCAGGGACCCCTTGTAAAGCGCTTTGAGCACGTTTAGTGGATATTGCGCAATATAAAATCTCGTTTTAAAGCTCATTTTTAAACCACAAAAAATCCTATAATATTATTGTGTGTTTGTACGATTGAGCTATCTGGGCCGAACTGGTGAGTGCGTTCAAGATTTTGAGCTATCGAGTTGATTGGTCAAAGTAAAGGGCATGCACGGGGTTGATCGAGGTCACGAGGGTAATGGGAATGGCCTTGAAGGCGCCGATGATTTACACGTGTGTCAGTTTCCATTTTCTCTAATCCTACTGGAGCATTCAGTGGAGATTGATATGGGTCGGGAGGGGGGTGAATCAAAGTGTCAATTTTTATCCTTGTCATTTCCAATAACTGTAAATGTAGAGGATGAACGCCAAGACGTAAATATGACAATTTTATATCAAATCATTTGTTATTATTTGTAATGGGCTGAGATGTTTGAGGATTTGATTCTTGTGTTGGGAAATGGGTCGGTGTATCCAATACTTGACCTTTGAGCTTGACCTTTTATATAGATAGTTCGAAGATGACGTCACTCAGGTCTTTGTTATTGTTTTTTTTTTGCCATCCGCGTTTATGAGTAATGCTCACTGAACTGTATTATTCTGACTATAAACGTTCATGGATACACACAATTTTGTATGTTTGTCCGTTAAACTTCCGGATGGCAATGTTATGAGCTTCTTAGCCGAGCGCATACTATCTATAGAACAATATTCACTAAACGTGATCCAAGCGCTTTACAAAGGGTTCCTGACCGACAGCAACACTTAACACGAAGAACAAGACATGACCCGACAGACACAACGCTGTTAACGAGTACGGTGAGAGCAGAAGAGAGTAAAGAGCCTTCTCCAAGGACTCAACTATGCACCGAGCTTGGCTCGAACCCAGGACCTTCCTCAAGACCACATAACCGCCCGGCCTGCGTGTTAGTTGGAGATCTCAATATCTTGTCCACGTATATCGAGGGAATGCGTTTGTCACCCATTCTGTCTTATAGTTGTGTTCAACATCGCCAATACTATTATAAGGAAAGTGAGTGAGTGGAGCATGCACTTATATTGATAATAACAAGAAATGAAGTGGGTAGGAAAGTACCAGAAGACAAAAGAGAATAAAAAACTTTGCGGCGGCGATGGGGGCTCGAACCCAGTGGTGTCACACAAAAAATATCGACTTCGCCCGGAATCGATCTCAGTCCCTTTACGTGTGTAGCGAGTGCTCTACCAACTGAGTTTTCTCGGAACCCATCATGTATATCTAGCCATAAATTTCTTCTCTCTCTCTCTCTCTCTCTCTCTCTCTCTTTCTTTCTCTCTCTCTCTTTCTCCCTCTCTCTCTCTTTCTCTCTCTTTCTCCCCCTCTTTCTCTCTCTCTTTCTCTCTCTCTTTCTCTCTTTCTCTCTTTCTCTCTCTCTTTCTCTCTCTCTTTATCTCTCTCTTTCTCTCTCTCTCTCTTTATCCCTCTCTCTCTTTCTCTCTCTATCTCTCTTTCTCTCTCTCTCTCTTTCTCCCTCTCCCTCTCTTTCTCCCTCTCTCTCTCTCTCTTTCTCTCTCTCTCTCTCTCTCTTTCTCTCTCTCTCTCTCTCTCTCTCTCTCTCTCTCTCTCTCTCCCTCTCTCTCTCTCTAATATCGTATCCTTTTACCCGGAATTTGAACCTTAAACTTTCAAGCCATAGATGTTTGATTGAACCACTTCGCCACTGACTTCTCTCTCTCTCTCGCTCTCTCTCTCTCTCTCTCTCTCTCTCTCTCTCTCTCTCTCTCTCTCTCTCTCTGTCCACTCTTCAGTGCCAATAAATCGAGTACTCGTAACTGTATCTGTCGACTCCTTCAGGCGAACATAAAATCCGTTCTGTATATTTAGCCATCATATATTTCATGTCCCCCTGGCAATTTTGATCCATCTTCTCCCTCCTTCCATCCATGTTGATGAAGGGCAGTACAAGTTTGTACTCGGAGACCGAGTAGTCGTAGATTGGTACTGCATGCGAAGGAATTATGGCCATGGGGAATTTTGTGGCGATACTTTATTGATTCTTGAACGCTTGCCCGAACCGTAGGGTAGGGCATCGGGGCCGGACTGTCCAGGGGACATACTTGGGAAGGACACGCTATTTTATTGGGGTGTGGGGGAGGGGAGGAGGGGGTTGTAGTAATAATATAACACGGGGCGAGAGATATGGAGAGCTAGCGTGAGTTATAAGATTGGGTATTTGTCAATGTAGGGTATCCAGACCTACCCTGTAGTACGAAAAATTCGTAGAGAATACGAATTTTTGTCTCCAGCTACAGAGCTGCATAGGTCTCTTGACCGTAGCCATCGTTATGTTATAGCCTGATACTGAAATCCAAAAGGACTGGCAGTTTGACGTCATTATTTGTTTTTTTGCACCGCTTAGTGAGCTGTCGTTAGTAGAGCTCATGTAAACAAGTTATTTCATTGGTTGAACTATTGAATTCAACTCACGATTTGTTTTCATTTGTGGCCAAAGACTGGCATTTGCACGTCATTTTTTGGTCAGTATCAGGCCATAACTTTACGAAGGCCACGCTTTGACTCAATAAATCTTGTTGAGAAGGAAAGTCTAGCTTCTTAGAACATATATTCAGGACTTTGGAGCATTTTTGGACCATGCTGAGAACAAATTGTTTATTTCCAAAGCAATTTAAATGACTTCCCCCCCCCCCCCTTGAAAACTACGAATTTTTGAAATTTCAAGTTGACAGCTTTGTGTAGCGAACATGACCCTGTCATATCGGTGGGAAACAAAGGGTTTTGGGAGAAATAATCATTCGCTTGAGGGATGACTTGTAGATAGACAGTGATATTACCCTGTTGCTTTGGTTAGCATAATCTTGGATACTATGATGTTAACAAGAAATGAAGTTAGTTGGAAAGTGTCAGAAGACAACAGCGAATTAAAAAATTGGCGGCTGCGACGTGGGCTCCAACCCGCGACCTTACTGGTTACTGGTACGACAACTCCGCCTGGGCGGGAGATCTTGACTCTATCGTATGAGCTATAGACGTTGTGCATGCGCACAACCAACACGACGTTCTCTCTCTAATAACTTTTCCGCCGGTGACGTCACAGACTATGGGTGACGTCCAATCAATGGACGCTACTCTTCCGCTAATCTCATTCCCTATATGATCTTACTCAGTGTCTCAATCGTCTCTATGTTATATTACGTTTGTGTTTGTTGAGAATAGAACTTCATCATTACTGCTGGATTGTAAACATAATTCAGAACGGGTTACGGTTATTCTACGGCTAGGTGGTCTAGTGGTATGACATCCTTTCGGATCGGAAGGTCCTGGGTTCGAGCCTCGCTCGGCGCATGTTGAGTCCTTGGAAAAGACTCTTTATTCACGTTCTCTCTCTCTACTCAGGTGTAACTGAGTACCTGGCCGTTAACAGTCTTGTCTCTGTCGGGAAAAAATGTATTATCGCCTATAGCAGGCGTCATGTCTCGTTCTTTATGTTACGTGTTGCTGTTGGTCAGGGACCCTTTGTACAGCGCTTAATGAAAATTGCGCTATAGATAGTTCGAAGATCACGTCACTCAGGTCTTTGTTATTTTTTTGCCATCGCGTTTATGAGTAATGCTCACTGAACTGTATTAACCTGACTATAAACATTCATAGATACACACAGTTTGTGTGTTGGTCCATTACACTCCGGATGGCAATGTTATGAGCTTCTTAGCCAAGCGTATACTGTCTATATAAAACTTACCTTTTTTTGTAGCATGAACTGGGGTATCATGAGTTAGAATCTATAGATAGTATGGGCTTGGATAAGAAGCTCATAACATTGCCATCCGGAAGTATAACGGACCAACACACAGAAGGGTGTGTATCCATGAACGTTTATAGTCGAGTTAATACATTCAGTGAGCATTACTCATGAACGCGGATGGCAAAAAACAATAACAAAGACCTAAGTGACGTCATCTTCGAACTATCTATAGATCTCACTTCATTTCTGTTATAATCAACAACATAAGTACCTGCTCCACTCACTTTTTGAATTAATACTCACCCCATATCGGAGGATACTCAATGTCTCAATCGTCTCTATGTTATATTAAGATTTTTTTTTTTAAATTGAGCTTTTATATTGCGCCATATCACTAAACGTACTCAAGCGCTTTACAAGGGTTCCTGTCCAAAACCAACATTTAACATGTAGGACAAGACACGACGCCTGTAAGGCGATGATATTATAATTATTTTTCGGACAGAGACAACGCTGTTAATGGCCAGGTACTCATTTTAAACCAGAGTACGGTGATATAATGTGAGTAAAGAGCATTTTCCAAGGATTCACCTATGCTCCGAGCGAGGCTCGAACCCATGATCTTCCGATTATGTTTGTGTTTGTTGAGAATAGAGCTTCATTATTATTACTGCTGGCTTGTAAACAAACTTCAGAAAATGTTACAGTTAGTTATTCCTATCACAATGTACCCAATCACATCTGGCAGGCCAGAAGACAAACCTCTCATACACCATCAATGCCTTTGTTATTCCCTTGTTATCATTCCTTGTTCTCTCCTATTCTTCTTGGTGGCCACCCTCGCTCCGGACTGTCACAACAACAACAACCCAACAACAACTACAACGACACTCGAAAGCTTTTATCTCCCTCAGCCTTTAAAATAATGTTTTTGTGCCCTAGGGTGCCAAAATCAATAATATGATTTAAAAACTTCGGCCCCTATAACTGACGTCTAAAAGCATTTTGGCACCCCAGAGCGTTAGAAAAAACCCATAAAATATCTCCATGGAAAAGAGAGGATTTTGGGGATTAGCGAGTTTGTATTGATTTCGTTTGGTCGTTCCTTCTGTCCTGGGAGTTTTTATAATAAATCCTTTTATGTTTTGATGGCTTTTAACCCTCTCGTTACCAATTAGGAAAATACTCACATTCATTACGATCGAACCACCATTTTTCTTATTCAAATTTCTTTTGTACATCATAAAAATTTTAAGAAAGAACAGTGTGGTCAATATGTTTGCTAAAGAATTATTGTATCGCAAGAACTTTAATGCTATGTGTTTGAGTGATAAAAAATCTATTTTGTGTTGTTGGGGGGTGAATTTGAGGAAAATCCTGAAAATGGCTGGAAGGAGAGAGTTTATCTGGGCACAAATTTGACTTTATATAACAGAATACCCACCTAATATGCTCAAACCGGCTTTACAAGGGATCTCGACCAACAGCAACACGAAGCATGTAGAACGGGACTCAAGACGCCGTTAGGCGATATTTACAATTTTTCATGGTCAGAGACAACGCTGTTAACGGCCAGGTACTCATTTTATACTGATTGCGGTGAGAGAATGGAATAAAGAGCCTTTTTCAAGGACTCAATATTCGTCGAGCGAGGCTCGAACTCAGGACTTTCCAATCCGAAAGCGAGTGTATACCCAAACGCACATGTGATGCGATACGAAATTAATTTGACATCCACATGAACAAAAGGAATTAACACTCATAACGCTTTCAATTTCACTGATATGACTAATCCGACAACACACACACAACACACACACACACACACACCAGGAGAGAGAGAGAGAGATGAGAAAGAGATGAGAAAGAGAGAGAGAGAGAAAAGGGGGAGAGAGAGAGAGAGAGAGAGAGGAACAATTCTCTTAAATATTTTGGAGGCTTCCTGATCTGCGCATCGGGTGGTAAGTTATTCCCGATAGAATCTAAAAGGGAAAAAAATGTAATGTCAAAAATAAA
>NC_088366.1:51210026-51223402 GCF_034508935.2 Berghia stephanieae | reverse complement strand
TTTTGGCAGTTTGATGTTGTAAGCATTATAATGTAGGGTAGATGGCCATGATGAGAAAGCTTTTATGAATGAAAGAGAGCGTTTTAATTGGCTGAAAATTGTGTGGTTTTTTTTTTTAAAGTTTCGCTTTGTTTTTAAATCAGAAATAACAACTGAAATGAAGAAGAGGAAGAAGAAGAAGAAGAAGAAGAAGAAGAAGAAGAAGAAGAAGAAGAAGAAGAAGAAGAAGAAGAAGAAGAAGAAGAAGAAGAAGAAGAAGAAGAAGAAGAAGAAGAAGAAGAAGAAGAAGAAGAAGAAGAAGAAGAAGAAAAGAAAAAGAAGAAGAAGAAGAAGAGGAGTAGGAGGAGGAAGAGGAGGTTGAGGAGGAGGAAGAGGAGGAGGAGGAGGAGGAGGAGGAGGAGGAGGAGGAGGAGGAGGAGGAGGATGGGAACAACGGAAACAGAAAGAGCATCAAAAGTACTAGATAACAATATTCAGTCTTTGAAAGAAGTATGGGTTAGCCTTTGATTTTCTTTATTTTTAGCATATAGCTCAAACAATGTTTAGCCTGGGCAGTGGGCAGTTGTGTCTTTCGTTGAAAGTGAAGGACACAGATTACTCCAATGACTTAGTAGTATAGACTTTTATAAAGCGCATAGTATTCTTAAGCGAGGGTCCTGAGTACATATTCTTAGCTTTGAAGAATAACATATAAATGTTAATATTAAAAATTAAACTCTTTAATTTTAAAATGTCTGGAATGCCAGAAAGGGGATTGCTAAAAAGTCACAGTTGGTAAAGTCTTGTTGTGGCCGAGGGGTTAAGGCATATATATATATATATATATATATATATATATATATATATATATATATATATATATATAATATACTAATATGATATTATATATATAGATATATATATATATATATATATATATATATATATATATGTATATATATACATATATATAGATATAGTATATATATATATATATATGTAAATATATATATATATATATATATATATATATATATATATATATATATATAATATGTATAATATCATATTATTACAGAAGAACACTTCATAGAGCTCAGAGCTCGGAGCCAAATGGATTTCACAGATCAGGGATCTTGTTCGTGTATCTATTTCATCTTGACTGCTGTTTCATTCACACTTCACACACCTGTCTCGCTACGTGACGTTTGTTGTCGGTCGCCTAGTGCATGGTATTTACAGACACGTCAGTATGGCGTGTGGTTTTGTTTCCATTTCGAACATTTTGAGTGCAGGATGCATAACATACATTCTAGATATTAGATTTGATCTCTCATTCTCTCTCTATCTCTCTCTCTCTCTCTCTCTCTCTCTCTCTCTCTCTCTCTCTCTCTCTCTCTCTCTCTCTTTCTCTCTATCTATCTATCTATCTCTCTCTCTTTCTCTCTCTCTCTCTCACTCTCTCTCTCTCTCTCTCTCTCTCTCTCTGCGATTTCGTATACATATATATAGAGAATGCTCGAAATCATATCATAGAAGTTAATTATACTTGAAATGTTTCATAAATAGCTCCTATAATCAAACTGTTGAGCACTATTATTTCATGATTTTTGTTTCACACGGAATCAACATTATGTGTCAAACGAGCGCTCTATCAACTGAGCCATCTCGACCCCTTACACATTAACTCGTCTCTAAATTAAGATTCCCGAATTCTATAGATAGAATGAAGTTGACGTCACTCGGGTCTTTGTTATTGTTTTTTGCCATCCACGTTTATGAGTAAAACTCATTTATCTGTATTAACCAGACTATAAAAGTTAATGGCTACACAAAGTTTTTTGTGTTGGTCCGTTATACTTCCGGATGGCAATGTTGTGAGCTTCTTAGCAAAGTGCATACTATCTATTGAAGGAACGAAGTTGACATCACTCTTCTATTTGTTACTATTTTTAGACATCCTGTTAGTGATTAGGGGGTGTGGGGGGAAGGGGGGGGGGGGTGTGCTGGAGATCAGAAAAAAGTCTCGACGTCACACTGGATCAAACACTGTTCCTTTGCGTGTGAAACTGGTGCCCTACCAACTGAGCTATCGCGACCTCCTTACTGTAGAATTTAATAAGAAATAATGGCAACGGACATCTTGCAAGTCCATAACGTTTTAATCAGAAGAGAGACAATGTCAACAACAACGGACTTAACTCTATGATAAAAGATAGTAACTAATTGCAGTACGAAAAATAATGACGTCACTGTTCATTGATATTTCAACACTTACTACACCTTGACTCGACTTTAAATTAGATTTCCTAAATTATAATCCCTTGCTTTCTTTTTCCCTAACAAACCTTATTTGTCAAACTCACCAAAAAACAGCTTTTGAAACAAAAAGTTTGGCTTGAAAACTTTCACTACTTCAAATAATATTCAATAATTCAGATCCCCTCAAACCCGTCAAAAATGTCAAACTTTCTTTGAAGTCTTAGGTTCGAAAAGTCACAAATTTGAGATTTATTGACAAATTGGGAGTCATTTAATTGGCCAAAATTTCAGGTTAAAAGATTTTCTGACCAAAATGAAAATATGCATTTTGTTAGAATTTGGCTGCATTTGTAAACCTGATGACGTAATGATGTGGGAGCAGAGATTTTAATTGGGAGAAACTCGCTAATTTTCCTCTCAAGTCTGCATTACTTTGGATTTGTTAAAAACACGATTTTTAAAAGATCATAAATTTGGCCAGAAAACTCGTCCTTGATTGAAATAACGATCCATTAAAATGGACCTCATTTTGTCAAAATACTCATAAATCTGGGACATGAGGGAAGTCCCAGTTTTGAGGGGGGTCGAGATAAAAAAGGCGGGGGGGGGGGGAACATTTTCATTAATTGATATTTGAAAAATAAATTTTTTATGCCAAATATTAAATAAAAGAAGAAAAAAAACGTTTTTTTTTTGTTTTTTTTTTGGGGGGGGGAGGTCTTTTTTTTTTCTTCTTTTATTGGGGGGGGGGGGGGGGAGGACGGGGGGTGGAGGGAATGGAGGGGTCTAGTGGAGGGGGGTGGGGGTTGGGGAATGGGGGGGGGAGGTTCCAGAGTGGTGGCAGAAGAGTCGCCACTAATTGGCAGTATTGGGTTGATGCATATTCTCTGTTTTTCACTCCCAAGTTTTGACAACAGCTGTCGTATTGTGTAACGAGGGTGTTCGAAAACGCTCTTGAAGCAATAAGCCTTGTTATGACGATCTGTTTTAGGAATATTGTTGCTGTTATGTTATAGGTGTTGTTGTTATGTTATAGGTTATGGTGTTATGTCACATAGTTCTTTGTGCTATTGTTTATTTTAATACGAGTATATTCGAAAACGCTCTTGAAGCAATAAGCCTGTTATGACGATCTGTTTTGGTAATATTGTTGCTGTTATGTTATAGGTCTTGTTGTTATGTTATAGGTGATGTTGGTATGTTATTGGTGTTGTTGCATGTTGTGTTATAGGTGATGTTGTTATGTTATAGGTGATTTTTCATGACGTTATGGTCAGATTTATGGGAAAAGTATCCAGCAACTTTTCTCTAATTTCATACTATTTCAACTTGAATAGATGTAAAAAAAACATTTAGAAGTGAAATTAAGTTTTGATAATTCCCTAAGATGTACAAAAAGGATTAATTTAATAATTTATGACAAGAACTAATTTTAAAAATAAATCTGACCTTCTAACTAAACTTGACAATATCTTAGTTCAAAACTTTTCACCATCCGACAGATTATGTCATTCACTGTAACAATTTATTGTTTTTTTTAATTTTTGTTTGTTTGTTTGTTTGTTTTCCTTCTCAATTGTTCTCTTTCGAGTTTTCCTCTATTAGTTTGTAATTCTTATTGTTATATTTAATGTTATAAAAACTCTGACTGAGAATTGAATAAAACACGTACAAGAAATATTATTGCGCCATTATGTTAATTCTTTGTTGTCATTCAAGGTGTCAAGGTTTTGTAATAATAATGTAAGAAAGAAATATAATCATCATCACCATCAACCAATATCATCAGCATTATCGTTATCATAATCATCATCATCATCATCATCATCATCATCATCATCATCATCATCATCATCATCATCATCGTTATCGTCAATATCATCATCGTCATCATCATCATCATTACCGTCGTCATCATCATCATCGTTATCATCTTCATCATCATCATCATCACCATCATCATCATCATCATCATCATCATCATCATAATCATCAACAACATTATCATCATCAGCATCATCATCATCATCTTCTTCATCATCATCATATCTCCATCTACAGTAATAAGTAACTTATTAACTTATTTAATTCTTGTTTATCTACAACAACTTGATTATGTTGATTTTATTAATTAGATAGGAATTTATTTTTTGGAATTGAATTCTGTTTTGTCAAACTGTCCAAAATAGACATTGAAACGTGAACAAAATATTATTTCTAAAATTCTTGAGCTTTTGTATAGCGCAATTTCCACGAACGAGCTCAAAGGGCTTTACAAGGTGTCCCTGACCAACAGCAACACGTAACAGTTAGAACGAGACATGACACATGTTAGGCGATATTTCATTTGTTTTCCAGAGACAACGCTGTTAACGGCCAGGTACTCATTTTACACTTGAGAATTTGAGTAGAGAGCCTTTCCCAAGGACTCAACTATGCGCCGAGCGAGGATCGAACCCAGGACCTTCCGATCCGAAATCGAGTGTCATACCATAAAACCACATAGTCGCACATAGCAGCTACAGTCTGTATTATTACAGTCTTGCGTTTTGGAATAAGATTCAATAGTCTTATGTCACGTCCGCCCAGTATCCAGCAGCTTGGTTCTAAACAAAGAAACTCAGTACTTTTTATTCTTCATGCTGGCTAGAACTTTTTCACATGTCATGTGATTAGAATGTATAAAAGTCAAAACATTATCAGATTTATAATGTTTTTCTCCTCTGAATACACTTTTATGCTCATCGGATAAATAAATATTTCGTGAGGGCGTACGCCATTATTCCGATAGTTTAGAACCAGCTACTAAGTTACTACGCGCCATTATGAGGGAAGTGACGTCGTCACAACTGTTGAATTCGGAAAGTTCTGATGACAAAACGAATAAATGAAAAAAAAATCCTTTATTCAACTGACAATAATGCGATTTTGATTGCGCAACGTGTACGTATTTGCTGATCAGATAACCCAATCTGTAATGGGCTCATTGTTGTAATGGAAATACACACTCTCAAACCAACTGAAAATAATAATATTTGTTTCCATGACCTATAAATATGTGCACGTTGTGATTTAGTTAATATTTCTGATGTTCACAAATCATTAGTGAGAGACCCTGAAAGATTCCGTGTTCTCCTATTCAATCTGCTATATAATAAATAAATAAATAAATAAATAAAAAATGAACGAATAAATAAATAAATAAATAGATAAATAAATAAATAAATAAATAAATAAATAAATAAATAAATAAATAAATAAATAAATAAATAAATGAATAAATAAATAAATAAATAAATAAATAAATAAATGAATAAATGAATAAATAAATAAATAAATAAATAAATGAATAAAAAAAATAAAAAATAAATAGATAAATAAATAAATGAATCAATAAATAAATAATGAATAAATAAATAAATAAATAAATGAATAAATAAATAAATGAATAAATAAATAAATAAATACATAAATGAATAAATAAATAAATAAATAAATAAATAAATGAATAAAAATAAATAAATAAATAAATGAATAAATGGATAATTAAATAAATTATTTGGGATCAATTCCAAGGGAAGCCTGGTATAACCCAGGCGTAAGCCGCAGTGCAGCGCCGCAAAATGAGCTAAGGCTAAGTGACTTGCTCAAGACTGCGACGGGGAGTCGAACATGGTACCTTTCAGGCACTAAGCAAAAGCGATACCTCTGAGCCAAGTTGTCCTATATTCATATATATATATATATATATATATATATATATATATATATATATATATATATATATATATATATAGATAGATAGATAGATAGATAGTATGCGCTTGGCTAAGGAGCTCATAACATTGCCATCCTGAAGTATAACGGACCAACACACAAAACTGTGTGTATCCATGAACGTTTATAGCCAGGTTAATACAGTTCAGTGAGCATTACTCATAAACGCGGATGGTAAAAAACAATAACAAAGACCTGAGTGACGTCATCTTCGAACTATCTATATATGTTCTGAGTATTTTACTTATACGCATAGCATTAAAAGCAACTATATATATAATTGTCAACATCTGGCAGCTAACTTTTCATTTTGAAAACCAAATCTGTTGTTTATTTGATACTCAGCCTGTTTCGCGCCAAATTTCATATTTTATTAATTATTATTTTGTGCAGGGCTGACTTTGCAATTATGATTGTTTTGTTGTTTTGTTTTGTTTTTTTTTTTTTTGTTTTTTTTCAAACAGAGACAGGAGACAAAATATCAAAATAGCGTGGACATCATTTTTTTTATATAAAAGGAACGAAGTTGACGTCACTCAGGTCTTTGTTATTATTTTTTTTTGCCATCCTCATTTATGAGTAATTCTCACTAAACTGTATTATTCAGACTACAAACGTTCATGGTTACACAGAGTTGTGTGTATTGGTCCGTTATACTTTCGGATGGCAATGTTGTGAGTTTATTAGCCAAGCGCACACTATCTATACACCCAAGTCAGATATAGATAGTTCGAAGATGACGTCAATCAGGTCTTTGTTATTGTTTTTTGCCATCCGCGTCTATGAGTAATGCTCACTGAACTGTATTAACCCGACTATAAACGTTCATGGATGCACACAGTTTTGTGTGTTGATCCGTTATACTTCCGGATGGCAATGTTATGAGCTTCTTAGCCAAGCGCATACTATCTATAGGTCACTCAGGTCTTTGTTATTGTTTTTTTTTTTTTGCCATCAGCGTTTATGAGTAATTCTTACTAAACTGTATTAACCTGACTATAAACGTTCTTGGTTACACACAGTTCTGTGTGTTGGTCATTTTTACTTCCGGATGGCAATGTTATGAGCTTCTTAGCAAAGTGCATACTATCTATTGAAGGAACGAAGTTGACATCACTCTTCTATTTGTTACTATTTTTAGACGTCCAGTTAGTGATTATTCCTCACTAAATTATATCAGCCAGATTAGAAACCTTAAAGGTTACACAGTGTGTTGTGTGTTGGTTCTTTAACCCTCTCCTTACCAACTATAGATAGAATGCGCTTGGCCAAGGAGTTCACAACATTGCCATCCGGAAGTATAACGGACCAACACACAAACTCTGTGTAACCATGAACTTTTATAGTCTGTTTAATACAGTTTAGTGAGAACAACTCACAAACGCGGATGGCAAAAACAATAACAAAGGCCTGAGTGACGTCATCTGCATACTATCTATAGATAGTTCGAAGATGACGTCACTCAGGCCTTTGTTATTGTCTTTGCCATCCGCGTTTGTGAGTTGTTCTCACTAAACTGTATTAATCAGACTATAAAAGTTCATGGTTACACAGAGTTTGTGTGTTGGTCCGTTATACTTCCGGTTTCAATGTTGTGAACTCCTTGGCCAAGCGCATTCTATCTATAGAAAAATCGTCACATTCGTTACGATACAACCAACATTTTTCTTATTCTCTTATTTAAAGAAAATGAACAGAGTGTTGTAGAGCATGTTTTGCTAAATAAATTATGTATCGCAAGAACTTACTGCTATTGTGTTTGAGTGATAAAAAAATATAATTTTTTGTTAGTTGGGTGTGAGGTTTTGGGGAAAATCCTGAAAATGGCTGGTAAGGAGAGAGTTAATTTGCCTGGCGGATGTTCTAGGTATTTTAATTATACGCATAGCATTAAAAGCAACTAAACAATCCCGACATAACACCGTTTAGATACTCTGGGTCACAATTTTTAAAAAGGAAACAGCAATCCATACGAATCAGCTATCATGCCAGTTAGTTCAATAATTAAATACACATGTTTGATTTCCGCTAAAAATAAAAAAAAACGTCCATGTATCTATAAAATATCTGGCATGCAAACAATTAAACTCTTTCAAAGATAATAAATGACAGATACATATTTCAGATTTTTAAAGATTCGCTATTGGCTTTTCGCGGTTTGAAATCGCCTGATATTTCGATGTATTTCATGTGGTTTGTGTTTACTTCAAAGGAAGGATGCGTTACATGTGTAGATGAAAACCATCCATTTGTACGAGTGCATATTATACTCCGGAGTCTGTTGTGGAATCTGCCAGCCCGCGGATCAGAAGGTTGGTCTGACATTATAGATATTCTATAATATTATTATTAATCCTCTTGATCACATTGGACAAAAATATAAAAAACAGGATTTGTATTTCTATATATCAAACTACTATCTCAATTAATCTGAAGTCTATCTACATCCTCACTAACTCATCATCTATCTATATCTTTCTCTATCTATCTATCTATCTATCAGTCTATCTATCTATCTATCTATCTATCTATCTATCTATCTATCTATCTATCTATCTATCTATCTATCTATCTATCTATCTATCTATCTATCTATCTATCTATCTATCTATCTATCTATCTATCTATCTATCTATCTATCTAACTATCTCTCTCTTTATATATGTATATATATATATATATATATATATATATATATATATATATATGTTTTTTTTCTTTCCTTTTCTCTGTCTCAATCCAATGCACTTATTAATATCGCACGCACATACATAATCACCCCGGGATCCAAGCTCTTTGGGGACATCCTTCAAATCGAACCGTGATGGCAGCATTTGGATGTGAATCTGATACAGAAAACATGCAAGAACTCTTCTCTATTCAGCTGTTGCCCTTTTTAACGATGATATAAAACTCCGCCGTTACGAGAAGTTTAAACCATTTACTTCTCGAAGACACTTATTTAAAAATTTGGCCAGAAAACTCGTCCCTCAAATACCCATCGATTTTAATGACCTTTATATTGCCAAATATTCTCATTTCTGTGACTTTATTGAAGACGTCGCGAAGTCTCAGGTTTGACAGTTTTTGCCAAGATGAGGGTAATTTAAATCGATCGATTTTTGAAGGATGAGTTTTCTGGCCAAAATTTCTAAGTACGTGTCTTTCCAGAATAAGACAGATAACTGTGGCTAAAAGATCTGGATGTATATTATTATAATCATATTCTTCAACCTTCTGGTTTAATCATTTCAAATCGTGGTTTAGAGTTCGCTCCCTTATTTATTCATTTCGCGTACATCAAAATATACTTCTAACATATCAAAATAAAACGCCTTTATTTTCATTTCTTGTGACTTGGGGGATTAGTGGTACGGCGTCTCGTCTCGTACAAAGGTCAAGCGATATTAAGTGTGGTCACTGGCCGGATAAGTTATATTGATAAAATAAATAAATAAAATTCCCTTTATTCATCCCATAGGGGAAATCCGTCTATAGGATCTATTCCAAGGGAAGACTGGAATAACCCAGGCGTCAGCCGCAGTGCAGCGCCGCAGACTGAGCAAGGGCGAGGTGACTTGCATGCTCAAGGCCACACAGCGCAGCGGCGGGTGATCGAACTCGGTATCTTTCGGGTACGACGCAAAGACCGTACCGCTGAGCTACGCTGCCCCCCTGATCATGGGAAATTCCTGGGTAAGGCACTTAACACACATGATTACATTCGACTCAGGTGTGAATAAGTATCTGCCATAGGCAGTGAGAGATGCTGTAAGAGTAATTACAAAAAAGAATGACTAAGAAGTATTGTATGAAATATAATTATGGCCTGATGAGGGAATTAAAAAAATAACTTGAGTTTTTATATAGCGCAATATCCGCTAAACGTGCTCAAGGCGCTTTACAAAGAGTCCCTGGTCAACGGCAACACGTAACATGTAGAAAGAGACATGACGCCAATTAGGCGATTTTACATTTTTTTTTCCGACAGAGACAATACTATTGATGGCCAGGTACTTATTTTACAGCTGAGCATGGTGAGAAAATGTGAGTAAAGAGCCTTTTTTATGCCTCTGAGTGAGGCTCGAAACCAAGGTCTCAACTATACGCCGAGCTAGGCTCGGACCACAGACTAGGGAGCTGTATTCTCTATGGCTCGGACCCAGGACCTTCCGATCAGAAAGCGAGTGTCATACCACAAGGCCACATAGCCGCACAAATGAAACATTGTGCAGCGCATTGAACAGTGTAAGTCGATAAATATTCACTATACACATATTCTCATTTTATCCTTGTCTTTATTTTTTTTGGTCAGATAATTTTACTTAAAAATAAACACGACCCTTTGCGTGTGAGGCCAGTGGAGTGCTGTATCAACTGAGCTATCCGGATGGCCTATTTTTCGGCCAAAATGTAAAATAGAATCATTTGTCGTGCGTTGCACAGTCCGAAATCCTCCTCTTACGAGTTCAAAAAATTAAAATTCCAAATGGCAGGTTGAAATTACAGCCACTTTACTCTCTGAGAGGCCGATGGGATATCATTATTATTATTATTATGTACTCCCCAAAGCTATTTGGCCGATTTCACCTGCGCTTTTCACACATCGAAATAATTTGATGAATTATCTTCCTCTCACGTGGTTAGTTTCACATTAGCCTAGCTAGGACTACGTGCACTCATTTGGAAGGTCTGATAATCCAATTCGTTTATGGGCTCATTGTTGTTGTAATGGAAATCTAAAAATGTGACGCAAAATATGTGACCCATCGTCTCAAAACGGTATTATGTCGGAACGAACCAGATGCTTAAAAGCTGAAGTAAATGTTAAACTGGTCAAAAATATAAATTGATGGCATTAGCACCTTGAAATATGGTTGCCATTCTCCTCAATAAATCATATAAACTCAACACAACTCTGATAAATCTGGCTATAAATTCAATTTTCAACATCTTAACCAACCCGACTTAATATCGTTTTGAAGCGAAGGGTCACATATTGTCCATTACAACAATGTTAAACTAGGCCCATAAGTGTGGGTTCGAATGTCAGACCTGCATATATATAAAACCACCTAGGACTGAATATGTGTCCCATCGCTTTAAACTGGTATGGTGTGGGATTAGTTGGGTTTTTTGTTTTTTACATTTCTCCTTTTCAATTCAAATCAATGCACTTTGTGGGTTTCGAGCATTTATCCCCCCCCCCCCTTCCCCCCTCAACACACATACCGGCCTTTTCTACGAGAGTAGATCCGTAGCCTTCGTTAACTCATAGCCTGACACTGACAAAAAAAATACGTCAAAATACAAGACGAAGTTACAGTCGGGGTCCTGATAGCTCAGTTGGTAGAGCACTCGTTTCACACGCAAAGGGACCGAGATTGATCCCGAGTGCAGTCGAGATTTTTTTCTGACACCCTCCCCCCTCCCCCCCCCCCCTTTCTAGTCCATCCAGCAGTGAATGGGTAGCTGAATCTGTTAGACTTGGCGATAGTACTTTGCGATAGACTAGCGTCCTATCCAAAGGATAGCAAACAAAGTTTTACTTCATTTCGTTTATCTTTTTAATTAATCTGTTAATATATTTATCGATTTATTGATTCATTTTATTTATTTATTCATGTGTTCACTTAATATAATTTATTTATTTACTTATTACTTTATCTATTTATTAATCAATTAATTTATTTAATTATTTATTCATTCATTTATTTATTTAATTGTTATTTTATCTATTTATTTATTTATTTATCTATTATTATACATTATATGTATTTACTTATAAATCTTTGTTTATTTATTCATTTAATTATTTATTTATTTATATAATTTTATTTTTTTATTTATTCATACATCGTTACTTATTCATTCATTTATTTATTTTTATATCTATTTATCTATTTATTGTTATATTGATCTATTAATTTGGCCATTCATTTATTTATGTATTTATTTATATTTGTTTCTAAATTTATCCATCAATCTCTTTATTCCATTGTGTATTTTGTCATCGATTCATTTATCCCTTTTATTCGTTCGTCTATTATGAAAACGAAGCAGGCAAAAGCCGATTATGAAAACTCACTTGAAACTCGGTACAGCCGTACTTACTCTTGTAGAAAAACACGTATTTACAAATTTGGCCAGAAAACTGGTCCTTCAAATATCGATCGACTAAAATGACCCTCATTTTGGAAAAAAAAAACCAAAAAACAACAAACAAACAAAAAAAAACAAAGAAAACAAATACAAAAAAAACAAAAAACAAACAAAAACAAAAAAAAAATAAAATAAAAAAATAAAATAATTCTCAATGCTGGTTTTTCCTTGAAGATTTGGCAAGTCCCAGTTTGAGAGTTTTTCGACAAGTTGAGGGTTATTTTAATCGATCGGTATTTATTGAAGGATGCGTTTTCGGGCCAAAATTTTAAATGCATGTTGTTTTGTTTGTTTGGGGCGGAGTATTAGATATTATGTCCAAATTAATTCTATGGAAGAAAAAAAGGTCTTAACCTACTCATTACCAACTATAGATAGAATGAAGTTGACGTTACTCTGGTCTTTGATATTGTTTTCTGCCATCCGCGTTTATGAGTAATACTCATTAAACGGTATTATCCAGACTATAAACGTTCATGATTACACATAGTTTGTGTTGGTCCGTTATACTTCCGGATGGCAATGTTGTGAACTTCTAAGCCAAGCGCATACTATTTATAGATAGTTCGAAGATGACGTCACTCCGGTCTTTGTTATTGTTTTTTGCCATCCGCGTTTATGAGTAATGCTCACTGAACTGTATTAACCCGACTATAAACGTTCATGGATACACACAGTTTTGTGTGTTGGTCCGTTGTACTTCCGGATGGCAATGTTATGAGCTTCTTAGCCAAGTGCATACTATCTATAGATAGAATGCGCTTGGCCAATGAGTTCACAACATTGCCATCCGGAAGTATAACGGACCAACACACAAACTGTGTGTAACCATGAACTTTTATAGTCTGGTTAATACAGTTTAGTGAGAACAACTCACAAACGCGGATGGCAAAAACAATAACAAAGGCCTGAGTGACGTCATCTGCATACTATCTATAGGAAAAGCGTCATATTCGTTTCGATACAACCAACATTTTCCTTATACAAATTTATTGTGTCCATCATAAAATTTAAAGAAAATGAACAGTGTGTTGTAAGAGCAGGTTTTGCTACAGAAATTATGTATCGCAAGAATGTTACTGCTATCATGTCTGAATGATAAAAAGTCTATTTTGTGTTAGTTGGGTGTAAAGTTTTGGGGAAAATCGTGAAAATGGCTGGTAGTGAGAGGGTTAAGGCATACTGACATGTAAATC
>NC_088366.1:51202526-51205026 GCF_034508935.2 Berghia stephanieae | reverse complement strand
TAATTAAAAACTACGACAAAGAGCTTAGTGATGTCACATTCCTAATCTTTTACTTTTAATACATAAATATGACGTCACTCGACTTTTCGCTACAGTTTTTAGACTGCCTCTTGGATGATTAGTTCTCACTAAATTCTCTCTAACACACCTACTAAAAACGTTTAAGATTACACATTGTTTTGTGTGTTTGTACGATTGACCTGGCGCCAAGATCAGGTGAGTATTGTCCTTTAACGCATAGTATCGAATACCCATCTGAGCTGATGACCTCGTCCACCTGTAGGTAGGGTGTTTGATACCATCCAATAAAAGCAATGACCAACCTGTCTTGAACTGACACTGCCAATTCCATCGGAATACTTACAGGCAAGAACAGGTAAGAAGGATGAATTCCTTTCGATCAGTTTATCACCTGTTGTAATCCTTTAATCCACACATAGATACACATACACACACAAACATACGCACACAAATACACCCACACACCCACACACCCACACACCCACACACCCACACACCCACACACCCACACACTCATTGAAATATGGAATTGTGTTGTAAATAACGTCGTCGTCGTCTTCTTCTTCTTCTTCTTCTTCTTCTTCTTCTCCTTCTTCTTCTTCTTCTTCTTCTTCTTCTTCTTCTTCTTCTTCTTCTTCTTCTTCTTCTTCTTCTTCTCTCTCTTCTTCTTCTTCTTCTCTCTTCTTCTTCTTCTCTTCTTCTTCTTCTTCTTCTTCTTCTTCTTCTTCTTCTTCTTCTTCTTCTTCTTCTTCTCTTCCTCTTCTTCTTCTTCTTCCTTCTTCTCTTCTCTCTCTTCTTCTTCTCTTCTTCTCTTCCTTCTTCTTCTCTTCTTCTTCTTCTTCTTCTTCTTCCTTCTTCTTCTTTCTTCTTCTCTCTTTCTTTCTTCTTCTTCTTCTTCTCTTCTTCTTCTTCTCTTCTCTTCTTCTTCCTTCTCTTCCTTCTTCTTCTTCTTCTCTTCTCTTCTTCTCTTCTTCTCTTCTTCTTCTTCTTCTTCTCTTCTTCTTCTTCTCTTCTTCTTCTTCTTCTTCTTCTTCTTCTTCTTCTTTCTCTCTTCTTCTTCTTCTTCTTCTTCTTTCTTCTTCTTCTTCTTCTTCTTCTTCTTCTTCTTCTTCTCTTCTCTTTCTTCTTCTTCTTCTTCTTCTTCTTCTTTTCTTCTTCTTCTTCTTCTTCTTCTTCTTCTTCTTCTTCTCTTCTTCTTTCTTCTTCTTCTTCTTTCTTCTCTTCTCTCTTCTTCTTCTTCTTCTTCTTCTTCTCTTCTTCTCTTCTTCTTCTTCGTCTTCTTCTTCTTCTTCTTCTTCTCTTCTTCTTCCTTCTTCTTCTTCTTCTTCTTCTTCTTCTTCTTCTTCTTCTCTTCTTCTTCTTTCTTCTCTCTTCTTCTTCTTCTTCTTCCTTCTTCTTCTTCTTCCTTTCTTCTTCTTCTTCTTCTTCTTCTTCTTCTCTTCTTCTTCTTCTTCTCTTCTCTTCTTCTCTTCTTCTTCTTCTTCTTCTTTCTTCTTCTTCTTCTTCTTCTTCTTCTTCTTCTTCTTCTTCTTCTTCTTCTTCCTTCTTCTTTCTTCTTCTTCTTCTTCTTCTTCTTCTTCTTCTTCTTCTTCTTCTTCTTTCTTCTTCTTCTTCTCTCTTCTTCTTCTTCTTCTTCTCTTTTCTTCTTCTTCTTCTTCTTCTTCTTCTTCTTCTCTTCTTCTTCTTCTTCTTCTTCTTCTCTTCTTCTTCTTCCTTCTTCTTCTCTTCTTCTTCTTCTTCTTCTTCTTCTCTTCTTCTCTTCTTCTTCTTCTTTCTTCTTCTTCTTCTTCTCTCTTCTTCTTCTTCTTCTTCTCTTCTTCTTCTCTTCTTTCTTCTTCTTCTTCTTCTTTCCTTCTTCTTCTCTTCTTCTTCTTCTTCTTCTTCTTCTCTTCTTCTTCTTCTTCTTCTTCTTCTCTTCTTCTTCTTCTTCTTTTTCCTTCTTCCTTCTTCTTCTTCTTCTTCTTCTTCTTCTTCTTCTTCTTCTTCTTCTCTTCTTCTTCTTCTTCTCTTCTTCTTCTTCTTCTTCTTCTTCTTCTTCTTCTTCTTCTTTCTTCTTCTCTTCTTCTTCTTCTTTCTTCTTCTTCTTCTTCTTCTTCTTCTTCTTCTTCTCTTCTTCTTCTTCTTCTTCTTCTCTTCTTCTTCTCTTCTTCTTCTTCTCTTCTTCTTCTCTTCTCTTCTTCTTCTTCTTCTTCTTCTTCTTCTTCTTCTTCTTCTTCTTCTCTTCTTCTTCTTTTCTTCTTCTTTCTTCTTCTTCTTTCTTCTTCTTCTTCTTCTTCTTCTCTTCTCTTCTCTTCTTCTTTCTCTTCTTCTCTTCTTTCTTCTTCTTCTTCTTCTTCTTCTTCTTCTTCTTCTTCTTCTTTCTTCTTCTTCTTCTTCTTCTTCTTCTTCTTCTTCTTCTTCTTCTTCTTCTTCTTCTTCTTCTTTCTTCTTCTTCTCTTCTTCTTCTTCTTCTTCTTCTTCTTCTTCTTCTTCTTCTTCT
>NC_088366.1:51195026-51197526 GCF_034508935.2 Berghia stephanieae | reverse complement strand
GATATATTGATCACAATGATAATAGACACACAGATAACCACGCCTCTCGGACAGTTGTCGTAAATGTAAACAATCGTAGTGATTGGTAAACATTGCAATCTACACAGGTTTTACTATCGACGTTATGTTTCTGAGTAAATTACCCACAGTTCTACTGCTTGATCAATGGAACAAACACAGAAAACTATGTGTAATCTAAACGTTTATATTATGATCGAGAACATTGTGTGACAACTAGTCACCCGTGATTTGGCGATATAAAAACAATAGCAATGATCAGAGAGAGGTCAATAGTCTTCAACAGTCGTGACGTCACTTCCCTCGTAATGGCGCATCGTAAATTAGTAACTGGTTCTAAACTATCGGAACAATGGCGGACGCCCTTATGAAATATTTATCCGACGAGCATAAACGTGTATCCAGAGGAGAAAAACATTATTATTCTGATCATGTTTTGACTTTTATACATTCTGATCACATGACATGGGAAAAAGTTCTAACCACCACGAAGAATAAAAAGTACCTATTTTCTTAGTTTAGAACCAAGCTGATGGTTGCTGGGCGGTTGTGACATCAGCCTGTTGAATCCTATACGTTGTCCCAAGATCACCCAGCGACAATATTGGCCACTTGTTCGAAATATTTAAGCACAGGAGTTGACGATTCTTACCAAAACAGATGAAGGCGATTTATAGCATTAATCTTGCGATGTGTATAATATGGGACTATCAACTAAACATGAAGCTAAACCGCTTTACAAGGGGTCCAAAGCCAACAGAAACATTTATTATGTAGAACGAGACATCATACTTGAAAAACGCTAGTGCAACATTTGAGAGACAGCATTGTTACCGACCAGGTACTCATTTTACACTCTTATAAAGGACAACCTTTCACCACCAACAGCAGGGCTCGAACCAAGGACCTACAGACGCATATAAGTGTCAATACCACTGGACCACAAAACCACGTTTTGCATATCTGACTATTGTAGTAAACAGATGAGATTTAAAGAGATTGAAATCGAGAAGCAGACGGTGAGTTCTATAGACCTGTCAGTGTCAATGAAATGGAAAAGGGTTAAAGGTGAGATGGACGATATCATCACTTCATATCTTGTTGTTACCAACATAAGTGCCTGCTCCACTCACTTTTCTGAATTAAAAATTCACCCCATACACCGGAGCATACTCAATGTCTCAATCGTTTCTATGTTATATGTTTGTGATGAGAATATTGGCTATTAAGCTTAACTGCTGGTCAAAATTACTTCGCGATGGTGGTGAACGAATCGGCGATCTCAAGAAGTGGGTGAGAGAGGGATCTAGAAATGACTTTGGGTTTGAAACGAATATTTTTGTGTTCGTGGATAGCTCACACGGTAGAGCCACGCTCTCACCTGCCAGGCGGAGTTGTCGTACCAATAAGGTCGCAGGTTCAAACCCCACCACCGCCGCGAAAAAAATTTTTATTCTCTATTGTCTTCTGGCACTTTTCTACTCACTTCATATCTTGTTGTTACCAACATAAGTGCCTGCTCCACTCACTTTTCTGAATTAAAAATTCACCCCATACACCGGAGCATACTCAATGTCTCAATCGTTTCTATGTTATATGTTTGTGATGAGAATATTGGCTATTAAGCTTAACTGCTGGTCAAAATTACTTCGCGATGGTGGTGAACGAATCGGCAATCTCAAGAAGTGGGTGAGAGAGGGATCTAGAAATGACTTTGGGTTTGAAACGAATATTTTTGTGTTCGTGGATAGCTCACACGGTAGAGCCACGCTCTCACCTGCCAGGCGGAGTTGTCGTACCAATAAGGTCGCAGGTTCAAACCCCACCACCGCCGCGAAAAAAATTTTTATTCTCTATTGTCTTCTGGCACTTTTCTACTCACTTCATATCTTGTTGTTACCAACATAAGTGCCTGCTCCACTCACTTTTCTGAATTAAAAATTCACCCCATACACCGGAGCATACTCAATGTCTCAATCGTTTCTATGTTATATGTTTGTGATGAGAATATTGGCTATTAAGCTTAACTGCTGGTCAAAATTACTTCGCGATGGTGGTGAACGAATCGGCGATCTCAAGAAGTGGGTGAGAGAGGGATCTAGAAATGACTTTGGGTTTGAAACGAATATTTTTGTGTTCGTGGATAGCTCACACGGTAGAGCCACGCTCTCACCTGCCAGGCGGAGTTGTCGTACCAATAAGGTCGCAGGTTCAAACCCCACCACCGCCGCGAAAAAAATTTTTATTCTCTATTGTCTTCTGGCACTTTTCTACTCACTTCATATCTTGATGGACGATAAGAATGTTCCAGAACTGCTGGAGATCACACGGGTGGGTTGGGGAGTGATCGGTCAATTGGAAACAAAGATGGCTGATAAATCAGAAGAGTGGGGAGGTGGGGGGTGGTTGGGGGAGAGATGGATGGAGAGAGAGATAGAGGGGAGGGGAGAGGGGTGGATGCTAACGGGAGCATGGCGTAGCC
>NC_088366.1:51187526-51190026 GCF_034508935.2 Berghia stephanieae | reverse complement strand
AAAATTATATAAAACTATTATAAGTCCGACGCGTAGCCATCGTTAAGTTTCTAGCCTGACACTGAAACCCAAAAAGACCCGCATTTTGACGTCATTATTTGTTTTGTTTTTTATAAGTATCTCATTCATCTAAAGTGTGTCATTCATCCTGTGTGTTAATGAAGGGGAAACCCGAAACGTCCATTTAATCTGTTTTCGTAATTAAATTGAAGCTTACATTCAATTTCATATTGTTATTTATTTCTTCGAGCTTCGAGCAGCAACATTTACACATCCTTTCCACAACCACACGAAAGAAATGAAATAAAATTATCCCAGTTTGTTTACAGATTTGATATCTTGTTCCACTTTCAATGACTCACAGGCGTATCTCACGACATAAATTATTTTTAATGGATTAAGTTGACGTCACTCAGCTCTTTGTTATTGCTTTTAGACAGCTCGGTGAGTGATTAGTTCTCACCGAATTTTTTCGATTAAATTCTTTGTTTAGTAAAGCCGGATCTGCGAGGAATGACAGAAAGTCTTCAACAGCGACGTTTGTGCTTTGTTTTTGTTTTTGTTTTGTTGTATTTTGTTGTTGTTGGGGTTTTTTGAGGGGGTTTTTTTTTGGGTTTTTTTTTTTTTTTTGTTTTTTTTTTTTTTTTGTTTTTTGTTATTATTTTTACAAAGGATAACAGGGACTCCTTGAACACGCTGTATCGAGTAGTAAACTCGGATCGGATTTTCCCGAAAACCAAAGGTGTATTTATTATAATGATACAAATGTTTACGTTTTTAGTCCCTTGAGAACTACAAAACTATTTCTCTTCAACAAAAACAAAGTATAACCCGTGGTATTTTGATAATAATAATAATATTGTGATCTACTGTAACTCAGGGGAAAACACGTTTTAAACATTTTGGCCAGAAAATTCGTCCTTCAAATATCAATCGATTAAAATAACTCTCATCTTGGCAAAAAAAAAAAAATCTTAATCTTCTATAGTTATAGATAGTTCGAAGATGACGTCACTCAGGCCTTTATTATTGTTTTTGCCATCCACGTTTGTGAGTTGTTCTCACTAAACTGTTTTAACCAGACTATAAAAGTTCATGGTTACACAGAGTTGTGTGTGTTGGTCCGTTATACTTCCGGATGGCAATGTTGTGAACTCCTTGGCCAAGCGCATTCTATCTATAGATAGTATGCGTTTGGCTAGGGGGCAGCGTGGCTCAGTGGTACGGTCTTTGCTTCCTAACCGAAAGATACCGAGTTCAATCCCTCGCCACTGCGTTGTGTGGTCTTGAGCAAGCCTTAGCTCCCTTTGCGGCGCTGCTATGCGGCTGACGCCTGAGTTATTCCAGTCTTCCCTTGGAATTGACCCTAAAGACAAATTTCCCCTTGGGGATGAATAAAGGGAATTTTATTATTTTTATTATTATTAAGAAGCTCACAACATTGCGATCCGGAAGTATAGATAGTTCGAAGATGACGTCACTCAGGTCTTTGTTATTGTTTTTTGCCATCCGCGTTTATGAGTAATGCTCACTGAACTGTATTAACCTGACTATAAACGTTCATGGATACACACAGTTTTGTGTGTTGGTCCGTTATAATTCCGGATGGCAATGTTATGAGCTTCTCAGCCAAGCGCATACTATCTATAACGAACCAACACACAAAACTGTGTGTAACCATGAACTTTTATAGTCTGGTTAATACAGTTGAGTGAGAATTACTCATAAACACGGATGGCAAAAAAACAATGACAAAGACGTGAGTGACGTCAAATTCAATCTATCAATAAGCTGTTAGCTTCTTGCTCAAGGGGAAAATAAACAAAATGCTGAAATGGGTCTCGAATACGAGGTCTCTCGGGTTGTGGTGCAATGGCTATCCACTCGGCCCCTTACCAAAGACTGGCAATGTCATGGATGTAAATGTTTTCACACTTTACGTATTGGGAATGAGATTAGCGGAAGAGTAGCGTCCCTTGATTGGACGTCACCCATAGTCTGTGGCGTCACCGGCGGTAAAGTTATTAGAGAGAGAACGTCATGTTAGTTGTGCGCATGGTTTCTTGTCCGCGAGGACGAGAGACGCATGCGCACAACCAACATGACGTTCTCTCTCTAATAACTTTTCCGCCGGTGACGTCATAGACTATGGGTGACGCCCAATCAAGGGACGCTACTCTTCCGCTAATCTCATTCCCTATTGACATAAGAACGGTGCCAATATTGCCTGGCATAATATTATGGTGCGTGATTCCCTCCTTATCATATAATTAACGTTTCTCTATTTGATGATATTATCCAGGTATTGGTTGTATAAGGGTGGTGCCACACTAGGACAGGACTGTCCTGGGATAGGACTCTCCTGGGACAATCCTGTCCAGGTGCGGTACCACCCTAATGTAAAAGGTAGCATGGACGTTTGGTCTATTGTATGTTTTTAGCTTTTGTTTGTTTGTTTGTTTACTTGTTGTAATGTTGTTGTTTTTTCAAATATAAATGT
>NC_088366.1:51175026-51185026 GCF_034508935.2 Berghia stephanieae | reverse complement strand
CGTATACTAATTCAATTGTTGAGAAAACCAAAATGGTGGTTGTATTTTATATATTTATTTAGTCGTGACTTTTGAATAAAAGTGTTTTATTTTATTAGAGGGAATACAATAGAAAATTACATTGTTTTGCAAAATTATTTAGTCTGGCAATAAAAATACAGCGGTAATTACTTTAAGAATTAAAAAAAAAGAACTAACAAATTAATTTGTTAAAAAACAAAAACAAAAAGAAAATAAAAAAACAAAAAAAAAACAAACAACAAAAAACAAAGAAGAAAATTTAAATAAATGAGTTTTGAGAAGTACTAAAGAAAACGAGAAAAAAAAAGAAATAATTTAAATGGATAAACAAATATATAAAAACAACACAAATTAATACTAAATTGATATAATATTAGTAAGTTAATAAATTTAATTCAATACTGGAACCTTCCCAATGTCATTACATCAATGGTACCAGCACAAGTAAGGCAATAAATAAGAAAAAGTTCGTTTGCCAAAATCTCTATTCAGTGTTCACTGGTTATTAAGGTGGGCTCATTTGAATTAGCCCGACCTAGTACTAGAGAGGCCAGACAGCAAAAATCGGAGTTAGTTCACCGTCAGGCGACGTGACGATGAGATGACGATGTGGGCGGAGTGGAGTGGAGTGGTTGTGTGTGTGTGTGTGGGGGGGGGGGGGGGGGGGGGTGATAAAAAAGAACAGGAGCGTATCCTGGTTTATGCATTACGGGGTGCATGGTGATTCGCAATCTATCAAAAATAAAACAAATTGATTTCAATACGAAGTATCAAGTTTAAGTAGTAACTTTTGAAATGATCTAATTTAAATTTGATTATTTCGGACCTGGTAATACAGCATATAACTTGAAAAAACAGGCTGGTATTTGCCCACCCTGCCCATTATTACCAGCCGTCCCTGATAATATGACGAGAGATTGACAGAATGTAACATATCTCTCTCCCTGCCAAATTATAATTTATTATGGCGTGATTTATAATATAAAGATTATATTTTTCCCGCTATTGTTCGTTTGTTTTGTTTTATACTGAAGCGGATATGTAACATTTTTTAGTCATATCGTGCACTTCCGGATAGAAGCATGAAAATTTGCACCCAGGGGTTTTTGAGTATGCTGAATTCAAAAATTGCGGGAACCAACTTGTATCTCCGGTATTTCCCGCCAAAAATTAAATATTCAAAATGGCCGCCATCAAACTCGGATTTGCCTGTATTTTAATTATAAATGCACCGATTTTAGAGATTTTGGTGTCTATATATATGTTTATAAGGGCGGGGAATACGATAAAACACATTTTAATTCCATTATATTAATAGTTTCCTCCCAAAATAAAAAACAACATATTATAATGTTTAAAAATCCAAATTGACCTCATATTTACGAATTGTGCCATCATAGTAATCGTTCTCAGCTAATAACTGACAATAACTTTGGTTTTGTTCATGTGAAAATCACACATTTTTATCAGGAAGAGAGCGCTACAACTATTGTCTTTTTTTCCAAGCACAAAATTTCAGCATTAGCCCATGATCAAGTTCATGAACAACTAAATGCAATGGTGAAGGGAGATGGTGGTATAATAGGAATAACGGAAAGTGATATAGCCTTGAGAAGGTGGATGATAGCAGGACCAGAAATGGCTAGACTATTAATGGAGTACAATGACAACCAGTCCAAAAAGCTAAATGACACTGAGCGCCACCATGAACAAATACCAAGTGTGCAAAAGACTTTCCTGTCTCATGTTAAGAATGTCACTGACGTAATGGAGGAACTTGGTAACCCATTTGCTGATACAAGTACAGATCTGTACTCACTTGAAACAAAACAAATGTCTGAAAGGGTAATAGAAGCTGTGAGGTGTGCAGAAGACATGGGAAAATGCAGTATCAGCAATTTCTTGAGGACCGCATCAGTAGCAGTGCAACTGCTTTCAATGACACAATACATAAGAACAATCTTCCTCTTCTGAACTCTGTTGCTACAAAGAAATCAAATGCAACCTCTAAGATTTCCAATCTTCAGAATGATTTCCAGCTCTTCTCCCGTATGTATATATCATGCCAATCTCGGGACAGTGATATGGATGCCTTCTTTGCTCACGAAAATCATGCCTGGCCTCCATCATTGGCATCCAATGGCATAATGCACCATGCAAGCAAATCAGATTTATTGGAATGTTTGGAGTCACTTGTTCCGCAACCAGAATCCATCCCAAAAGTTGGTCAGAATAATTGACGGTGCTGCCCTTGTGCATATGCTTGATCCACATAGATCCAGTATTCCGATTAGGACATTCAGGGACTATTCACAGTTGTTGTTTTTGCCCTATATAAAGCATTTACTGCAAGACGTGGTTCGCATTGATGTTGTTTGGGACGTTTACAAGGAGAATAGCTTGAAGACATAAACACGACAGGACCGTGGCAGCGGTAATCATATCCGGGTTGATAACACCACTAAGATTCCTTCAAACTGGAAAAACTTTCTTCGCTGCGATGCAAACAAAGAAAACTTCTTCAAACTCTTCTTAGCTAGTGCCTTACAAGAATTTGAAACTCCAGCACAGAAACAAGTCATCAGTACACATGGCCCGAATGCTGTATCATCTCTTATAGCTGATGTGTCAGGCTTGTTTTGCACACAAGAAGAAGCAGATACCAGACTCTTGTTCCATGCTTCTTATTCCTTCTGTCATGGTCTCAGCAAGGTGATGATACATGCAACAGATACTGATGTGGTGGTCATTGCAGTAGCAGTATCAAGTGTTTCCCATAACTGAAATTTGGATAGCATTCGGACATGGTAATAAACTACGTTACATCCCTTGCCATCTAATTGCAAGTGAACTAGGTAAAGATGCATCTTATGGACTTCTTTTTTTCCATGCTGTATCAGGCTGTGATACTGTTACAGCATTTCGTGGAATTGGAAAGAAAACGGCTTAGGCTATTTGGCGCAGTATGCCTCACCTAGATCAGGTCTTTGCCCGCTTATCCCATGCTCCAAACCAATTATTCCCAGAGGATTTATAGCAGATGGAAAGATTCGTTGTTCTCTTGTATCAGCGCACATCCCCAATCAGCAGGGTAAATGATGCCAGAAAGCAGATGTTTACTCAAAATTGGAGAATAGACAACATTCCACCAACATCCCATGCATTGGAACAGCATGTCAAAAGGGCTGTGTACCAAGCCGGGCACGTCTGGGGACAATCACTTGTAGGAAACCCTGAACTTCCATCACCACAAACGTGGGGCTGGCACAGAGAAGCAGATGATTCTACATGGACTCCGTACTGGACCACTCTTCCAGAGGCAGCCAATGTATGTCAGGAACTACTTAAATGTGGATGCAAAAAGTCTTGTACTAAGAGATGCAAGTGTGTTAAAGCAAACCTCCAGTGCACATTTTTGTGCACATGTTCAGGACAGTGTAATAGACAAATTTGAACCCAGACGTAACATGTATTGTTTAATGTTCTTAGTTTTTCAGCTATTCTTCCTGATAAAACTGCTTATTGTTACATGCACAGAACTGTTTTAACATTCTTTATGGAAGACTTAAAATATTTGTATGGTTGCTAAAGTCATAATCATGATAATCAGCTGTGAACGATACCTGTAAGACTGATAACTAATGGTCAGTTTAGATTTTTAAGCATGTTAATATATTGATTTTTTTCATTTTCATTGTAAACTATTACTTTAATACATTTGAAATATATTTTATTGCATTTCCTGACCTCAAAAACATATGAATAGACACCAAAATCATTGAAATCATTTAATTATTAATTAAATTACAAATAAATACAGTTTTTGAAAGCGCGGGTGGTTGGATGGGAGCATCACCCTTGAATCATATACCTATGATGTTCGCATGGGTGTACGATCCGATAGTGATGTCGTTTCTTCTTCTCTTTACTAGCCTATCCTGCTTCTTTGGTTTGTGATTGTATTTTTGACAGGGGATATTTTTTTTTCTGTAAATCTTCTGCCTGTTTGTTCTTGGTTATTTGTAATTTAGCTTATGATATTTTTAGGTTATGATTTTGATTTACATTTGTACTATTTTTGTTAGATTGCTTGTTTTTTTGTTTCAGCGGTCTCTCATATAACCTCAATTGTGTTGGAAGAGACCTAAAGCAACAAACAAAAAAAAAAAAAGTTTTTGAAAGCGGCCATTTTGAATTTAATTTTTGGCGGGAAAATTTTGAAAGCTATACATTTGAAATAGGTTTTATTGTATTCTCTGACCTCTTAAACATATGAAAAGACACCAAAATCATTGAAATTGGTGACTTATTAACTATTTACAGACACATCCAATTTTTAATGGCGGCCATTTTGAATATTTAATTTTTGGCGGGAAATTCCAGAGCTACAAGTTGGTTCCCGCCATTTCTGAATTCAGCATACTCAAAAACCCCTAGGTGCAAAGTTTCATGCTTCTATCCGGAAGTGCACGCCAAAATCACATATCTGCCCCAGTATTAGTTTTTATTCTGTTTTGGGAGGTAAGGTGGGGAGTATCTATATTGGTTTTTGTTCAGTTAGCACATTATTACTGAGTGAGGAGGCCGAGTGGTTAAGCTATTGCACCGGTACCTGGAAGGTATTTTTTCCTTAGGGCAAGGGTATTAATTATTTGTTCACTTCTGACAACATGGATGATTCATGTTGACATCAGACGTTTGTTTAACGGATTATCTATATTACTTCTTGGAATCGTCCTGGAAGAAATAGAAGCTCGGGCAGGCCCACAAGAACCTCTTCTAGTGACTGTGAAGCGCAGAAAACTGTCTTGGTTTGGACACCATACTCGACACGATAGCCTGAGCAGGACCGTCCTACAGGGCACTGTCAAAGGCCAGCGCAGTGAGGGCGCCAAACGAAGATGTGGCTGGACAATATTAAAAAATGGACAGAGATGTCGGTACCGGAGCTGCTACATAGGGCTAGCAACAGGCAGGCATGGAGGAATACTATAACTTCTGATTCATGCAAGTCCCCCCGACGACCATCCGGTCATGGGATTGAAGTGAAGTTCTTGGAATGCCTAGGCTAAGGCATCTTACCGTAGCCATTGCCAATTTATAGCCTGATACTGACCAAAAAATGACGTCAAAAGACAAGTCTTTAGCCTCCAAAAAATAAATCGTGAGTTGTATTCAACAGTTCAACCAATGGAATCACTTGTTTCCATGACTACTACTAAAGACAACTCACTAGGCGGTGCACAAACATAAAAAATGACGTCAAACTATAAGTCGTAGTGGGGCCCTAGCGTGACCTTCTTAATCTCATGCCCGGATCGGAAGGTCCTGGGTTCGACCCTCGCTCGGCTCATAGTTGAGTCTTTGGAAAAGGCTCTTTATTCACATTCTCTCAACGTACTCGGGTGTAAAATGAGTACCTGGCCGTAAACAGCGTTGTCACTGTCGAAAAAAAATCATAACATCGCCTAACAGGCGTCGTGTCTCGTTCTACATGTTACGCATTGCTGTTGGTCAGGGACTCTCTGTAGAGCGCTTTGTGCACGTTTAGTGGATATTGAACTATATAAAAGCTCAAGTTTTTTTTTTATCCGAAAGTATTCTTTATCATAACGGATAACCCCAAGGTAATAGGCCTCAACAGTCGTAACGTCACTTCCCTCGTAATGACACATGGTAACTTAGTAACTGGCTCTAAACTATCGGAACAATGGCGGACGCCCTTATGAAATATTTCTCCGGCGAGCATAAAAGCGTTTCCAGAGGGGAAAAAAACATAAATCTGATCATGTTTTGACTTTTACACATTCTGATCACAAGACATATGTAAAGTTCTAGCCAGCTTGAAGAATAAAAAGGACCGATTTTCTTTGTTTAGAACTACGATGGCCGCCGTTGCTGGGCGGCGTGACATCAGACTATTGAATCCTATTACAGTCTGGTGATCTCTACTATAGAATGAGGAGATTATGGGGTTAGAAAATATTGGTAGAATATAATCATACCTGAACCTAGGCTCAAGCCATGCCTTTTTAATTGTGAGAGGGGGGGGGGGAGGGGGAGTTGCTCTACCAACTCAGCTATCGGGGCCCCTTCCTTGTAATCATATCATATTATTTCTCTGACAAGCGATCCCGATAGCTCAACTGGTAGAGCACTCGAGTCATACGCAAACGGGACCGAGATCGATCCTAGGTGAAGTCCAGATTGTTGTGTACCTCCCCCCTTTCCTGTCCAATCACCCAGCAGTGATTGGGTAGCTGGGTCTGTTAAATACGACGGAAAGTACCTTGTGATAGACTGGCGTCCTAACCGAACGGTAGCAAGTACTTGCTATTTTCAGTTTCACGCTATAGAAACTTGGATAAACTCCGGCTCCATGAGCCTATTGGCTCCGAATGACATCTTTTAGTTTTTATTTGTCTAACAAAAAGAGCCATACCACATAAAAGTATTGTAATGACAGTCAATGGTAGACTGTGTGGCCAAATACGATCATTTCACACATAGAAAACAATAATAGAATTCAGCAGAAAACTTGCCAAAACGCATTTCTAAAATTTGATCAGAAAAAATGTCTCTTTCATACATCAATTGTTTATAATTGACCTTTAACCTTTCAAAAATAATTAAACCCGAAACTATTTTTGAAATTCTCTCAACAAGTTGATATATATATTTCAATTGATTGGTAATATGACACATTCATTTTCAAAACAAATTGTTTTGTTTTGTTTTGGTTTGGTTTTCTTTGTTTGTTTTTTTTAAAAGCGTTTTCTTAGTCATTTGCAGGCTGGTTGTTATCGGTGAATGGACTGTATCGGTACTCGTGGGAATGGACAGATAATCGATACGACGATACCATCACACGTAAGGCTTTTTTTTTTTTTTTTTTTGCGGTGTGTCTTTTTTACGAAACCCGCCGAAACCCAGTCCAAGCTTCACTACCCAATGGTGTACACTTCCCTGAGTCCCAGGTTCACTCCCCACTGCTACCTACTTCCCATAACGTTGTCGGGTTTTGTCGGTTTCGTCCGGTTTCGGTGGGTTTCGTAAAAAAGACACACCCAAGAGATTGAAAGGCTGGGAGAAGTAGTTAGTTTATATCAGAATCGATGTAAAGAATCACAACGATGAAGAGTCAAGGTCAAACATGGATGAATCGTGGGTCACGTTTACATCCGTTTGTTTATTTTGCTTTGATTTGTTTGTTTTTCTTGCTGTTTTGTCTTGTTTTTGTTTTGTTTTTTGTTATTTTTTTTAACTTATTTTTTTATTCTTTTCTTTGATGTTTTTTGTTTTTGTTTTTATTTTTGTTTTTGTTTTTCTTTTGTTTTGTTTTCTTGTTTTTAAAATTTTTGTTCTGTTTTGGGGGGTTTTTTTTGTTTGTTTTTTTTTTGGTTTATTTTATGACCCACCAAATGCGTATGAAAGGTGACAGACAAAGCAAGAAAGAAAAATACGAGAATAAAACCATCCCAAAAAATCAGTCGACCTCGACTGGGGATCGAAACTAACTCGGTAATCAGATGATCTGAGGTTCGATCCCCGGTCAAAGTCGACTGATTTTTTGGGATGGTTTTATCTTCGTATTGTTCTTTCTTGCTATCTATATCTCACACCTTTCATACACACTTGTTCAGTTCTTTATCTTACACCGGTGCCTGCTCCTATATTTCTTAATTTTATAAACACTCACTCACTATCCAGCGTCGTCTTCATTGACGTTGGCTGCCCATGCGATAACAAAAGTCTGACCATTTCCCTTCGTCTGTTGACGGTATCATATAATCTTATATTAACCTTTTTAAATATAGCGCAATATCAACTTTAATGTTAACCCTCTCCTTACCACCCAAAATGAAAATCGTCACATTCGTTACGATATAACCAACAATTTTCTTCTCCTGATTTCATTTTGTTATAGTTATAGCTATAAAAACTCGACACTTTGTTGCAAACCTATTTTTCTTAACAAAACAAGCATATTATATTCGTTACTATTCTGTCTGAATAATCTATTTTTGTGTTGGGTGGTTGTGAAGTTTAGGGTAAAATTCTGAAAATATCTGGTAAGGAGAGAGTTAAAATGGAAGAAGTATTTGGAATATGTTGAAATGGGTGTTTACCAAAAATGTTACCGTTAACATTACATGGCAGACGTAATTAATTCTTCTGCTGTACACCAAAGGAAACCAGTTCAAACAAACAACAATAATATTTGTTGGATAGGGCCAGGGCAAGGCAAACATTTGCATACGACATGTGAATGCAAACAATGCAGGAACTCACCATGACTAATGAGTGGAAACCTGCAATTACTCCCGAATGCATGCTCTTTTCATGTATTATATTATTCATGCTCTGAGTCTAGGTAAAATACCTTTAGCATTTATAGTGCGGCTATGTGGTATGACACTCGTTTACGGATCGGAAGGTCCTGGGTTCGAGCCTCGCGCTCGGCGCATAGTTGAGTCCTTGGAAAAGGCTCTTTACTCACATTCTCTCACCGTACTCAGGTGTAATTTTTTTTTAAAAAATCGTGAGTTATATTCAACAGTTCAACCAATGGAATCACTTGTTTCCCTGACACTAATAACGACAACTCACAAGGCGCTGCACAAACATATAAAATGACGTCAAACTATAAGTCCTAGTGGGGCCCTAACGTGGCCTGCATTCTTAAACTCAAGGCCGGACCGGAAGGTCCTGGGTTCGAGCCTCGCTCGGCTCATAGTTGAGTCTTTGGAAAAGGCTCTTTACTCACATTCTCTCATTGTACTCAGGTATAAAATGAGTACCTGGCCGTTAACAGCGCTGTCTCTGTCCAAAAAACGTGTAATATCGCCTAACAGGCGTCATGTCCCGTCCTACATGTTGCATGTTGCTGTTGACCAGAGACACCTTGTAAAGCGCTTTGTGCACGTTTAGTGGATATTGCGTTATATAAAAGCTAAAAAAAAAAAGCTCAATTGTCTTTTTGGAATTTAGTGGAAACTAATCATCAAATTCCCGACAGCTCAGTTGGTAGAGCACTCACTTCACACGCTAAGGAGGACCAAGATCGATCCCGGGTGCAGTCGAGACTTTTTTCTTACCCCCCCCCCCCCTCCCCACCCCCCAACCCCTCTCCCCCATGTCTTCCCAGCAGTGAATGACGAGCTGGGTCTCTTAAAAACATAGCGATAGACTAGAGTCCTATCCAAAGGGTAGCAAACAATTGCTTTTGTCCATTTCACGCTATAGAAACCGGGATAAACCCCCGGCTCCATGGGCCTAAAAGTTGTCGTTTTCCACCGAATGATGAAAATGCGACAAAGCGCCTTCTGAAAGTCGACGCCTCGTTAATTATTAATAAAATGCAAATGCTTCCCAATTATCGCTATGGCAAAACGATAACAAACAATTGTGACCAATGCTTTAACACATGCGTCACTTAAACTACATACCGATGGTCGGCGGATCAAACCCTTGAAGTCTCGAACTCAATTTTCACGATCGGCGGATCAAAACTCTGAAGTCTCGAACTCAATTTTCACGATCGGCGGATCAAAACTTTGAAGTTTCCCCTTTTTCGGCGAATCAAAGCTCTACACGAGATTTGCGCACCATGTTTTATTTAACTCCCTCCTTGCCAACCATTTTACAGATTTTCCTCAAAACATCATTATCAAACAACATAAAATAGAAATTTAAAACTCTAACTCAAAGGGAATAAGAACGTGCTATACATAATTTTGTATAGTTCTTACAACTATAACAAATTCAAACTTTGTGGTATACAATATAAATCTAATGAGAAAAATGTTAGTTGCATCGTAACAAATGTGACGATTTTCCTATAGTTTGTAAGGAAAGGGTTCATTTTGGACGGATCAGACCTCTGAGTCATCATTGGTCTGATCCGCCCAAAATTAAATAAAACATGGTGCGCAAAGCTCGTATGTAGTCTTCAGAGTTTTGCCGCCGATCTTGAAAA
>NC_088366.1:51166727-51174926 GCF_034508935.2 Berghia stephanieae | reverse complement strand
TTGTACTCGAGACCGAGTAGTCGTAGATTGGTACTGCATGCGAAGGAATTATGGCCATGGGGAATTTGTGGCGATACTTTATTGATTCTTGAACGCTTGCCCGACCCGTAGGGTAGGCATCGGGGCCGGACTGTCCAGGGGACATACTTGGGAAGGACACGCTATTTTATTGGGTGTGGGGAGGGAGGAGGGGTTGTAGTAATAATATAACACGGGGCGAGAGATATGGAGAGCTAGCGTGAGTTATAAGATTGGGTATTTGTCAATGTAGGGTATCCAGACCTACCCTGTAGTACGAAAAATTCGTAGAAATACGAATTTTTGTCTCCAGCTACAGAGCTGCATAGGTCTCTTTGACCGTAGCCATCGTTATGTTATAGCCTGATACTGAAATCCAAAAGGACTGGCAGTTTGACGTCATTATTTGTTTTTTTGCACCGCTTAGTGAGCTGTCGTTAGTAAGCTCATGTAAACAAGTTATTTCATTGGTTGAACTATTGAATTCAACTCACGATTTGTTTTCATTTGTGGCCAAAGACTGGCATTTGCACGTCATTTTTTGGTCAGTATCAGGCCATAAACTTTACGAAGGCCACGCTTTGACTCAATAAATCTTGTTGAGAAGGAAAGTCTAGCTTCTTAGAACATATATTCAGGACTTTGGAGCATTTTTGGACCATGCTGAGAACAAATTGTTTATTTCCAAAGCAATTGAAAATGACTTCCCCCCCCCCCCCCTTGAAAAAATACGAATTTTTTGAAATTTCAAGTTGGAAGCTTTGTGTAGCGAACATGACCCTGTCATATCGGTGGGAAACAAAGGGTTTTGGGAGAAATAATCATTCGCTTGAGGATGACTTGTAGATAGACAGTGATATTACCCTGTTGCTTTGGTTAGCATAAATCTTGGATACTATGATGTTAACAAGAAATGAAGTTAGTTGGAAAGTGTCAGAAGACAACAGCGAATTAAAAAATTGGCGGCTGCGACGTGGGCTCCAACCCGCGACCTTACTGGTTACTGGTACGACAACTCCGCCTGGGCGGGAGATCTTGACTCTATCGTATGAGCTATAGACGTTGTGCATGCGCACAACCAACACGACGTTTCTCTCTCTAATAACTTTTCCGCCGGTGACGTCACAGACTATGGGTGACGTCCAATCAATGGACGCTACTCTTCCGCTAATCTCATTCCCTATATGATCTTACTCAGTGTCTCAATCGTCTCTATGTTATATTACGTTTGTGTTTGTTGAGAATAGAACTTCATCATTACTGCTGGATTGTAAACATAATTCAGAACGGGTTACGGTTATTCTACGGCTAGGTGGTCTAGTGGTATGACATCCCTTTCGGATCGGAAGGTCCTGGGTTCGAGCCTCGCTCGGCGCATAGTTGAGTCCTTGGAAAAGACTCTTTATTCACGTTCTCTCTCTCTACTCAGGTGTAACTGAGTACCTGGCCGTTAACAGTCTTGTCTCTGTCGGGAAAAAATGTATTATCGCCTATAGCAGGCGTCATGTCTCGTTCTTTATGTTACGTGTTGCTGTTGGTCAGGGACCCTTTGTACAGCGCTTAATGAAAATTGCGCTATAGATAGTTCGAAGATCACGTCACTCAGGTCTTTGTTATTTTTTTTGCCATCCGCGTTTATGAGTAATGCTCACTGAACTGTATTAACCTGACTATAAACATTCATAGATACACACAGTTTTGTGTGTTGGTCCATTACACTTCCGGATGGCAATGTTATGAGCTTCTTAGCCAAGCGTATACTGTCTATATAAAACTTTACCTTTTTTTGTAGCATGAAGCTGGGGTATCATGATGTTAGAATCTATAGATAGTATGGGCTTGGATAAGAAGCTCATAACATTGCCATCCGGAAGTATAACGGACCAACACACAGAACGGTGTGTATCCATGAACGTTTATAGTCGAGTTAATACAGTTCAGTGAGCATTACTCATGAACGCGGATGGCAAAAAACAATAACAAAGACCTAAGTGACGTCATCTTCGAACTATCTATAGATCTCACTTCATTTTCTGTTATAATCAACAACATAAGTACCTGCTCCACTCACTTTTCTGAATTAATATTCACCCCCAATATCGGAGGATACTCAATGTCTCAACAGTCTCTATGTTATATTAAGATCTTTTTTTTTAAATTGAGCTTTTATATAGCGCAATATCCACTAAACGTACTCAAAGCGCTTTACAAGGGGTTCCTGTCCAAAACCAACATTTAACATGTAGGACAAGACACGACGCCTGTAAGGCGATGATATTATAATTATTTTTCGGACAGAGACAACGCTGTTAGCGACCAGGTACTGATTTTACACCTGAGTACGGTGATAGAATGTGAGTAAAGAGCCTTTTTCCAAGGACTCAACTATGCTCCGAGCGAGGCTCGAACCCATGATCTTCCGATTATGTTTGTGTTTGTTGAGATAGAGCTTCATTATTATTACTGCTGGCTTGTAAACAAACTTCAGAAAATGTTACAGTTAGTTATTCCTATCACAATGTACCCAATCACATCTGGCAGGCCAAGAAGACAAGCCTCTCATACACCATCAATGCCTTTGTTATCTCCCTTGTTCATCATTCCTTGTTCTCTCCTATTCTTCTTGGTGGCCACCCCTCGCTCCGGACTGTCACAACAACAACAACACCAACAACAACTACAACGACACTCGAAAGCTTTTATCTCCCTCAGCCTTTAATAATAATGTTTTTGTGCCCTAGGGTGCCAAAATCAATAATATGATTTAAAGCTTCGGCCCCTATAACTGACGTCTAAAAAGCATTTTGGCACCCCAGAGCGTTAGAAAAAACCCATAAAAAATATCTCCATGGAAAAAAGAGGATTTGGGGATTAGCGAGTTTGTATTGATTACGTTTGTCGTTCCTTCTGTCCTGGGAGTTTTTATAATAAATCCCTTTTATGTTTTGATGGCTTTTAACCCTCTCGTTACCAACTATAGGAAAATACTCACATTCATTACGATCGAACCACCATTTTTCTTATTCAAATTTCTTTTGTACATCATAAAATTTTAAGAAAATGAACAGTGTGTTGTACAATATGTTTTGCTAAAGAAATTATTGTATCGCAAGAACTTTAATGCTATTGTGTTTGAGTGATAAAAAATCTATTTTCGTGTTTGTTGGGTGTGAAGATTTGAGGAAAATCCTGAAAATGGCTGGTAAGGAGAGAGTTAATCTGGGCACAAATATTGACTTATATATAACAGAATACCCACCTAATATGCTCAAACCGGCTTTACAAGGGATCTCTGACCAACAGCAACACGAAGCATGTAGAACGGGACATCAAGACGCCTGTTAGGCGATATTATTACAATTTTTCATGGTCAGAGACAACGCTGTTAACGGCCAGGTACTCATTTTATACCTGATTGCGGTGAGAGAATGTGAATAAAGAGCCTTTTTCAAGGACTCAACTATTCGTCGAGCGAGGCTCGAACTCAGGACTTTCCAATCCGAAAGCGAGTGTCATACCACCAAACCGCACATGTGATGCGATACGAGATTAATTTGACATCCGCATGAACATAAGGAATTAACACTCATAACGCTTTCAATTTCACTGATATGACTAATCCGACACACACACACACACACACACACACACACACACACAGAGAGAGAGAGAGAGATAGAGAAAGAGATAGAGAAAGAGAGAGAGAGAGAAAGAGAGAGAGAGAGAGAGAGAGAGAGAGAGGAACAATTCTCTTAAATATTTTGGAGGCTTCCTGATTCTGCAGCATCGGTGGTAAGTTATTCCAGATAGAATCTAAAAGGGAAAAAAATGTAATGTCAAAAATAAACCTGGTTCCAGTCTCATTAAAAGTGTAATAATCGCTCTTCCGGAGGACTGAATATCTTGTGTAATATGATCTTCTTGTTTCAGAGTGATGGCATCTATTTTCTAGTCTAAATATAAAATAGATAAATATAATAAATAATAAAATAAAATTACCTTTATTCATCCCATAGGGAAAACTTGTTTCTAGGGTCTATTTCAAGGGAACACTGGAATAACCCAGACGTCAGCCGCAGTACAGCGCCGCAAATTGATCAATGACCCCCCCCCCCCCACTCGCCCAGCCTCATCCACCTTCCCCCATTTCATCCCTCCATCCTTATAAATAAAATAACCATGCCTAGAATCATTCTCATCCATTATCGATACCAATTTATTCCAGCACGTCAGATAGAGAAACCCGACTACGTTTTCTCAACCCGATACCAAACACCACGTGACCTTAACAACCCATCATTCACGCTGACCAATCACATCACACTAACTCGCATCAATGAGTAACCCAACCACTGGCCCATGCGTATCTATCATCACAAATTGATTTCATAGTAATAGTTACAATTGGATTCAATAGTCTGATGTCACGTTACCCAGCAACGATGAGCAGCTTGGTTCTCAACAAAGAAAATTAATACTTTTTATTCTTCATGTTGGATAGAACTTTTCATACGTTATATGATCAGAATGTATACAAGTCAAAACATGATCATATTTATAATGCTTTTCTTCTCTGGATAGACTGTTATGCTCGTCGGAGAAGTATTTTATAAGGGCATCCGCCATTGTTCCGATGGTTTAGAGCCAGTTACTAAGTTACCCTGCGTCATTACGGGGGAAGTGACGTCACGACTGTTGAAGCCTATTATAAGAAATATGAAATATTTACACATAGCAATTTAACCATTTAACTGCCCTACCCTAGAAAAAAAAAACGTATTTTAATATTTGGCCAGAAAAATAATCCTTCAAACATCCAAAGATTTAAACCAAAAAAAAAAACAAAAAAAAAAAAAACAAAAAAAAAAAAACGTCTCACACTTAGAACTTCGATAAAGACCTCGCGAAGTCCCAGGTTTGAGAGATTTTGCCAACATGAGGGTCATTTAAATCGATCGATATTCGAAGGACCAGTTTTCTGGCCAAATTTTTTAATGCATATCCTTCCAGAGTACAACAGTTAACTGGTCAAATACATCATAATAATAATAATAATAATAATAATAATAATAATAATAATAATAATAATAATAATAATAATAATAATAATGATAATAATAATAATAATAATAATAATAATAATAATAATAATAATAATAATAATAATAATAATAATAATAATAATAATAATAATAATAATAATAATAATAATAATAATAATAATAATAGGAGGGGAGGGGGATTTTTTTTAAAATCCCGATTTCATAGTGGATCGATCTCGAGTTTGAAGCGAGTGCTTTAACAACTGGGCTATCGGAACACCAGATATATTCACTATGCTAATTTCTTTTATTTTTTTGTTATCACTTCATCATTTCCCTGTGTTAAGTATGTGAATTCTAGATCTATTCTTCACCACCATTTCCATACAGATCTTAGTAACCCTAGCAGGGGAATTTGTCTGTAATGGATATAATACGACTAGGGGATGCCCACGCTGGTGTTTCAGCACCGACGCAAACGCGAGATTAATTGGCCTGTCACGGGGGTTGCCACAGGTTATTTCTGTGTTTGACATCCTGAAATGAGCTTCCGGGAATACGCGTGAGGTCAAGAGCCAGAGGTCATGATGAGATGATGAAATGTCCTCACGTCCCATTTCATACCGCATGTGTGGATCTTTTTGGTTTCTGAGTTGAGCTTTACATGTGAATAGAAGGAAAGAAATAAACAGTTGTACATCACCCTGTTCTTGATTGATTAAAAAGGGCACAAGGATAAATACCCTAGGATCTCTCTCTCTCTCTCTCTCTCTCTCTCTCTCTCTCTCAAACACACCTCTCTCTCTCACTAGCTCACTCTCTCTCTCTCTCGCACTCTCTCTCTCTCTCTCTCTCTCTCTCTGACTAGCTCTCTCTCTCTCTCACTAACTCTCTTTCTCACTAACTTTTTCTCGCTCTCTCTCTCTCTCTCTCTCTCTCTCTCTCTTTCTTTCTTTCTTTCTTTCTTTCTCTCTCTGTCAGTCTCACACACATACACACACTCTCATTCTCTCCCACACACACACTCTGTGTGTGTATCTCTCTCTCTCTCTCTCTCTCTCTCTCTCTCTCTCTCTCCTAAAGTTACAAGAAAGCATACATATAAGTTACATAAGTTATATATACTATATAAGTTATATCAGCTAAGTTTTATTTTTTATCTCGTTCATTCTGATAGATTACCAGATTGCCGCTGTCGGTAACAAATTAATATTCTTTAAAACACGTATTATCATTGCACAGTAGAATACAGTAACCGTTCGATTGATACAGGATCAGAGAAGCGATGCCTCTTAGGGCCAAACTTTGATTAAATAGCAGAGGCGACATCTTGTCTGGTCAGGTTTACTTTAGCCAAGATGATAATTAGTTGTCTCCCCCCCATCTCGGCTTGGATAACCGTCAAGAACGGTAATTTTCCGTGTTGCCCCGCTTGTCTCTATGGGGTAATTTTTCTTGTTACTCCCCTTTGACAAGGAGGGAAGGGAGATTGGACTGGCGGGAAAAAATGGTGGGCGGGAAATAAAATACGTAACAACGTCTTGAAAATTGGGAAGTGTGTATGTCTGTTTATACGAGGGATATCTAAAGATGGAATTCGATAGAGAGGGGGTAGTTAATCAACGAGATGAAGAACCGTTCAAAACAAATTGTAAAAATATATATTAAAAAAATAAACGTAAAAGCCACAAATTTAATAAGACCATTCGAGCCGAATTGTATCCCGGTTTCTATAGCAATACGTGGGCAGCAATTCCTTGCTATCTTTTTAATAGGATGCTAGTCTGTCGCAAATACTTTCTGCCGCCGGATCTATGACCCATTGACCCTAAAAACAGCTGAGTTGATGGGAGTGGGGTTGAAAAAGGATAAAGGATGTGGGGTGCATGGGGGGGGGGGGGGGGGGGGGGGGCGGGGGTAAATCAGAACAAAATATATCATGGATTGATTCACGGCCTTTGCATGTGTAGAGCTTGTTCTCCTTCTAAACCAGCTATCGGAATTCCCGTGGTCACTGGTGAAAAACAACCATCTGGAAAACTATGTTATACAGCGCAAGAAAAACATTCCCCGTGTGGTGTCTGCGGTCCCTCAACTGTGAGGGTGTAAGAATAGCCCAACGCCAAGCCAGTGTTTCGTAAAAGGCAGGCGACTTATGGTGTTGGACTCCCCCTTTTTTGAGTCACGTGGTCCTCCAGGTTGGGGGTTGTCGAAGGGTTAACACCCCTTCCGTAAGACTCAAACCGTTACAGAAACGCATACGGACAAATCAAATCCTCTTTTTTAGCTTGGGCGACCGAGGAGTTTCTGCAATGACAGAATTTATGAAGGACAACAGACAAAGCCGAAGAATTAAAGAAGCTGATATACAGAGAAGTGATAAGACATGGAATTAGATTTTAAAAAAAAAAGTTAGCTCGTGATAGAGAAGGATGGAAACTGTTTGTCTGTGGCTTATACCCTGACCCAGGGTGAAAAAGGCAATGATGATGATGGTGAAGAAGACAAATATGAAAATATGATCACAAGAAATGTCACCCGTCTGGTATTTTGATTTATAGAGATTAAGTTATCCCCCCTATCTATTTTAAACCTCAGGAATGAGAGAAATTCAACTTTTGCCGTCACTTTTCCAGTTTATTTTTATCTTCTTCCTATATATAAATACACACTACACATATACATATGAATATTGACCTTAAAGTAATATAAACTTTTTTTTTTTTTAAAGATGATAAAATACAAATACATCTATAAATAAAATTCGTGATAACTGACAAAAGGAAATAAAAATCACGAAAAACTGGTTTAATTCGTCTTAATGCTTATTTAGTCACTAATGGCTTTCTATTTATTGAAATGTTCTATTGAGGAAGATGACTAATAAGACTTAATGATGTGGCATGTGTGAGACCCTTAATTAAATAGTAATGTATAACAAATAAATAGAACAGATTCAAGATAGACCAAAATACCAAATTAATAAGGAACGTTTCAGGATCATAACCCCTCTTCAGTAAACAACAAAACAGTTAAAACGACAATACATCACTTTAAGTCCGGACAGATGGCAGCAGCTTCTAATGGTTCTCAGACAACTATGTTATGACTGATCTATCCAGGATGTAGACTCATTACT
>NC_088366.1:51140650-51145650 GCF_034508935.2 Berghia stephanieae | reverse complement strand
GAAGTTTTTAAAAAATGATGGCTCACACTGATCAGTATCTTGAAATCGAAATCGAAAGTGTTCTCATTCTCATTCTCATGTTTTGAGTTTTAGTCCTGCCTCCGCCATCGCCTACCTTAGTTTTTATAAGTTTTGAAAATACAAGTTTACAAGACTATTTGAAGAGCATTGATTCATTGCTCGTGGAAATGAATAAAGAATGCCAACATGGCACTACTGAGCGTTTTATATTCATATGAATGGGTAAGACTCAATAAGGGAGGTCTTCCGAAAGCTACTCTCATACTCATACTCCTATTCTACATCCCCAGTATTCTTGTTTTTTTTTATAACGTTCTATCTTAGTAGGGGGTTTGGGAGAGGGGAAACTTTAAAATAAAAAGTCTCCCCAAACCCCTACAAGAACATTATAACAAACCTTCCCCAACCCCCTCCTCGAACAAGAATACTGGGGATGTGCCCTCAATAATATTGGCCCTTAACTTGCTCCTCTCACTCTCTCCTCCTATCATCATAATCATAGTCATATCCTGGTCTAGTCTCTAGTTACTGAACCCAGACTCCAATTCCAAATTAGAATGATTCTAATCTTTTGTACTTGTACTCTGTCTCTGAATTGGGGCAGAAGAGAATCAATTTTCATAGACTAATATTATTTCATGGTGATATTTTAAAAAAGGAAGTGTCAATTGCCAAGGAGTGAGTCCTTGGTAGTTGACGGTTCATCAATTGCCAAGGAGTCAAATTGGAACTCTTCAGCCGCATGTGGTGATTTCAGTCGGGCCTCAATCAGCTGCATGTGGTGATTTCAGTCAAGCCTCGATTTGCGCGCATACGAATCTCGAACCCCGTCACTTTCTTTTCTTCCATTCGCCATTCACTCATTCCTTGTCAATCGTTGTGGAAAGGATCAAGTCCACACTTGTTGGCAGTTGTTTTTAATTTTTATGTCTTTTCACGAATTCCAAGATGATTTAAAATAATATCAAACAAAAATTACTGTTGATTTCGGATTCAGCGGGGGAAAAAAAACAGAAGGACGAGGTGGCAAATCCCTGCCAAGATGTCCTAGATTAAAAAAGAAAAGTAAGATTTCCTTTATTTTAAAGGAAATATACTGCACATCGTCTTAATACGGAATAATTAACGTAAAACATTTGTGCAACAAGATCAATCCGTGGCATTAATAGTAAATAGTTGATGATCTACCAACTGGCAAGGTCCGTAACAAAAAGAGGAAATATGAGAGAGAGAGAGAGAGGGGGGGGGGATGACAGAGAAATACATACACAGAGGAAAGAATGGCAGAGAGGGAAAAGAGAAAATGACAGAGAGAGAGAGAGTGTGTGTAATAGAGGAAAAAAAAGAGAAAACGACACAGAGAGAGAAAGAAGAGTAAAAGAGAGTATTAATTAATATTGATATTAATACATAACATCACTCTGTGGCAATGCATCACTTCCTGACACTAAAGGTACTCCGTGGCAGTTAAAAGTACACATTCGTAGTTGATGAACTGACACGGTCCTTGGCAATTGACGATTTGACAATTGTCAAGGTCCTTGGCAATTGACGCTACCTTAAAAAAAGACAGGTTTCTTACCTATCTAGAAGACATCAAATCAATGCAGTCTAAGTTTTGTGTTTTTTTCTCACTTTCTTACAACTTAAACTTAAGTTGAAATTTCATTACACTAAAATTACACCATGGACTGGACTCGATCATTGAGTCTTCTATGCAGTTTCCTTTTTTCATTATAAAAAGTGATCTTTCTCATAAATTTTGTGGGACTTACTGTTACTGTTAATCGAGAGAGGTTTTTTCCACATGAAATTGTTTTTCTACATTTTTTAATTTGTATATAAATGTTAAAGGGAGAATACAAGTCACTTTTGTTGCTAATTATAAAGATGGAGTGAAACTCTTTGATATTTCTCATAAAGTGGTAAAGCCTGACAAACGCCTACCACAACTTGTCCAAACTGCCATTGTTTTAAAAAACACAGTATGTAATCTTAACTCACTCAATCCTAGATATTTTTGCTACTTTTCAAAAATGAAAAAAAAATGTATTAAAAATTAGCATGTACATAGATAGTTTTATTCAACTATCATTAACACTAACATGCAATAACTAAAGAAAAACATTAGATTTGATACGACGCCTATAATTTGTCTCAGAAAAATGTAATAAATCGGCGTGGGGTAAAAGCAACCTGGGTAAACTAGTGATGTAGTCGGTGTTAGGGTTGAGTGAGTTAACCAAATAACACATACTGTGTTCTATAATAAAACGGCAGCATTGTTTCCACGAAAGTGATATATATACTAATTCATGAGTCCACACGGACGACTGAACCCCCATGGTCAAGTCTGTGTAGATTCTGTGCGCTTGGCTAAGAAACTCACAACATTGCCATCCGGAAGTATAACATACCAACACACAAAACTATGTGTAACCATGAACGTTTACCGTTTACAGTCTGGTTAATCTGGGTGGGGATCCTGACCTCCCATAGTGGGCAGGGAGGTACATGCTGTGTCTTCTATCCCCCATACCCGTTTTCCAATTGTTTCCTGTCATTATCTTGGAATGAGATTTCATAGTTTTGTCCTGATCCTTGCCGGAGTTCCTTGGCTGGGAGGGAAACAGTCGAATGTATAGTTATAGTTTTGGGAGATGATATTTTTTTCCTTGTAAATCATCTCTGTTATGCATTGTATTATGTTTAGTTTACATATTATATTATATGATTGGTAAACATTTGAGTGTATTCCTTTTAGTTGGGACCTGTGCTTGTGTCTGGATGAGACTTTTAGGTGATCTCAAACTAAGTAGGCTACTTTGGCGGTGTGCTCTTGGAATCTACATCTGTTGCCTATTTGAACCAATTCCCCTTTGTCTTACCTTTTCTTTTGTGCTTTAATTGTAGTTCTAGAACGTTTTACTATCCCATCTTCTTCCTTTTTACTGGCACTGATATGACCTTAATATGTTGCCAGCGCCGTAAAACCCTTAAAAACAAACAAACAAACAGTCTGGTTAATGCAGTTTAGTGAGAATTACTCATAAACATGGATGACAAAAAAAAACCAGTAACAAAGACCTGAGTGTCATCAACTTCGTTCTATCTATAAAATTTCCCTTTTCAAAAGATTACATTATTTAATATTCAGTGCATAGTTGAGTCGTTGGAAAAGGCTCTTTACTCATATCCTCAGGTGGAAAATGAGTACCTGACCTTTAACAACATTGTCTCTGTCCGAAAAAAATTGTAATATAGCCTAACAGGCCTCATGTCACGTCCTACATGTTAGTGTTGCTGTTGGCACAGGACCCCTTGTAAAGCGCTTTGAGCATGTTTAGTGGGTATTGCGCTATATAAAAGCTCAATAAAGGCTCAATACATGTCAATGAAATAAATAACCAAATGATGCCATTCCATACACATCAGGTGCCTTCAGGTGCTTTTCCTTGAAGGAATCTGAATAATAATAGATAATAAATGGCATTTAAAATTTTTTTTTTTTTAAATTGAGCTTTATATAGCGCAATATCCACTAAATGTGCTCAAATCGCTTTACAAAGGGTCCCTGGTCAACGTAACATTTAACATGTAGGACGGGACATGACGCCTGTTAGGCGATATAACAATTGTTCGGACAAAGACAACGCTGTTAATGGGCAGGTACTCATTTTACACCTGGGTACGGTAGGGAGAATGTTAGTAAAGAGCCTTTTCCAAGGACTCAACTATGCGCCGAGTGCGAGGCTAGAACCAGGGACCTTCTGATCTGAAAGTGAGTATCATACCACTAGACAACATAGCCACATTTATATAGCACTTCACCCAGTTGTCACAGGCTCTAAGCACTTTACAATGATATGAAACAAAACATATATTACGGTAAGACAAGCGTTGATGGAAAAGTGATATGAATTAAATTTAACAACAACAAAATATGATAATAGTATTGCAACTTATGACATAAAAAGATAAAACTTTAAGTGAGATTTGAAAGTTGAATGTTACTCGAAGTCGACTCAATTCTGAGTATTTGTATTCGAGGGCGGAGAGAGTTGTTGAATGTAACAGTAGCCATTGTTGGAGTTTAGGCTGAAGAATTTTGATAATCTTTGCTTGAAGGTGTCCAAATCTGTTGTGTTCACACATGATTCGGAAGAGCATTCCAGTCTTTGATAGTGCGGACTGCAAATGAATATTTGAAGATGTTTTTTAAGTTTGTGGATTGGTGTTTTAGTGTTTTTGAGTGGTTTTTCTATATGTGTTTTTCCTATATTAGGAATATAGATAGCTCACCAAACAAATATCTGATGTCAATAGAAATCATTCATTTTGTCCAAGATGATCAAATTTTGGGGTTAAAGATCTTGCCCGAGGAAAAAAAAAATGAAAATGCTTGAAGCAGGGATCTTCCAGGTCACAGTACAATGCCTTAGAGAGTGGTGGTGGGGGGCTGCCTGAAGTCTGGGAACGTGAAAATATAAACAAAAGAGTGATTATATGGAGAGGCTTCAGATACGAACAATATTTTATTCCCATCCGAAGCCTCTCCCCATTATCACTCTTTCGTTTGTAGTGCAATGTCTTAACCACTTGACTACCTCATTCCCCCCCCCCCCCCCCCCCCCCCCCACCTGACACCCACACAATTAGAGCACTTTTATTTATGAATGGGTAGGGGCTGGGATTCTGAAAGCTTTCAATTTTTTAGGAAAGGAGTATTCTAGCTATTTATTCTCAGATCAAAAGTTGTATTGTATATGAAGAATGAATTGTTTGTTATTGTTGTATTTTTGGTTATTTTCTGTTTTTGTTTTTGTTTTTCTTTGTTTTGTTTTTGCATATTTATTTTTGTTTTTGTTTTTCATCATTGCAAAGTTAGATAAATATTTAGAAAACGTAGCCTTTAGACTTTAATCTATTTGTCCTTGTAATGATAACACATTAAAATAATTGTTTTCTGCTGAACTCTG
>NC_088366.1:51136892-51140550 GCF_034508935.2 Berghia stephanieae | reverse complement strand
ATAGAAAGAGAGAGAGAGAAAGAGAGAGAGAGAGAGAGAGAGAGAGAGAGGGAGAGAGAGAGAGAGAGAGGAGAGAAGAGGAGAGAGAAGAGAGAAACGGAGGGGAGAGAGAAAGAGAGAGAAATGAATACGTTAAAACAACGATAAATACTGCGACTCATCCGATAAAAACACACACCAATTCTTGTTGACAATAAAATCGTAAAAAAATCTGAGAATCAACGTTGATAACCTTACAAAATTGGATTGAAGGCTTAAGACTGCCACTGTCAAGAGTTACTCCCCCTTTCAACCGGAACAGGAAGACTGTCAAAAGAGCGTCCGATGACTGGGGTTCACAGTTCTAAGACGATGAAATAGAAACGGAAATTCCCGGTCCACAAATCCGTCTGAAACTATAGGAACTTGTCACCAGTTTTCCGGTTTGTCTCCGTTGCCAAAGGCGATACTTCTTCATCCTCTAGTTTTAATAAGATTTCAAACATGACAATTCTGAAAGGCTTGGGGGCTTTTTCATCGCAAAAGCTACACAATTAATAAGATGTTTTATTTCTGTGTTTTTGAATTTCACGATTGGTTGTAATTCCCCCCCCCCCAAAAAAAAAAAAAAAAAAAAAGCCAAACTGCATCTTATGATCATCCTTCATTTTATACATTTCATTTATAGGAGTAAAATAATAACTATATTTACTCTTTTAAAAAGTCACAGAAATTTTTTTTTCTCTTTTAAATCTAAAAATAAAACCAAACCCTCTCCCGTCCCCCCCCCCCTCCCATCCCCCCCAACAAAACTTTTATATAGAGCAATCCACTGAATGTGCTCAAAGCGCTTTACAAGGGGTCCTCCCGGACCAACAGCAACAAGTAATATGAAGAACGGGACATGAATTAAGCCTGTTAGACGATATTACATTTTCTGTCTGTCCGAGACACCGCTGTAAACGGCTTCAAAAAAAAAAGAGAAAATAATACGAAACACAACACGGAACGTTTTGGGCTGAAACCCCTTCCTCAGCCTACGACAAAAACAAGGAATGCCTAAATACATCACTGCCCCTATCTGCTTTGTTTTTTTTTAAAGTAATTTATTTGACGTTTAATTTTAGTTGTTGTCTGTAGAAGGGGTTTGAGCCGCAGATTTTGGAACTCGAATTCCTTAATATATAACTATTGTGCCGCTATGTGGTCTAGTGGTATGACACTCGCTTCCGGATCGGGAGGTCCTGGGTTCGAACCTCGCTCGGCGCATAGTTCAGTCCTTGGAGAAGGCCCTTTACCCACATTCTCTTCACCGTAATCGGGTGTAAAATCAGTACAGACCTGGCCCTTCACAGCGTTGTTTCTGTCCGAAAAAAATTGTAATATCGCCTAACAGGCGTCATGTACCGTCCGACTTGCTCCAAGTGACCTCTTGTAAAGGGCTTTGAGCACGGTTAGTGGATACATACTCTAATTTTTCTTTTCGGCCACCAGTATTTACAAGAACCCACCAACACTCATATATAATTAAATGGCAAATTAATATGTAAATATATTATATATATATATATATATATACATATATATATATATATATATATGTATATATATATATATATATAATATATATATAATATATATATATATAATATATATATATATATAATATATATATATATCGTAAACTCAATATTCTTATCAAATACATTCCGGAGAATATCACATTTAAGCGCCATGGTTCACATAAAATGTGTTTCGACAAATAATGACAGTTTGCCATTGCATGGAATTGTACAAGAAATTCATTGCTGGCTCTTTGTTTGTTGATAATCGATAAGGTGAATAATCGATTGATCAAATCTTGAATAATTTGATTTTTGATATTTGACGACTTTGTTAGCGGCGACAACGCAAATACAAAGATCGATACCTTGGATTTCTATTTCATCAAGCAACTTGATTCGCCTGCCATATTGGGTAGGATTTGATTCTGGTTTCCTTGACCCCACCCCCCACACCCACACCCCCTCCCACACACAAACCCCCTTCAAACAAACACACACACACACACACAAACACACACACACACACACACCACCACCACCACCACCACCCACCAGTATACTAATTTCTCTCTTGAATTTTGAAAATTAGCCAGTCTATTAGCATAATTAATTCATATTCGTGGGATGCATGGCATTGATATTTTGTGCCATTTAGATAGTGTTTAGCAATGACCATATTTTTACAATGGTCGTGGGTTCAAGCCCCCGCCGTCACCGGGAAATTATTATTCTCTATTATTGACCTCTGGCACTTTTCTACTAACTTCCTTTTCTGTTATTATCAACATAATAAGTTTCTGCTCCACTCACGTTTCTGAATGAATGCCCATATAGGGAATGAGATTAGCGGAAGAGTAGCGTCCCTTGATTTGACGTCACCCATAGTCTGTGACGTCACCGGCGGAAAAGTTATTAGAGAGAGAACGTCATGTTGGTTGTGCGCATGCGTCTCTCGTCCTGATCATGTTACATTCTGATCACAAGACATATGAAAAGTTCTAGCTAGCATGAAGAATATAAAGTACAGATTTTCTTTGTTTAGAACCACGATGGCCGCCGTTGCTGGGCGACGTGACATCAGACTATTGAATCCAATTCTCACCCAATTTTCTTGGGAGTTTCTTTTTCAACGATCCGCCGTTTGTTGTTTTACTGACGAAGGGCATGAACCCGAAATATCCCTTTTCTGTACTGTTTGTTCATCCCCGAAACTTGTTTCTATAATTTTCACCCCTCCTTCAGGATCGCCGATACAAGTTTTTTCTTGTAACCATTTGGAACGATACCAGAACGCTGGCCAAGAAATATTTAAAAAAAAAAAAAACAAAACAAAAACAAAAAAAACAACGAATGAAAAAAAACAAAAAAACAACAACAACAAAGAAAATAAAAAAGGGCGGCGTCTCTAGTCTCTGGCCAACAGCAAAACTTATAAGACGAGACATGATGCCTTTTAGGCGATAATATTACAATGATAGAACAATGGATCAACATGTACTGATTTTCATTTCTGAACCACTAATATTTCGTGTGTAATTATTTTTTGGTGTTTTTACATTTGTTTATTTCAGACCAGAACGCTGGCGAAGAAATATTAAAAAAAAAAAAAAGCAAAAAAAAAAAAAATAAAAATAAAAAAAAAAATAAAAAAAATAAAAAAATAAATAAAATAAAGAAAATTTTTTTTTTACAAAATTTATAAACCGAAAAAAAGAAGATGAAATACACAGACGCATGTTTTCTTCTGTTTTGTTTCAATTAGAAAAAAAAATAAAACAACAAAAGCAATCAAACCTTTTTGACAACATGAAATGTGATTAAAATCCCATGTACTGGTAAAGCATGAATCGCGTCAGCCATAGATATGTGCTTTATCCATTATTTACACAAGTGCAATATTTGAGTTCACATCACAGATTTCTATTACAAGAGGATTTTTAAACGGCGTTTGTCGCTTAGAATACACTCTCGCCTTCCTTCGGACCGGTAAATACTAAATTCCTTTTTAATGTCCGTATGAAGCAGAAAATAATTTGGTTGCAGGTGCCAGACATATGAGATGATAAGCATGTGAGTGTAAAAACAAATTAATATTAATAAGTAAATATAATTTT
>NC_088366.1:51129392-51131892 GCF_034508935.2 Berghia stephanieae | reverse complement strand
TTTCGTATCGGGAAGTCGTAGGTTCGAAGCATAATAATAATAATAATAATAATAATAATAATATTAAAGATAATAGTAATAATAATAATAATAATAATAATAATAATAATAATAATAATAATAATAATAATAATAATAATAATAATAATAATAATAATAATAATAATGGTCTGGATAGGATAGACTTTTCTGATTTTTTTTCATATTCTAATATTACTTTTACTAGAGGGACAAGTTTAAGATTTTTGTCTCTAGATGCAAAACAAACATAAGACAAAACTGGTTCGGTATTCGTATTGTTCATAAATGGAACAGTTTGAAATTTGAAACAAAGAATGCAAAATCTATGGATTATTTCAAGGTGTTAGTAGACAGGGAATTATATGATGGGAGATTTATATATGACGAATAATACTTGTTTGCTCTGCTGTTGACATGGCTTTCAATATTGTATGTATATATTATGCATTATTATATTATTATGGTTATCTTCTATACGCGTGTGTATGTGTGTGTATGTGTGTGTGTGTGTGTGTGTGTGTGTGGTTGTGTGTGCGCTTTGCATGTCACGGTTAAAGATATATGTTTGTACACCACATGAGTACATTTAAGTTGAAATACTATCTTTACCACGTGTATCGTTATTGTAATATTTAATCAATAGATTTATGGCATTACTAATTAATATTAAGGGCATTCAAAGGATCTTATCCTATTTTGCCCTATACCACATGTTATGTTATAATAATAATAATAATAATAATAATAATAATAATAATAATAATAATAATAATAATAATAATAATAATAATAATAATAATAATAATAATAATAATAATAATAATAATAATAATAATAATAATAATAATAATAATAATAATAATAATATATATATACTTTATTCATAAAAAAATGGAAATTCGTTTACAGACGTGGCATGCATAAACATGTATAAACACAAAGTTGAGAATCTATGGCGACAATGTATATATATATATATATATATATATATATATATATATATATATATTATTATATATATATATATATATATATATATATATATATATATATATATGCAAATGTACAAACATGTAAAAATATATATCCAAGAACCAATAGCAACACCTTATATATTAATTTAATAAATTGATAGATAGTTGAGTCCTTGGAAAAAGCTCTTTACTCACATTCTCTCACCTTACTCAGGTGTAAAGTCGGTACCTGGTCGATAACAGCGTTGTTTATGTCGGAAAAAATGGCTATATCGTCTAACAGTCTCGTTCTACGTATTGAGTGTTGCTGAAGGCCTGGGGCACCTTGTGAAGCGCTTTGAGCCAGTTTATTGAAAATCGCACTTTATAAAAGCTCATTCAATTCATTTAAACCAGATAATAAAAAGACAAATTAAAGCTAAATTGGTCAGAAATATGAATTATTATTATCTAGCACCCTAAAATATGATATTCATTCCCCTCTATAAAACACAAACTCAATGCAAGTCAGAGATTTGGGCTATTAATTCTTCTTCTTCTTCTTCTTCGTTCCCGTCACGTCACATGGTCAGTCCGGTCTGGTGAATGAAGCCCACAGTGGTCCTGAGGTCGTCCTCACTGCCGTACAGCTTCTTTGAGTATGGGGTTGGGTCAGGCCAGAAGTTCCTTCTCAACTGGTTGTACTTTGGACATTCCATTAGGACATGATGTCCATTTTCATTTTCAAGTCCGCAGTCACATTGTCCAGAGGCACCTGCTCTGGACATCCTCCACATATGTTCCTTTAACTGGTTGTGTTAATTCAATTTTCATCATCTTAGTCATCTCAACATAACACCGTTTTGTGGTGAGGAGTGACATTTAACGCTCCAATTTGATGCAATAATATTGAAATAAATTAAATAAATAACAATAAATTCCCTTTATTCATTCATAAGAGGAAATATTTCTTTAGGATCTATTCCAAGGAAAACTAGAAAACAACCCAGGCGTTAGCCGCAATGCGACGCCTCAAAGTGAGCTAAGGCTGGGTGACTTGCTCAAGTCCACGTACTGCGATAAGTAGACGAACTCGGTACCATTTGGGTACGAAGCAAAGACCGCTGATCCACGCTGTCCCAATCTATATCGTGCCTGCAAGAGCGCCGCCATCATAAGAAAGGAAAGAGACAAGTTATCGATCGCACTGACACAACTTTAGTGACAAAACTATCTGGACTTAAAGAGCAAATTTATTACGCAACTATCGTGACTTAAAGAGCACATTTATGACACAACTATCTGGACTTAAAGAGTAAATTTATTACGCAACTATCTTGACTTAAAGAGCACATTTATGACACAACTATCTGGACTTAAAGAGCAAATTTATTAAGCAACTATCTTGACTTAAAGAGCACATTTATGACACAACTATCTGGACTTAAAGAGCAAATTTATTACGCAACTATCTTGACTTAAAGAGCACATTTATGACACAACTATCTGGACTTAAAGAGCAAATT
>NC_088366.1:51119392-51124392 GCF_034508935.2 Berghia stephanieae | reverse complement strand
GCTTTCGGATAGGAAGGTCCTGAGTTCGCTCTTTGCTCGAGGCATTGATAAATCTTTGGAAAAAGCTCTTTACTCGCATTTTCCCACCGTACTTAGGTGTAAAATGAGTGCCTGGCCGTTAACAGTGTTGTCTCTGTCCGAACAAATTGTAATATCGCCTCACAGGCGTCATGCATCGATCTCTATGTTTCGTGTTGCCGTTGGCCAGGAACCCTTTGTAAAGCTATCTTAGCACGTTTAGTGGATATTGCGCTATATAAAAGCTCAAGCTCAAAGCTCGAGTATCGGATATACTGACCCTCCCCCCCCCTCCAAAAGAAAAAAAAGAAAAAATTAATTGAGCTTTATATAGCGCAATATCCACTAAATGTGCTCAAAGTGCTTTACAAGGGGTCCTTGGTCAACAGCAACATTTAATATGTAGGACGGGACATGACGCCTGTTAGGCGATATTACAATTTTTCGGACACAGACAACGCTGTTAACGGCCAGGTACTCATTTTACACATGAGTACGGCGAGAGAATGTGAGTAAAGAGCCTTCTCCAAGGACTCAAATATGCGCCGAGCTCGAGGCTCGAACCCTGGACGATCCGAAAGCGAGTGTCATAATACAAGACCACATAGCCGCCAATCCTCAAGCATCTCAGCCCATTACAAATAATAACAAATGACTTGATATAAAATTGTCATATTTACGTCTTGGCGTTCATCTTCTACATTTACAGTTATTGGAAATGACAAGGATAAAAAGTGACACTGTGATTCACCCCCCTCCCGACCCATATCAATTTCCACTGATTGCTCCAGTAGGATTAGAGAAAATGGAAACTGACACTCGTGTCAATCATCGGCGTCTTCAAGGCTATTCCCATTACCCTCGTGACCGCAATCAACCCCGTGCATGCCCTTCACTTTGACCAATCAAAAGGATTCAATAGTCTGACGTCAAGTCCGCCCAGCAACGAGCAGCTTGGTTCTAAACAAAGAAAATCTGTACTTTTTATTTTTCACGTTGGCTAGAACTTTTTCACATGTCGTGTGATCAGAATGTATAAAAGTTGACAATATGTATCCTTGTCATTTCCAATAACTGTAAATGTAGAGGATGAACGCCAAGACGTATTTATGACAATTTTATATCAAGTCATTTGTTATTATTTGTAATGGGCTGAGATGCTTGAGAGATTTGATTCTTGTGTTGGGAAATGGGTCGTTATCTCCAATACTTGACCTTTGAGCTTGACCTTTTATATAGATAGTTCGAAGATGACGTCACTCAGGTCTTTGTTATTGTTTTTTGCCATCCGCGTTTATGAGTAATGCTCACTGAACTGTATTATTCTAACTACAAACGTTCATGGATACACACAATTGTGTATGTTGGTCCGTTAAACTTCCTGATGGCAATGTTATGACGTTCTTAGCCGAGCGCATACTATATATAGAACAATATTCACTCAACGTGATCAAAGCGCTTTACAAAGGGTTCCTGAGCGACAGCAACACTTAACACGAAGAACAAGACATGACCCGACAGACACAACGCTGTTAACGAGTACGGTGAGAGCAGAATGCGAGTAAAGAGCCTTCTCCAAGGACTCAACTATGCGCCGAGCGCAGAGGCTCGAACCCAGGACCTTCCACAAGACCACATAACCGCCCAGCCTGCGTGTTAGTTGGAGATCTCAATATCTTGTCCACGTATATCGAGGGAATGCGTTTGTCACCCGTTCTGTCTAATAGTTGTGTTCAACCTCGCCAATACTATTATAAGGAAAGTGAGTGAGTGGAGCAGGTACTTATATTGAGCTTTTATATAGCGCAATATCCACTTAATGTGCTCAAAGCGCTTTACAAGGGGTCCCTGGTCAACAGCAACATTTAACATGTAGGACGAGACATGACGCCTGTTAGGCAATATTACAATTTTTCGGATAAAGACAACGCTGTTAACGGCCAGGTACTCATTTTACACCTGAGCACGGTGAGAGAATGTGAGTAAAGAGTCTTTTCCAAGGACTCAACTATGCGTCGAGCGAGGTTCGAACCCAGGACCTTCCGATCCGAAAGCAAGTGTCATACCACAAGACCGCATAGCCGCACAACTAACGGTACGATTGCAGTACTGCATACCACATACTTATATTGATAATAACAAGAAATGAAGTGAGTAGGAAATGCCAGAAGACAAAAGAGAATAAAAAACTTCGCGGCGGCGATGGGGGCTCGAACTCAGTCAGTAGAGCGACCCTCTTCCCCAGCCAGGCGGAGTTGTCGTAACAGTAAGGTCGCGGGTTCCAGCCCCCATCATCGCCGCGAAGTTTTTATTCTCTATTGTCTTCTGGCATATTCCTACTCACTTCATTTCTGTTATTATAAGGACAGCGTAGACGTTGTCAATAATATTTCTCAAGGCTTGGTGGTAGTTTCATATAGATAGTATGCGCTTGGCTGAGAAGCTCATAACATTGCCATCCGGAAGTATAACCGACCAACACACAAAACTGTGTGTATCCATGTACGTTTATAGTCGGGTTAATACAGTTCAGTGAGCATTACTCATAAACGCGGATGGCAAAAATCAATAACAAAGACCTGAGTGACGTCATCTGCATACTGTCTATAGCCCATTATGTATGTATGAAGTCCATCAGAGCCATAAGGCCCAAAGAGCTGGAGTTTATTCCGGTTTCCATGATTGAAACTGACAAAACGTAATTGCTTTCTTTGCTTTGGATTGGATGCTAACCTCGCAAAAGTACTTCCCACCGGATCTAACAAACCCAGCTACCCAATCACTGCTGGGTTTACAAGGGGGGGGGGGGGGGTCACACAAAAAATCTCGACTTCGCCCGGAATCGATCTCAGTCCCTTTACGTGTGAAGCGAGTGCTCTACCAACTGAGGTATCTCGGAACCGATCATATATATTTAGCCATATATTTCTTCTCTTTCTCTCTCTCTCTCTCTCTCTCTCTCTCTCTCTCTCTTTCTCTCTCTCTCTCTTTCTCTCTCTCTCTTTCTCTCTCTCTCTTTCTCTATCTCTCTCTTTCTCCCCCTCTTTCTCTCTCTCTTTCTCTCTTTCTCTCTTTCTCTCTCTCTCTTTCTCTCTCTCTTTATCTCTCTCTTTCTCTCTCTCTCTCTCTTTCTCTCTCTCTTTTTCCCCTCTCTCTCTTTCTCCCCCTCTCTCTCTTTCTCTCTCTCTCTCTCTCTCTCTCTCTCTCTCTCTCTCTCTCTCTCTCTCTAATATCGTATCCTTTTACCCGGAATTTGAACCTTAAACTTTCAAGCCATAGATGTTTGATTGAACCACTTCGCCACTGACTTCTCTCTCTCTCTCTCTCTTTCTCTCTCTCTCTCTCACTCTCTCTCTCTGTCCACTCTTCAGTGCCAATAAATCGAGTACTCGTAAATGTATCTGTCGACTCCTTCAGGCGAATATAAAATCCGTTCTGTATATTTAGCCATCATATATTTCATGTCCCCCTGGCAATTTTGATCCATCTTCTCCCTCCTTCTATCCATGTTGATGAAGGGCGGTACAAGTTTGTACTCGGAGACCGAGTAGTCGTAGATTGGTACTGCATGCGAAGGAATTATGGCCATGGGGAATTTTGTGGCGATACTTTATTGATTCTTGAACGCTTGCCCGACCCGTAGGGTAGGGCATCGGGGCCGGACTGTCCATGGGACATACTTGGTAAGTACACGCTATTTTATTGGTGTGGGGGAGGGGAGGAGGGGGTTGTAGTAATAATATAACACGGGGCGAGAGATATGGAGAGCTAGCGTGAGTTATAAGATTGGGTATTGTCAATGTAGGGTATCCAGACCTGCCCAGCACTACGAAAAATTAGTAGAAATACGAATTTTTGTCTCCAGCTACAGAGCTGCATAGGTCTCTTTGACCGTAGTCATCGTTATGTCATAGCCTGATACTGAAATCCAAAAGGACTGGCAGTTTGATGTCATTATTTATTTTTTGCACCGCTTAGTGAATTGTCGTTAGTAGAGCTCATGGAAACAAGTTATTTCATTGGTTGAACTATTGAATACAAATCACGATTTGTTTTCATTTGCGGCGAAAGACTGGCATTTTGACGTCATTTTTTGGTCAGTATCAGGCCATAACTTTACGAAGGCCACGCTTTGACTCAATAATCTTGTTGAGAAGGAAAGTTTAGCTTCTTAGAACTTATATTCAGGACTTTGGAGCGTTTTTGGACCATGCTGAGAACAAATTGTTTATTTCCAAAGCAATTTAAAATGACTTTTTTCTCTCTTTCTCTCTCCCCCCCCCCCCCCCCCCCCATTTTTTTTTTGAAAACTACGATTTTTTTGAAATTTAAAGTTGGCAGCTCTTTGTAGCGAACATGACCCTGTCATATCGGTGGGAAATAAAGGGTCTTGGGAGAAATAATCATTCGCTTGAGGGATGACTTGTAGATAGACAGTGATATTTCCCTGTTGCTTTGGTTAGCATGAATCTTGGATTCTATGATGTTAACAAGAAATGAAGTTAGTTGGAAAGTGCCAGAAGACAACAGAGAATTAAAAAATTCGCGGCTGCGATGTGGGCTCCAACCCACGACCTTACTGGTTACTGGTACGACAACTCCGCCTGGCCGGGAGATCTTGATTCTATCGTATGAGCTATCGACGTTGGATAGCTCATACGGTAGAATCACGATCTCCCCGACCAGGCGGAGTTGTCGTACCAGTAAGGTCGCGGGTTCGAGCCCCAATCGACACCGAGCAGTTTTTATTCCCTGTTGTCTTCTGGCACTTTCCTGTTCACTTCATTTCTTGTTATTATCAACATAAGTGCCTGCTTCACTCACTTTTCTGAATTAATATTCACACCCCAATATAGGGAATGAGATTAGCGGAAGAGTAGCGTCCCTTGATTGGACGTCACCCATAGTCTGTGACGTCACCGGCGGAGAAGTTATTAGAGAGTGAAAGTCATGTTGGTTGTACGCGGAAGCGAGGACGAGAG
>NC_088366.1:51104392-51114392 GCF_034508935.2 Berghia stephanieae | reverse complement strand
AATTGTAAAAATATATTTTAAAAAAGATAAACGTACAAGCCATATAAATAAGACCATTCGAGCCGAATTATATCCCGGTTTCTATAGCAATACGTGGGCAGCAATTCCTTGCTATCTTTTTAATAGGATGCTAGTCTGTCGCAAAGTACTTTCTGCCGCCGGATCTATGACCCATTGACCCCAAAAGCAGCTGAGTGGATGGGAGTGGGGTTGAGAAAGGATAAAGGATGTGGGGTGGATTGGGGGGGGGGGGGGGGTTAATTCAGAAAAAAAATATCATGGATTGATTCACGGCCTTTTGCGTGTTTAGAGTTTATTCTCCTACTAAACCAGCTATCGGAATCCCCGTGGTCACTGGTGAAAAACAGCCGTCCGGAAAACTCCTATATTATACAGCGCAAGAAAAAACATCCCCCGTGCGGTGTCCAGGGTCCCTCAACTGAGAGGGTGCAAGAATAGCCCAACGGCAAGCCAAACGGCCAGTGCGCTTCATCGGTGGGGTCTTTCTGCCTGTCCAATATGTACCCGCTGTGGACAAGAACCTGAGACGGCAGAGCATCTAGTCGAACTGTGTGTTGTGACGATGCTACCGGCGGGTTTGTGACGGTACACGAATGCGGACCGGACTTTGCTGATTGGGTCGATCGCCATAACGTAGTAGTGTGAAAACCATAAGAGGTTGCTGCCAAGCCAGCGTGTCGTAAAAGGTGACTTATGGTGTGTGACTTCCTCTTTTTTGAGTCACGTGGTCCTCTAGGTTGGGGGTTGTCGAAGGGTTAACACCCTTTCCGGTAAACTCAAACCGTTACGGAAATGCAGACGGACAAAATCAAATCCTTTTTTTTTTTTAGCTTGGGCGACCGAAGAGTTCCTGCAATGACATAATTTATGAAAGACAACAGACAAAGTCGAGAAATAAAGACGCTGATATACAGAGAAGTGGTAAGACATGGAACGAGATAAAAAAAAAAGTTAGCTCGTGAAAGAGAAGGATGGAAACTGTTTGTCTGTGGCCTATACCCTGACCCGGGTTGAAAAAGGCAATGATGATGATGAAGAAGAAGACAAATATGAAAATATGATCACAAGAAATGTCACCCGTCTGGTATTTTGATTTATAGAGATTAAGTTATCCCCCCTATCTATTTTAAACCTCAGGAATGAGAGAAATTCAACGTTTGACGTCACTACTCCAGTTTATTTTCATCTTCTTCCTATACATAAATACACACTACACATATACATATGAAAATTGACCTAAAGTAATATAAATGTTTTTTTTTTACATGATAAAATACAAATACATCTATAAATAAAATTCATGAAAACCTGGTTTAATTTGTCTTAATGCTTATCTAGTCACTAATGGCTTTTTATTTATTGAAATGTTCTATTGAGGAATATGAATAATTAGACTTATTGATGTGACAAAATCTAAAATGGCATGTGTGAGACCCTTAATTAAATAGTAATGTATAACAAATGAATAGAACAGATTCAAAATAGATAAAAATACCAAATAAGGAACGTTTCAGGATCATAAACCCTCTTCAGCAAATAACAAAAATAGTTAAAACGCCAATACATCAATTAAAGAACGGACAGATGGCAGCAGCTTCTAATGGTTCTCAGACAACTATGTTATGACGATCTATCCAGGATGTAGACTCATTACCGCACTCGCGCACCCTGGCAAACCCGCCGGAAGCTTCGTCACACAAGGTACTGTTTAACTAGATGCTCTTCGGTTTCAGCCTTTTTGACCACAGGGGTTACATGTTGGACGGATGGCAAGTCCCCACTGATGTTAGTGAGTGTGCTGTTAAGCAGGACAGGCGGCAAAAGATGCTTGGCATGTCTAGTTAGCAAAGTACGATGTCGATTTTATGTCTGCATTTCAAGCGATTTACTGGGGGGGGGGGGGGGGGGGGGGGTAATTGGCTGAAGAAGGGTTTTGAGGCCGAAACGTTCCATGTTTGTTATTTTGTTATTCCTTGAATCTGTTTTTATATTCATTTTTTTAATACATCAAACCAAAACATTGTTATTAACCGATTTTCCATTTAGACGGACTTGTAATCAATCACCATTGTATTACCAAAAACCATCAGAAGACCAAGAAGGAAATGGTACACTTTCATTTGGGGGGAGCTTTCTACGACAGATAATAAACGAGACCATTGACTCCCCACTGTTTGTAGATTATCATTGGATGTCCCTTTCGGTACCGGAAAGTATCCACCCCTCAATAATAGACCCCGGTAGCCATCTCCTCTTGGCGCCTTGTTATATGTCGTAGTTAGTCTTCATAGTAATTTTTGGTTCGTTCGTTAGTCAAATTGTTTAGTGTACTCTCAGACGTAAATAGAGTTTACACTTTGTAAAGCGCTTTGAGCACATTTAGTGGATATTGCGCTTATATAAAAGCTCTAGTGTGTGTGTGTATGTGTGTGTGTCTGTGTGTGTTTGTGTGTGTGTGTGTTTGTGTGTGTGTTTGTGTGTGTTTGTGTGTGTGTTTGTGTGTGTGTTTGTGTGTCTGTGTGTGTTTGTGTGTGTTTGTGTGTGTGTTTGTGTGTTTGTGTGTGTTTGTGTGTGTTTGTGTGTGTGTGTGTTTGTGTGTGTTTGTTTGTTTTTGTGTTTGTGTTTGTGTGTGTGTGTGTGTGTGTGTGTGTGTGTGTGTGTAGACTGCTAACCTCGATGTGATGAGTAATGGCCGTAGTAGGTCTGTAAACAAACTAGTAAACAATCCGATTGATACGCAGTCAAGGGGAAAAGTTTCGTGAGATAATAAGTATTCCCAGATGTGTGCTTGTGTCATGTTATATAATGGAAGGTAATAATATCCCATTGAAGCGATAAGTAAAGTTGTTGTTCTTTTCTTGTTTTTTTTTTTGTTCGTGTTTTTTTTTTGTTGTTGTTGTTGTTGTTCTTATTTTTTAAATTATAATTTACGAGAACAGAACGTAGTTGTCCCTTGCCTTAAGCCCCCCATAGACGCCGACATCCGCTGGTAGCGGGACGGATGACCTAGTCGCTGTGACCCGATCCCTGCGTTTATCGCAGATGATTTTTGCCCACATACGGGGAGATATTTTTTTAGGCGATCGGCGATCGGGGGCGTGGCAGTATAAAAAAGTGGACATATTTTTTCGGATTTTCGCTGTTTTCACATCGGATTCGTGATCAGCGTCAAATTTACAATAGATTTGATACTAATAACTGTGTGTTTACTCCAAAAAATGGTGAAATTAGAAATAAATTTTAATTAATAGTGAGGCTACGATCCCAGTTACTGTCTGTTATTCTATCTTTCGTCTTGCGCACAATAGTGATTACTTCTCACTAAATTATATCAATTAGACTGTTGAAGGAACGAAATTGACATCATTCCACTCTTTGTTATTGTATTAAGGCAGTCATTTTGGTAATTAGTTCTCACTAAATTATATCAATCAGACTTTTAACTTTCAAGGTTACTTGTAGTTTTGTGTGACGGTACGTTATTTCCGACTGGTGGATGTTGTGAGCATTTTACCTAAACTCATAGCATCAATAACCGTCCAAGATATTCCCATCATATGTAGCAATAGCTATAAGAGAGAGAGAGAGAGAGAGAGAGAGAGAGAGAGAGAGAGAGAGAGAGAGAGGAGAGAGAAAGAGAAAGAGAGAAAAATTTACTTGCGCTATATATACCGCTATATTCAATAAAGGTGCTCAAATCACTTTATAAGGGTCTTTGGCCAACATAAAAACATGTTAGACGAGACATGACTGTTAAGCGATATTGCAATTGTTTCCCGACAGAGACGACGCTGTAAACAGCGAGGTACTCATTTTAACAGTGAACAAGGTGAGAGAATGCGAGTAGAGAGCCTTTTCCAAGGACTCAATTATGCGCCACTCAGAGTGTTGTATATTTTCTTACGCCATTTTCTTTATTGCAACAAAGAGCAGGAATTATCGGGCAATTTTCACAGATACCAAAAAGCCCGCAATTTGTTGTGTATTTTGAACGGAAGTAATCTAGAGAACGATGACGTGAGATAGGTTGGATTTCTTTGGTGACTGTCAAAGAGGAAGCATCATGTTTTATTTGTAAACAACCTTGCCTGTAAATAAAGTGTTTAAAAGTATCTTTGGAGACTCAGTTCAATTTATTGACTAACATTTTGGTGCCGAAACCCGGGATCCTCTAGATTTTCGTTAATTGGACTGTGTGTTTTGTTTGAGAAGAAGCAGGCAAGTAGATATTCAGTTGACAGTCGTTGGTTTAATTTTCCTCCATTGTTGTTAGAAGAGGCGACGTAGTGTCCTCCAGTGTATTCGATACCACTAGTTAGTATGGAAGAAGCGAAAAAACGCAGGTCTGCGACGAAAGGATGGCTTTCACGTGAGATTCTGAATCTAAAACAGCTTGTTGCCAGATTCGACGTTTCTTCAGCTGAATTGGCCGACGCATTGGCAGATTTTAAAAGGCGACAAGATAAGTTAACATCAGTGCAAGAAGAACTCGAACTGTTGTTCCTTTCTGAAGAGGACTTGCAGCGTGACATTGAAAATGAACATTCATTCCTACTTGAGTGCAGATCGGCTAAGGCGGCTGCAGAAATGAAACTAGTTGAGATTCAGACCTCCATGGAACCGGAGCGCAGTGTGAACGCTAACAATAGTGAAACGCAGGACAATGGATCAGGGCGTTTTAATCCTAGTGCAGCAAACTTGCCAAAAATACAACTGGCAGGTTTTTCGGGGGATTACACTGAGTGGCCTTCGTTCTTTGATTCGTTTCGAGCGCTTATTGATGAAGCGACGCTATCTGATATCACCAAGTTTTCGTATCTGCAATCACTGTTGTCGGGAGAAGCCCTTTCGTGTATCAAAGGACTAAGTTTGACCGGAGAAAATTATCGTCACGCACTTAAAATTCTTCGACAACGTTACGATAGAAAAGAAAAAATAGTTTTCGACCATATTCAAAAACTTCTGGCAACTGAGGTCAACGTAAGGAATGTGAAAAATATGTGGACTTTTTACAACCTAGTTCAGTCACACATTCGGAGTTTAGAGAACTTTGGAATTTCAGGGGGACAGTATGGGGTAATTTTGACACCCCTGATATTGAGTCGACTGCCAAGTGATTTTCGTATGGAATGGGCCCGGACGAGCGACAAACGAGAGTCGGACTTACTCTTTTTGATGGATTTTCTCCACGGCGAAATTCAAAGACGGGAACGTTCCCAACATTTCAATTTACCACCAACACACGAAAAAGCAAGGGTGGCAGTGGCGTACGAGAAAAGGAAGAACACTGCGTCTGCGTTGATGACAAGTGAAAAAAGAGACAATCAGAATCGTGCTTGTGTTTGTCTTTTCTGTGGTAAAAGGGACAGCCATTACAGTGATAAATGTCCACAGCTGGCGGAAATGGACACTGAAAAAATTAGAGAGAAAACAAAGAACAGTAATCTTTGTTTCAAGTGTTTCCGGCCTTCACATTTGGCTAAGAATTGTAGATTCAAATGTTCGATTTGCCATAAAGGTCACCATAAGGTGTTTTGTTACCAAAATCAGAGTGCTGCCAAACAAAACACAAACAGAGCTGAAGACAGTGCAAATGAAAATGGGGGGTCAGGCAACTGCGTGATTTACGCCAAGTCTGAGTTTACAGGAAGACAGACTGTCATGCAAAGCTGCAAAATGAAAGTCAATTATGTTGACGTTTTTGTTTTGTTTGACAGCGCTGCTGATAAAAGTTACATCTCATCCTCCTGTGTGAAGAGTTTAAAACCCAAATTTATTGGTAAGGAGGAGACATCATTTTTCACCTTTGGTGGGGGCAGACCATCAGAAAAAAGAGAAAGAAATGTTTATGAAGTTTCCTTTCAGGGTCTGAAGGGAAAGCAGTCGAAAGTCTGTTTGACAGAAATTGGTGAAATTTGTGGCACATTATACAGGCCAGGGGTGAATCTTGATTGTCTTGCTCAGATTAAGTCTCAGGTGGGCTCAGATTTGGAATGGGGAGATGAGTATGACAAGGGTCAGAGATTGAGAGTGGATGTTTTGATTGGACTTGATAATTATTGGGAGTTAATAATACCAGGTAAGGTAATAAACAGTGAGATTGGACTTGTGGCTCAAGAGACCATTTTCGGTAAGTGGATCCTTTCTGGATCATGGCATTCCCCTGAAGTAAAGGGCAAAAACTCCCATTCACAATTTTTGACACTGGGTTGTGTAAGTGATAGTACAGTGAAGAAATTCTGGGAGCTTGAGGCAATTGGGATCTTGGATGATTCGAACCACGGGGTCAATGCAGAAGTAGGGAACCCCGTATGGGAAGAATTTAGGAAAAGTGTAAAGTTTGTAGATCAGAGGTATGAAGTTGCATTGCCATGGAAGGACGGGGTCATGAAGTCAGAGTTACAGAACAATTTTCAATCTGCAAAAAGTAGAGTTGAAAAGCTTGACAGGAAGCTGGGTGATGACACCAGATATGCTGATGTATTCAAAGCTCTTGAAAAGGAAGGAGTGATACATGAGGTTCCCTTGGACGAAATGCAGCCAGAAAACAGACCAGTTTATTACATACCTCACTATCCAGTAATCAAAGAAGAGAGCGTCACGACCAAGGTCAGACCTGTGTTTGACGCCTCATGCCGTGGATCGAATGGAATATCATTGAATGATTGCGTTCATGCCGGTCCCAATCTGTTACCCAATTTGGCCGATGTCCTCCTTAGATTTCGAAGATGGCCGGTAGCCCTGACAGCAGATATCAAGAAGGCATTTCTTCAAATTAGATTGAAAAAGGAAGACCAAGACGTACAGAGGTTTCTTTTGAAGGAAGGCCAAAACATGAGAGTGATGCGCTGTGAACGAGTGATCTTTGGATGTACCTCATCACCATTTTTGTTGATTGCAACAGTCAGACACCATCTCAACAAGTATGAGAAGTCAAGGATTCTGGAAGAGATGAAAGATAACTTCTACATGGATGATCTTCTCACTGGAGCAGATGACATTGACCAGGCATGTGAAATGCAGAAGACAGCATCCAAAATCATGTCAGAAGCAAACATGCAGCTGTGCAAATGGAATTCTAACAGTTTGGCAATAAAAGAAAGAGTTCAAAAAGATTTTAGAGATGGAGTCATGCCACAGAGTGACACAACCAAAATTTTGGGATTGAAGTGGAATCCGACGGCTGATGTTTTTGAATTTATGGGTTATCCTTTTCCAACAGATGTTGTGGTAACCAAACGGTTAGTTTTGAGTTTGATGTCCAGAATTTTTGATCCGCTGGGCTTCCTCGGTCCTTTCACTATAACAGCAAAGATTGTCTTCCAAGAACTCTGGAAATTGGGAGTGGAATGGGACGAAGAAATCCCAGACAGCCTAGAAAAACGGTTTTCAGCATGGATGCATGAATTGTCCATATTGTCGACATGGGCAGTACCAAGGTGTTTGGTGTTGTGCACCTGGATCAACAAGAAGAGTTTAGAAATGCATTGCTTTTGTGATGCGAGTGAAAAGGGGTATTGTACAGCTGTGTATTCAAGTGTGAAGGAAGAAGATGGACGACAGAGGATGACATTGGTTATGGCCAAGTCACGAGTGGCACCAGTAAAACAGGTCACCTTGCCTCGTTTAGAATTGTTGGGTTGTCTGTTGGGAGCCCGTCTCCTTCGTTTTGTAATGAAAGAATTACAACTGCCAGAGGAAACAAATTACAGATGCTGGACAGACTCGATGGTTGCTCTACACTGGATACGCAGTGATTCCTCAAAGTGGAAAACCTTCATTGCAAATAGAGTTTCTGAAATCCAACAACTTACTTCCCCCTCAAATTGGCAGCATTGCAAGGGATCAGAAAATCCTGCTGATTTGGGAACACGAGGAGTGACAGCAAATACCTTGATGCATTCGTCTGAGTGGATAAATGGGCCAACAGATTTTTTGGAGAAGGAAAGTCAAGAAGAGAAAATCCAAGATGAAGCGGAAGTCAACATGATATGTTCCTCAAAGTGCCAAGAGATGACACTACAAAGCAACACCCTTAGTGCAGTGCCTCTGCTACCGTTTGAACGGTGGGGAGGCTTCTCAAAGTCTATCAGAGTAGTAGCGTGGGTGCTAAGATTTATCAGTAATTGCCGTCAGAAAGCACGCGCAGATAGAGAATACTCAGAGTGTCTCGAGGTTGAAGAGATAGTTAAAGGGGAAGAGGGTGCTTTTGAGAACAGTTCCCAGCTCAGTATTTTTCTGAAGAAGTGAGACAAGTTCAATTGGGGAACAGGGTGACTAAGGGGTCTCCGTTGCGTAAATTGAATCCTTTCATTGATGAAGATGGTCTCTTGAGGTTGCAAGGACGACTTCAGTTTGCTTCAGCGTCATTTGAGTGCAAACACCCAATTATTTTGCCGAAATGTCATGTTTCAGAGTTATTGACAAGTCGTGAGCATTTAGAATCGAAGCACGCAGGTGTTCCACACATGATATCTTCTATCCGGAACGAGTTCTGGATAATCGGGTTGAGAACATTAGCAAGAAAAGTAAAAAGGCAGTGTGTCAGGTGCTCTAGATATGACTCTTTACCATGCCAACAGCCAATTGCTCCTCTCCCCAAGGAGAGAATTAGCAGATCTGAACCCTTTTCTGTAACAGGGGTAGACTTTGCCGGGCCTATATTTACCGCAGACTTTGTTGAGAAAAAGCACTACATTTGTTTGTTTACATGTGGTGTAACAAGGGCCATTCATTTGGAGCTTGTGGACAGTTTAACAGTTGAACAGTTCATGATGGCATTCAAACGATTTGTGTCAAGAAGACGTTTGCCAGTGACTGTTATGAGTGATAATGCTAAAACTTTTCAGTCAGCGTCAAGAAAATTGGCAGAAGAATATGGTGATAAAAGTCCCAAATGGAAGTTTATCAAACCTAGAAGCCCATGGGTTGGAGGAATTTGGGAACGCCTTGTCCGTTCTGTTAAGTCCAGTTTAAAGAAAAGTATCAGTACCAGATGCCTTACAAAATCAGAACTTATCACACTGTTATGTGAAATAGAAATGTGTGTCAACAGTCGTCCACTCACATTTGTTGGGGACACGCTAGATAGCTGGGAAGCTCTCACTCCTAATCACTTTCTTATTGGTGGAAACATGGCCGCCATGGGTTCGAACCTTAGCCCTGAGAGTGTAACGGCAAATGACTTGCGCCAAATGGCAGCATCGAGGTCAGAAGAGTTAGAGAAATTTGGTCTATTTGGAGACAGAGTTATATCAGAGAGTTACCTCATGCTCCTATGGCAAAAGCTAAGGGGAGTCTGAAACTGAACGATGTTGTTATCATCAGAGAAGACAATTGTTCAAAATTGTATTGGCCACTTGGTAGAGTGACAAAGCTAATTCCCAGTAAAGACAAGCTTATAAGAACAGTAGAAGTGAAAACAAAGAAAGGGTCGTTTATTAGACCAATACAAAGACTGCATCTTCTTGAACTAGAAGGCAGATGGTCTATGAGTGATGATACCGAGGCTGATTCACAGCGACCAGAAAGTAGTGATGGTTCGAACCTTCCTAAAGAAGTAGGAGTTAGTGTTGGACAGGAAAACTATGGAGTTCGAACAAGAGCAGGGCGCATCTTGAAGCCTAAATGTATTTTTAGCCTCTAGACGTATTGTATCATCCTATTATTTCCATATATTCAGTTATATTGTGTTTCGATTAGTAGTCTTATATATAAAGACGTGTTTGCTATGTTTAATCTAATGTATATTGATGGTATAATTTTGCTCTCCCAAATAGCTAAGATGGTTTATTATTGTTGTCAGTAGTGGCAGCTTTATGCATACGACTAATACTAATACATAATGAGTTGATCAAAACGAATGGGCATTTCCTGAAGATGGGTTATTGCCGCGTTGCTATCCTTTTTTATGGGGGTTTGATTGCATTTTATAGTTTTTCAGTTGAAATTATTTTAATTCCTTGCATCATTTTAGTTT
>NC_088366.1:51096892-51099392 GCF_034508935.2 Berghia stephanieae | reverse complement strand
CTCCCATCGTGCATGAGAGTCGTCAGATACGTCTACTACAACATTCTTATTCAAGAAAAAAAGAAAAAGAAAAAAAAAAAAACCATTATTATTGAATTGTAAGCATCAATTTCTTAGAAGAAAACGGATACTTTGGACGTTTCGGGTTCCCCTTAAATCAACAAAACAGGATGAATGAAACACTCCAGACGAATGAGAAAAATGTCAACTGTTTCTGTTTTCGTCTATTAAATTGAAGCTTTCAATTCAATATTTAGCGTTATTTTTTACTTCGAGCTTCAAGCAGCAACATTTTCATTATTCAAGTATATAACTTCTCTTATAAAATCAATGAATTAAACAGTTGTCTTCTCTCGTGCCTTAGAGGCGTCCCCTGCCTAAAACAAATTAAATTAAATGCATCCTATTCTCGAGAAGTGGCCGAGTGGTTAAAGCAATGTACTGTAATTCGGAAGCTCCCGGGTTCGAGCGTGGCCTTCGTAAAGTTATGGCCTGATACTGACCAAAAAATGACGTCAAAATGCCAGTATTTTGCCACAAAAGAAAACAAATCGTGAGTTATATTCAATAGTTCAGCCAATGAAATAACATGTTTCCATGGGCTCGACAAACGACAACTCACTGGACGGTGCAAAAAACAAATAATGACGTCAAACTGCAAGTCCTTTTGGATTTCAGTATCAGGCTATAACATAACGATGGCTACGGTTCGAGCCCAGCTTCAGGCACTTTCGTTTTTTTTCCTTGGGCAAGATGATTAACCCCCAATTTGCTCACTTGGACAATCTGGGTGATATCCCTGTTTACCCCAGACATCCTGTTTAATGGAATATCTATATAGGGAATGATATTAGCGGAAGAGTAGCGTCCCTTGATTGGACGTCACCCATAGTCTGTGACGTCACCGGCGGAGAAGTTATTAGAGAGAGAACGTCGTGTTGGTTGTGCGCATGCGTCTCTCGTCCTCCCTTCCTAATCAAGGGACGCTACTTTTCCGCTAATCTCATTCCCTATTGCTTCATGGAATGCCTAGGCGATGGTATTCAAAAAAAAAAAAAAAAAGTGAGCTTTTATATAGAGCAATAATATCCACTTAACGTACTCAAAGCGCTTTACAAGGGGGCCCGGCTAACATCAAGATTTAACATTCAGGACGGGACATGGCGCCTGTTAGGCGATATTACAATTTTTTTCGGACAGAGACAACGCTGTTAACGGCCAGGTACTCATAATCATTTTACACATGAGTACGGTGAGAGAATGTGCGTAAAACGCCTTCATCAAGGACTCAACTATGCGTTGAGCGAGGCTCGAACCCAGGACCTTAAGATACGAAAGCGAGTGTCATACCACTAGACCACATAATATGGTATCTTATGGTGTCATGGAGGACGGGCCGGATATTGATTTATTCACGGGAAACAACTTAACTAATCATGATGAAATCAATATATTAAACAATTGTCTCCCTTGCTGCTTGCTCCACACGCAAAGGAACTGAGATCCATTCCGTCTTGTGAAGTCGAGTTATTCCCCCCCCCCCCCCCCCCCCCCCCCATCCACCAAGAAGCAGAATCCGTTACATTTGGTCGAACGCACTTTGCGGTAGACTAGCGTCCTATCCTAACATTGGCAAACAATTAATAGAATCCGTTTCATTCAAGCTACTGAAACCGGGATAAACTCTGGCTATTTGAGCTTACTTTCTGTGATGGATCTCAGCTCCAAATGATACTGTCTTGGACAGGCAATGAAATGGGACAGAGAAGAGAGTGAGAGAGAGAGAGAGAGAGAGAGAGAGAGGAGAGAGAGAGAGAGAGAGAGAGAAAGAGAGAGAGGTGGGGGGAGAAGGAGAGAGAGAAGGAGAGAGAGAGAGAAGAGAGGGAGAAGATAACAGAAGAGAGAGAGAGAGAGAGAGAGAGAGAGAGAGAGAGAGAGAGGGGGGGGGAGAGGAGGAGGAGAGAGAAGAAGAAGAAGAAGAAGAAGAAGAAGAAGAAGAAGAAGAAGAAGAAGAAGAAGAAGAAGAAGAAGAAGAAGAAGAAGAAGAAGAAGAAGAAGAAGAAGAAGAAGAAGAAGAAGAAGAAGAAGAAGAAGAAGAAAAAGAAAGAAGAAGAAGAAGAAGAAGAAGAAGAAGAAGAAGAAGAAGAAGAAGAAGAAGAAGAAGAAGAAGAAGAAGAAGAAGAAGAAGAAGAAGAAGAAGAAGAAGAAGAAGAAGAAGAAGGAGAAGAGAAGAAGAAGAAGAAGAAGAAGAAGAAGAAGAAGAAAAAGAAGAAGAAGAAAGAAGAAGAAGAAGAAGAAGAAGAAGAAGAAGAAGAAGAAGAAAGAAGGAGAAGAGAAGAAGAAGGAGAAGGAGAAGGAGAAGAGAAGAAGAAGAAGAGAAGAAGAAGAAGAAGAAGAAGAAGAAGAAGAAGAAGAAGAAGAAGAAGAAGAAGAAGAAGAAGAAGAAGAAGAAGAAGAAGAAGAAGAAGAAGAAGAAGAGAAGAAGAAGAAGAAGAAGAAG
>NC_088366.1:51084392-51089392 GCF_034508935.2 Berghia stephanieae | reverse complement strand
CGTCATTTGTTAGTCAGTCTCAGGCTATAGATAGAATGCGCTTGGCCAAGAAGCTCATAACATTGCCATCCGGAAGTATAACGGACCAACACACAAAACTATGTGTAACCATGAACTTTTATAGCCTGGTTAATACACTATAGTGAGAATCACTCACAAACGCGGATGGCAAAATACAATAACAAAGGCTTGAGTGACGTCAAGCGCATACTATCTATAAGTTAACGATGGCTACGGCCTGTGGCTATGTGCTCCTATTGTACGCATGATATTCGTCTTTGGACCTGAAGATCCCGGCTTGAGGGTGGCCTTCGTAAACTCTTCATGGCCTGACACAGATATAGCATGACACAAGAACGCTCTAGGACCGGCAATTGGACGTCATTTTTTAGGTTTGTGCAGCGTCTAGTGAGTTGTCGTTAGTAGAGCTCAAGAAAATAAGTTATTTCATTGGTTGAACTATTGAATACAACTCACGATTTGTTTTCTTTTGTGGCAAAAGACTGGAATTTTGGCGTCATATTTTGGTCAGTGTCAGCGTCGCCATCGTTAACTTATAGCCCGACACTGACCAAAAAATGACGTCAAATTGCCAGTCCTAGAGGATTCTTGCGTAGTCATCGTTAACTTATAACCTGACACTGACCAAAAAATGACGTCAAAGTGACAGTATTTGGCCACAAAAGAAAACAAATCGTGAGTTGTCTTCAATAGTTCAACCAATGGGAACACTTGTTACCATGAGCACTACTTAGGACAAATCACTAGGCAGTGCAAGAACCAAATAATGACGTCAAAATTCCAGTCTTTTTGGGTTTCAGTGTCAGGCTATAACTTAACGATGTCTACGTTCAGTGTCAGGCTATAACTTAACGACGGCTACGGTGTCAGGCTATACTTTTACGATGGCTACGCTGACACTGACCAATAAATGACGTCAAAGGACAAGTCTTTGACATCTTAAGAACACAAATCGTGAGTTGTATTCAACAGTTCAATCAATGCGACCATTTGTTTCCTTGAGCTCTACTAACGACAATTCGCTAGACGGTGCACAAACCTTTAGAATGACGTTAAACTATAAGTCCTGGTTGACTCTTGTGTCAGGCTATAGATAGAATGAAATTTACGTCACTCGCTTCTTTGCTATTGTATTTTGCCATCCACGTTTATGAGTAATTCTCACTAAGTTGTATTATGCCGACTATAACAGTTCACGGTACCACATAGTTTTATGTGTTGATCCTTTTACTTCCGGATGGCAATGGTGTGAGCTTCTTAGCCAAACGCACATTATCTATAGATAGTATGCAGATGACGTCACTCAGGCCTTTGTTATTGTTTTTGTCATCCGCGTTTGTGAGTTGTTCTCACTAAACTGTATTAACCAGACTATAAAAGTTCATGGTTACACAGTTTGTGTGTTGGTCCATTATACTTACGGATGGCAATGTTGTGAACTTCTTGGCCAAGCGCATTCTATCTATACGTTAATGATGGCTGCGGTTTGAGGGTGGCCTTCGGCAACTCATGACCTGACACTGACCAAAAAAATGTCAACAGACAAGTCTTTGGCGACAGAAGAAAACAATTCGTGAGTTATGTTTAACAGTTCAACCAATGGGATCGCTTGTTTCCTTGTTTACTACTACAGACAACTCACTAGGCAGTCCACAAACCTAAAATTGACGTCAATTTGTGTAGGGTATGGAGGGAGTGGTAGTACCTTTCGGTGAGAGACTGTCGCATCTTCGGATGGTCAGGATCCACTGGTCCACACCTGCATATCTAGCTCATGTCTGGCTCCTAGAAGCTGTAGTGCACGCAGCGGCCACACCCGGGACCGGGTCTCGACTGACCTGCGAAACGACATTGAGTGACTCGCGTAGTAGGGTAGAATAGGTAATGTCTCACCTTTTAGTGCACAAAGTCTGGATATGGTTAGGTAAAAGTAGGCGTAGACAGCAAGTCTGTGGTAGACAAAGAGGCGCGTCTGAGACAAAATTAGATAGCGGCTACCACCGTGGAAAAGGGGGAAACCTTACCACGTATCATTCATAGTTAGTCATGGCTAGTCAGAGATATAGTGTTAGAGATGCTTGTGACGTTGGGCCCCCTGCAACTAAGTATCAAGCTGTAAATATGTACAGGGAAGAGGAATTAAGTAATGTCCAAAAGATGGCACCTTATGACGTTTCTGGTGGAAAGCCCTCGGGAAAGCCAGAGACTGATCTACCTACCTTGAAGACAAGAAATGTTCCTTTAAAAATTGGCACGTGGAATGTGAGAACACTTGCTCAAGCAGGAAAGCTCCATAATCTAATTATGGAGGCAGAGGCGATGAATATGGATATCCTTGGTGTCTCAGAGACAAGATGGAAAGACAATGGAATAATAAAAAGAGACAGCCACACTTTTATTTACTCCGGAAATACTCAGCACAACAGAGGCGTTGGCATCCTGATGAAAAACAAAATTGCTAAATCAGTAACTGGGTATTGGCCCGTGAATGACCGTATCCTAATGTGCAAAATCCAAGCTAAACCTTTTGATTTAGTGCTCCTACAAATTTATGCACCAACGAGTGATCACCCAGATGAGGAGGTCGAGGCACATTATGAAAATGTAAACAAGGCCCTCAAATGCATAAAATCAAGTGACATTGTTGTCGTAATGGGGGATTTCAATGCGAAAGTTGGAAACGCAGCAATCTCACCATGCATGGGAAGTTGTGGTCTAGGAGAGTCCAACGAGAGGGGTGAACGTCTGGTCCAATTTTGCGAGTCCCACGACATGACCATAATAAACACCATATTCAAACAACCAAAGAGGCGCCTATACACTTGGAAGAGCCCAGGAGATATATACAGAAACCAAATAGATTATTTTCTCATCAAAACCAGATTCAAAAACTGTGTGACCCAATGTAAAACTTTCCCGGGTGCTGACATTGGATCGGACCATGTTCCCATCATGGTGAAAATAAAAGTTAAATTAAAAATTCCCAAACAGAAAAGGGACGTACACATAAAGTACGACCTAGCTGAACTTAGAAACGAGGAGCTAAGAGCGAAATATGCTGTAGAAGTAGAAAATACGTATTTTTGTCTTATGGAAGAACAAGAAGACACAAATAAAGAAACAGAAGAAACGTATAAGAGTAGAATTGATAAACAATGGTCCTCTCTTAAAGGTGCAATAACAACTACAAACGAGAAAATGCTAAACAAAAAATCTAAAGAGGCAAAGAAAGAATGGATGACGAATGAGATTTTGAATCTTATGAGAGAACGGAAACATTCAAAGGGCACCCCTAGGTACAATGAACTGGACAAATCAGTAAAGAAAAAGTGTATCCAGGCTAAAAAAGACTGGCTTGATGAAAAGTGCCACCGTATTGAGAAGCTATCACATGAGAGAAACCCTGGACCAATGTTTGCTGAAATCAAGAAATTCACATATAAAAACGCTCAATCTGGCGGTTGCATCAAAGATAAATCAGGTAGACTCCTCTTTGAGGTGGAAGAAATCGCCAATAGATGGAAAGAATACGTGAAGGAGCTATTCAATGCGGACAGAGGTGACAACCATATACAGTCCTTTCTACGGGGACCCACAATCCTAAGATCAGAAGTAGAGAAAGCCCTATACTGCATGAAAACAGGGAAGGCAAATGGAATAGATGGGGTGTCAACAGAAATGCTGCAAGCACTGGGTGAATTTGGTGTTGATGTGATAACGGACCTTATGAATGAAATATACGAGTCAACGCACATCCCAGAAGACCTTCGCACTTCTATCTTCATACTGCTACCCAAGAAAGCGGGTGCAATTGAGTGTTCGGACTACAGAACAATCAGTCTTATGTGCCATCTACTGAAACTCCTCCTGACAATAATCCTGAAAAGAATCTCATCAAAAGTAGATCGTGAGATTTCAGAACAGCAAACTGGATTCAAAAAGAACAGTGGCACCAGGGAGGCAATTTTCGACTTAAAAATCCTGTCAGAAAAATACTTAGAGGTCCAAAAAGACATATATGCCTGTTTTATCGACTACTCAAAGGCATTTGATTCTGTTAGTCATCAGAAACTTATCCAGGACCTTGTGGCAATAGGTGTGGAAGAGAATGATGTGGCTCTAATCGCTAATCTGTACTGGCAGCAAAAGGCTCAGATAAAAGTGCAGGCAGATACAACAGATGCAATTGAAATCAAGAAAGGAGTGCGCCAGGGATGTGTTATGTCTCCTTGCTTGTTTAATTTATACACAGAGTCTATATTTCGGCAAGTAGAAACAGCACAAGGGTTGAAGGTTGGTGGCCACAACATCAACAATTTACGTTACGCTGACGATACTGTCCTGTTGGCGGAAAGTAAGGAAGACCTACAGAAGCTAATTTCAAAAGTGAACGAAGAGGGTAAAGAAAAGGGGCTGTTCATGAATGCGAAGAAGACAAAAACAATGGTGATAACAAAAAAGAAAAAGCCCATAGACATAGATATAGAAATAGAAGAGTGTCCAGTGGAACAAGTAAAGGAGTTCACGTACTTGGGGCAGTTGGTAACATCCGATGCAAAGTCTGACAAAGAGATCAGGAGACGAATAATGCTGGCCAAAAATGCGTTCAGGAAACTAAAGGCAATCCTCAACAACACAAATATCTCCATCAGAACACGAATGAGATGCACCAAATGCTATGTGTGGTCCATTTTCTTTTATGGTTGTGAAACGTGGACACTAACCGCACAGACAGAACAACGTATTGAAGCTTTTGAGATGTGGACGTACAGGAGAATACTGAAAATACCTTGGACAGCAAGAAAAACAAACATCGAAGTCCTCGACCTAATGGGCCAAAAACAAAAAGAACTTCTTTTGACTGTGAAGCACAAAAAGCTGTCATATTTTGGACATATGCGAAGACATGATAGTCTCGAAAAAAGGATAATGGAGGGAAGAATTGAAGGAAAGAGAGGCAGAGGAAGACAAAGGAAATC
>NC_088366.1:51079392-51081892 GCF_034508935.2 Berghia stephanieae | reverse complement strand
TGAATGGGATGAGAGTCGTTCTTGTTGATGATGGTGGTTGTTGTTGTAGAGGGGGGAGGGGGGAATGGTGGATGGTGGTTGTAGTTGTAGAGAGCGGTGGGTGGATGGTGGATGGTGGATGGTGGTGGCATTGACGGCGACACACACACACACACACACACACACACACAGAGAGAGAGAGAGAGAGAGAGAGAGAGAGAGAGAGAGAGAGAGAGAGAGTTCAATATACTCATTCTTTGAGTACACATACATCCCTGATGCTATGTTATGAGCTGGTCACTGGACTATAACTCTTATGATAACCACCTCGCGCCGTATTGCTACCTGTTGACACCCGACCAATTCTGTTAAGAGTGTTTAATAATATAATATAATATAATGTAGATGGTACGAAATGGACGTCACTCAGCTCTTCGTTATTGTGTTTATACAGCCATTTTGGTGATTAGTTCTCGCTGAATTATATAAAACAGACTATTAAAAAGTTCAAGGTCACACACATATATTGTTTTGTGTGTTGGTACGCCGTTATATCCGGGTAGCGCATGTGGTGAGTATTTTAACTAAACGCTTCGTATCAACCGAGGCTGTTATGCTTTATATATATTATATAATGTTATATTATGTTATATTATATATATATATATATATATATATATATATATATATATATATATATATACATATATATATATATATATATATATATATATATATATATATATATATATATATATATATATATGTGTGTGTGTGTGTGTGTGTGTGTGTGTAAAAATAAATATTTATGCAATGTTTATTTCTTACTTTAATCCTGCACGCCTCAGTGCTGATCTTTCTTCTTTTGAAATCATTGAGTCGAGTTGGATCTAAGTTGGTGATAATAGAGTTATTATAGTGATTAACTCATTGGAGTCGACGCGCTCCAGCAGCTCGCTCAATAAATATCTGTAGAATTTCTTAGAATTCAATTCAATAGATAGTATGCGCTTGGCTAAGAAGCTCATAACATTGCCATCCAGAAGTGTAACGGACCAACACACAAAACTGTGTGTATCCATGAACGTTTATAGTCAGGTTAATACAGTTCAGTGAGCATTACACATAAACGCGGATGGCAAAAAACAATAACAAAGACCTGAGTCATCTTCGAACTATCTTTAATGTTCAAAACAGGTTGGTTTGTTTTTATTCAGAAAAGTTTTGAAGAATAAAGGAAGAAAAAAATACGGGGGGTGTCTGTGCTGTGTGTGTGTGTGTTTGTGTGTGTGTGTGTGTTTGTGTGTCTGTGTGTGTTTGTGTGTGTGGGCGTGCAAACGATATTATAATATACCATGACTGATAATATCCGAACATAATTAATTTTAGGCTTAGTTCGATGTGCGTATAGATAGAACGAAGATGACGTCACTCTGGGTTTTGTTATTGTATTTTGCCATCCGCGTTTATAAGTAATTCTCACTAAACTGTATTAACCAGACTATAAACGTTCATTGTTACACATAGTTTAGTGTGTTGGTTCATTATATTTCGGGATGCGGCAATGTTATGAGTTTCTTAGGCAAGCGCATACTATCTATAGTATATGCAGGTCTGACTACGGAACTTAATTATTGGCTTGTTTTAACATTGTTGTAATGGACAATCTTTTGCGTTTGGTTTGAGAGTATTTCCATTACAACAATGAGCCCATAAAAATATGGGTGATCAGACCTTCGAATATGTATACGTTGCTGTGTGTTTTATAACAGGATATTGATTATGACATTGCAGCTAATCGTCTGAGCGTCAAAGCGAACAGGAAGCAAAAAGCTCACAGTTCTTGGGGGATTTATTATTCTCGACAGGTGGTGCACGGAAACGAATGTGTGGGTCTATAATAACAAGATGCTTTATTTAGGCTGCGGGTTATAACAGTTTGAGGTTTATAACAGTTTATGGTTTATACCAGTTTATGGTTTATACCAGTTTATGGTTTATAACAGTTTGTGGTTTATAACAGTTTGTGGTTTATAACAGTTTGTGGTTTATAACAGTTTGTGGTTTATAACAGTTTATGGTTTATAACAGTTTGTGGTTTATAACAGTTTGTGGTTTATAACAGTTTATGGTTTATAACAGTTTGTGGTTTATAACAGTTTATGGTTTATAACAGTTTGTGGTTTATAACAGTTTGTGGTTTATAACAGTTTATGGTTTATAACAGTTTGTGGTTTATAACAGTTTGTGGTTTATAACAGTTTGTGGTTTATAAAAGTTTGTGGTTTATAACAGTTTATGATTTATACCAGTTTATGGTTTATACCAGTTTATGGTTTATAACAGTTTGTGGTTTATAACAGTTTGTGGTTTATAACAGTTTATGATTTATACCAGTTTATGGTTTATACCAGTTTATGGTTTATAACAGTTTGTGGTTTATAACAGTTTGTGGTTTATAACAGTTTATGGTTTATAACAGTTTGTGGTTTATAACAGTTTGTGGTTTATAACAGTTTAT
>NC_088366.1:51061892-51069392 GCF_034508935.2 Berghia stephanieae | reverse complement strand
GATGAGGGTCATTTAAATCGATCGATATTTTGAAGGACGAGTTTTCTGGCCAAATTTTCAAATGTTGGGTAGGGATAGATGCTAGTTCTAATGATAGTGGTAAATATAGTGATGATAATGATAATACTAAAAAAAAAATGGTAATGTTAATAATAATAATAATAATAATAATAATAATAATAATAATAATTATTATTATTATTATTATTATTATTATTATTATTATTATTATTATTATTATTATTATTATTATTATTATTATATAATAATAATATATAATAATAATAATAATAATAAATAATAATAATAATAATAATAATAATAATAATAATAATAATAATAATAATAATAATAATAATAATAATAATAATAATAATAATATTAAATAAGTATTATAATTGGGCCGGGAGGGGGAAAGGTTATTTAACCTTTTGTGTTTTGAGCTTGAATTTATTATATATATATATATATTGTTTACAGATTGATGGAACACCTGAGTTTACTGGTTCTTCTCGTCCTTGTTCTCGTCAACCTTGGTCACGAGTCATCGGTTGTCCCCCCTTTCGGACATCATCGTTATGACGACAAAAACAACGTTGACATCATCAATAACAACAAAAACATCACCATAGGCGAATACCATCTCTTAACTCGAGTCATCCTGAGCGCGAGCATAGCCCGTTTCCTCCTCATTGCAGCTGGGATCCTTCACCACAGCCACAAGGACAGCATGCAGATTCCTATCTCGTCCACAAACACACGGAACGCTCACGTTGACCTTCTCTACTGTCTCGTCAGCATCGCGTCGAATATCTTAGGCCTGGGTTACAGAGAAAACCTACTTCTCCTCGTCTCAGCGCCGTTCATGGAGTTGAACACAACATCTCTGATCATCTGCAGACTTATCAAACTCGCGGATCGCCATCAGTCTAGTCGATCTTACCTCAAAACGTCCGTCCTCTCCTGCGCTACTTTCATTTTCAGCAGGGTTGTCCTTCCCGTTCTGTTTCTGTGTCATGCCCTCGCCCAGGAATCACCGTTTGTCATGGGAGTTGTCCCCCTCGTCTGGTTTGTAGCGTCCGGAATATTCTACACCGTCTTTCATTCAGTGTTGTTGTTTTATTGCGTCCGACGAATTATAAAAGCGTCAGGGTTCTTGACAGACCGCTCGGCTCACACCCCGTCCTCCGTCCACAAACCAATTTCTACGTGTAACTACTCGGAAAGACTTATAAATGATATTTTTAACGACTGTGAAGATAATTTTCAAGTTTTCAACGCCGCCAAAACCCAAAGCTGTGATAATGATGATTTACAATTCAAGTGCAAACCAACCACTAGACTTCGGGATTTGAACTACGGGTTTTTGGCTCCGTACGACAACCGGAATTTGTGTAGTTTTGTCAGTGGCGTGGAGGAAGAAAAGATGAACTTTCTACAGAAGAAAAACATTTCGAAGAATGAGCTGATATACAGGTTTCTGATAAAGGTGGATATCAATGGGACGAGCGAGTGTTGTTGCAGTCAAGATGGATGTTCTAGCAGTACCGATAACTCTGTCAAAGAGGATGACCCCGTGGATATAAAACCACCCAATTATGACGACGTTAAACTCCCCAAAGGGGGTCTCGATAGCTCAGTTGGTAGAGCATTTGTTTCACACGCAAAGGGACCGGAGATCGATCCCGGGTGCAGTCGAGATTGTTTTATGACTCCCCCCCCCCCTTGTCCATCCAGCGGTGATTGGGTCTGTTAAATCTGGCGGAAGGTATTTTGCGATTGACTAGCGTCCTATCAAAAAGTTAGCAAGCAATTTCTATTGCCAATTTCATGCAATGGAAGCCGGAAATAGGCTACGGCTCAATGTGCCATATGGGTCTGAAGAACTACTTTTATCTCACCAATTGGCTGGATTGATGACAGTCATCGTGGAAGATTCTGTTCCCACGTCGTGTCTCCTTAGATAAGGCCCTTACCACACTCGACTCAGGTGTGTTCGAGTGCTGTGCTATATATAGTCAGTGAAGGATCTTGGTGTATAATTATTAGTGCAAAAAGGACGCGTTACATGTCTCTGATACTGTATAAAATGGAAATGTGGTTCCATATGGCTCACTAGGGGGTTAAATTTTTAAAAAAAGATTGCGAAGCGCATTAGGCTAGATAAATCCTTGGAAATGCGCTGTATAAATGTTCATATTTCTTTCTTTCTCTTTTTTAATGGTCTTCATTATGATGTTTACTGTGTTGGACCTTAGCCATCGCTAACTAATAGCCTGACACTGATCAAAAAATCACGTCAAAATGCCAGTCGTTGGCCACAAAAGAAAACAAATCGTGAGTTGTATTCAATAGTTCAACCAATGGAATCACTTGTTTCCCTGAGCACTACTAACGACAACTCAGTAGGCGGTCCACAAACATAAACATGACGTCAAATCCTATGGATCTGAGTGGGTTTTAGTGTCAGGTTATAGATAGTATGCAGATGACGTCACCCAGGCCTTTGTTATTGTTTTTGCCATCCGCGTTTGTGAGTTGTTCTCACTAAACTGTATTAACCAGACTATAAAAGTTCATGGCTACACAGAGTTTGTGTGTTGGTCCGTTATACTTCCGGATGGCAATGTTGTGAACTCCTTGGCCAAGCGCATTCTATCTATAAGTTAACGATGGCTCCGGTTGGGCAGTCGTGACGTCACTACTCTCGTAATGACGCACAGTAGCTGGTTCTAAACTATCGAAACAATGTCGGACGCCCTTATCTCTACCACCGTCCTTATGAAATACTTCTCCGACGAGCATAAACGTGTATCCAGAGGAGAAACACATTATAAATCTGATCATATTTTGACTTTTATACATTCTGATCACATGACATGTGAAAAAGTTCTTGCCAGCATGAAGAATAAAAAAGTACAGATTTTCTTTGTTTAGAACCAAGCTGCTGGTTCCTGGGAAGAAGTGACACCAGACTATTGAATCCTATTGATGGCAATCGATATCATTTACAAATACATTAATACATAATGCATTTCTATACCTATTTCATTTTGTTGTTGTTTTTAAAATGAGAGTTGAGAGTTTTTATATAGATAGAGCAATATCCGCTCGAAGTGCGTTACAATGTATCCTAGGCCAACAGCAACACTTAACATGTAGCACGAGACATGACGCCTATTAGGCGATATTACATTTTTTTTCTCGGGCAGAACAAAGCTGTTAACGGCCTGGTACTCATTTTACACCTGATGCAGTGAGAAAATGTGAGTAAAGAGCCTTTTCAAAGGAATCAACTATGCGCCGAGTGAGGCTCGAACCCAGGACATTCTGATCCGAAAGCGAGTGTCATATCACAAGACCATATAGACCAAATATATATATATATATATATATATATATATATATATATATATACATATATATATATATATATATATATATATATATATATATATATATATATATATATAATATATTGAATCGTGTTGGATACAAATATGGTACGAATAGTGCTCGACCACTTCAAGTAGAAGAAGAGGAAGAAGAAGAAGAAGAAGAAGAAGAACAAACGAAACTCATGTAACACACAGTCCTGACGATGGCTGAAATGGCCTGAAAAATCGATGTAGACTGACTCCAACATTGTGGTAAATATTAAAATAATATACATATATATATATATATATATATATATATATATATATATATATATATATATATATATATATATATATATATATATATATATAATCTAAACAATTATCAGAATAAGGAAGTAATTAACCAGTAGATTTTTGACCAATCAAAACATGGAATTAGTGACACACCCTCACACGTGCTCGGACAAACATAGTTGGTTGTTTATAAACAATAACGTGAATGAAATCGACCTCTCTCTGATCATTGTTATTGTTTTTATACCGCCAACTGGGTGACTAGTTATCACACGACTTTCTCGGTCAGATTATGAACATTTAAATTTACACATAGTTTTCTGTGTTGTTTCTATTGATCAAGCGTAGAATAATGGGTATTTTACTTAAACACATACCATCGATAGTAAAGCCTGTGTCGAGCAATCACTGCCATTGTTTACATTATGACGATTGTCCGAGAGGCGTGGTTATCTACCTGTCTATTAAAAGTCAAGTGTTATCCAACAGGTTGACAACAAAAAAATACCCGCATAAACATTTGCCTTCTGTAAAACACGTTGTATTTTTTTTAATATTTAGCCATGAAACTCGTCCTTCACTTATTGATCGATTAAAGTGACCCTCGTCTTGGCAAAAACTCTCAAACCTGGGACTGTATTAAACCCTTAGGTTTTATAGTGTTTGGCATAATGGCGACCATTTTAATCGAGTCATTTTTGAAGGGCGAGTTTTCTGGCCAATTTTTTTTAAAGGTATTTTTTTTTCTAGCGTGCTTCACGATTGTGATATACAGTGTAGATAAACGGATATTCTAATGCTTTGACTGAACAAAACAATTAATCGTGGATTTCAAAGTCTGTTTTCCCATTGTATTAAATCATTAACTATGCATAGAATTATAACATAATTCAATGCAATGACAAGCAGAGTACACTGGGAAAAACATATTTTTAAAAATTTGGCCAGAAAACTCGTCCTTTCAAATATCGATCGATTTAAATAACTCTCATACTGGCTAAAACTTTCAAACCTGGGACTTCGGCGAAGAGTAGTTGCTGTAATTCAAAAAGAAAACAATCTTTAAAAAAAGGAGAAGATGATGATGATAATAATAATAATAATAATATAATAATAATAATAATAATAAATAATAATAATAATAATAATAATAATACTAATAATAATAATAATAATAATAATAATAATAATAATAATAATAATAATAAATAAATAAATAGCAAAATCTAGAGATGCCTAAATGAGTCAATAAAATATACAATAACAAAAAAGGAGTAAAATGACTCAAAGTAAACGACGTTTCGGTCTTTGGCCTTCGAGTGAAAATGACTCTTATAAAAGATACAAAACAAAGTAAACGACGTTTCGGTCTTTGGCCTTCGAGTAAAAATGACTCTTATAAAAGATACAAAACAAAGAAAAGACGTTTCGGTCTTTGGCCTTCGAGTGAAAATGACTCTTATAAAAGATACAAAACAAAGTAAACGACGTGTCGGTCTTTGGCCTTCGAGTGAAAATGACTCTTATAAAAGATACAAAACAAAGAAAAGACGTTTCGGTCTTTGGCCTTCGAGTAAAAATGACTCTTATAAAAGATACAAAACAAAGTAAACGACGTGTCGGTCTTTGGCCTTCGAGTGAAAATGACTCTTATAAAAGATACAAAACAAAGTAAACGACGTTTCGGTCTTTGGCCTTCGAGTAAAAATGACTCTTATAAAAGATACAAAACAAAGAAAAGACGTTTCGGTCTTTGGCCTTCGAGTGAAAATGACTCTTATAAAAGATACAAAACAAAGTAAACGACGTGTCGGTCTTTGGCCTTCGAGTGAAAATGACTCTTATAAAAGATACAAAACAAAGTAAACGACGTTTCGGTCTTTGGCCTTCGAGTAAAAATGACTCTTATAAAAGATACAAAACAAAGTAAACGACGTTTCGGTCTTTGGCCTTCGAGTAAAAATGACTCTTATAAAAGATACAAAACAAAGTAAACGACGTGTCGGTCTTTGGCCTTCGAGTGAAAATGACTCTTATAAAAGATACAAAACAAAGTAAACGACGTTTCGGTCTTTGGCCTTCGAGTAAAAATGACTCTTATAAAAGATACAAAACAAAGTAAACGACATTTTAGCCTTCGGAGAAGACTAAAGACCGAACGTTCGTTTACTTTGTTTTGTATCTTTCACAAGTCATTTTACTCCCTTTATTTTACTAATTTCAAAATAACGCATTTTTAGAATTTTGGCCATAAAAATCCTCCTTTAACTCTCTCCTCACCAGCCAATTTCAGGATTAACACACCCAACTAACACAAAATTAGATATTTTTTATCACTCTGACATAATAGCAGTAAATTCTTGCCATACATTATTTCTTTAGCAAAACATACTCTACAACACACTGTTAATTTTCTTTAAATTTTATGATGTACAAAAGAAATTAGAATAAGAAAAATGTTGGTTGTTTCGTAACGGATGTGACGAATTTCCTATAGTTGGTAAGGAGAGGGATAAATATCCATCGATTTAAATGACCCTTTGCCAAAATTTCTCTAACCTGGGCCTTCAGGGCCGATTTCAAGGAAGTGCCAGGTTTGAGAGTTTTTGACATGATGAAGAAGGTCGTTTTAATAGATCGATTTTTAAAGGACAACTCTTCTGGCCCATTTTTTTTAAAACGTGTTTTCAGAGTATAGGGAATGAGATTAGCGGAAGATTAGCGTCCCTTGATTGGACGTCACCCATAGTCTGTGACGTCACCGGCGGAAAAGTTATTAGAGAGAGAACGTCATGTTGGTTGTGTGCATGAGTCTCTCGTCCTCGCTTCCGGTGAAAGCGGCTTGAGACACTTCAAAACCAAATTGACGTTCTCTCTGTAAGGTGACGTCCAATCAAGGGACGCTACTCTTCCGCTAATCTCATTCCCTATTGCACGCACAGAGCAGTGATGAGTTTAGAGTGACCTAACACGTGATATACATCATCATGCCGTCATGCTTAGCATAATAATATGTTAATTAATTCATAGAAAATTCTAATCATTGATCAGGGAAGTTTACTTTTATTGGTTTAAACCTATTATACATTAACCTTTCATCATCATCATCATTATCATCATCATCATCATCATCATCATCATCATCATCATCATCATCATCATCATCGTCGTCGTCGTCTTCTTCTTCTTCTTTTTCTTCTTCTTTCTTCTTCTTTATTCTTCTACTTCTTCTTCTTCTTCTTCTTCTTCTTTCTTCTCTTCTCCTTCTTCTTCTTCTTCTTCTTCTTCTTTCTTCTTCTTCTTCTTCTTCTTCTTCTTCTTCTTCTTCTTCTTCTTCTTCTCTTCTTCTTCTTCTTCTTATATATATATATATTATAAAATACCATTTGGAGAAATTTCAATCACGGCCTGAAAGGGTTAATCCATTTTAATCGGAGCATGCAAGTCAGTGTGACATTAAAAGTAGTTGTTGATCTTCGTGATGTGGTTAAAAATTGAATTACAAAAGAATACGATTAAGGATATAAAATCATTACAGGTAGATGTTATCAACCTTTCCCATATTACATCCACCTTCTGCTTTAAAAAAAAGCATTTATCATTTTGCATATCATTGCATAATATCCGGGTAAACAGACTGCATATTATATTCCCACATTGTCTTAAAGGCATTATGCGTTATTTTGTTTGTTTGTGGTTGATAAGGGTTTGTTATGCCATGTTAACAACACATTATAGGTCATATCAGCGTCAGTAAAGAGGAAGAAGATAGGATAGTAATAATAATAAGTTCAAGAATTACAATTAAAGTACCCAAGAAAAA
>NC_088366.1:51019392-51056892 GCF_034508935.2 Berghia stephanieae | reverse complement strand
TAAAAGTAGAAAAAATATCTAGGATTGAGTGAGTTTATGTTTCACCATTTATTCTACTTCCTACGACGTGCACTTATTTGCAGGTCTGATAACTCAATTCCTTATGGGCTCATTGTTGTAATGGAAATCTCAAAAAAATGACGCAAAATATTATTGTCCATTACAAAAAGGGTTAAATTAGGCCCATTTCCGTTCAGACGTCAGACCTCCATCGTGGATTCACATTATTCGGCAGTTTCGAAGAAAAATAAATAAATTTATAAATACACACACACAAATATATATATATATATATATATATATATATATATATATATATATATATATATATATATATATATAATATAATATATAATAAAAGAATATTTTTAAAAACCTTGGCGTATCATTTCTCATAGATCTGTATTTCTTATTTTGTCAAGCTTAGAATGAATGAAAATATTAAAAATTATTTGGGTGTACGAATCTTTTTGAAGAAAGAGGCCCAGGTCACCCCTAGTACCCCAAGTAACTCCTGGTGGCCCAAGTAGCCCAAGGTGGCCCAGGTAGCCCAAGGTGGCCCAGGTAGCCCAATATTACAGCTTTTCCCATTGTTGGTCATTTTCTCTTGAAAATCACTTGTACGCATCGGATACACCATAGGGGGGGGGGGGGGAATTGACCAATTGGTTTAGGCATTGCAATGGGACCCAGAAGGTCCTGAGATCCTGTCCCACTTCAGGCACTTTCTTTTTTTTTTTCTTTTTCCCCTTGGACCCCCATTAGAAAAAAAAAATTTAAAAGAACATTGCATAGTAAACACATTCTAGATGTACAATTAAAAGGAATTGGTTCAAATCAGGAACAGATGAAGCTTCCAAGATCACATTATCAGTGTACTTAGTTTGAGATCACCTAAAAGTCCCATCCAGAGACCAGCACAAGAAAGGGGAATACACTCTTCTTCTTCTTCTTCCAGTGTCATCTCATGGGTTGAGGTCGACTTGAAATGACACGCCAATCTTCCCTGTTGACAGCTTGCTGACTGCATTCGGCTGCCGACAATCCTGTCCATGTCTTCACATCATCTATCCAAGTTCTTGCTGGCCTGCCTCTACCTCTTTTCCCCTTCACTCTACCCTCAAGAATGTCCTTGTTGACAGTTTGATGGCGTCTTAGGTGTCCAAAATACTTAAGTTTTCTTGTTTTTATTACTTTCATTAGGGTCGGTCTGATATCAAGGATGTCGCAGACTTCTTGATTTGTTTTCTTTTCTTTCCAAATGATTTTTCCAAGGCGACGGAAAGTCCACATTTCAAAGGCCTCAATTCTTTTCTCTATTTGTTTGTTCAAGGTCCATGTTTCTGAGCCGTAGAGAAGTGTTGAGTGGACATAACATTTGAGTATTCTTATTCTCGTTTTCATCTGCGTTTGTTGCGAAGTTAAAATGTTATTCAGTTGACTGAACCTCGACTTAGCTATAGCAATCCTGTTTTTCACTTCCAGCTCATTCTTTCCGTTGGTGGTCATTGTCTGTCCAAGATATTTAAAAGAATCTACTTGTTCGATGTTTTGATTATTAATTTGGACTTTTGCGCTTTTTTCAGGCTTCTTTGACATGACCATTACCTTCGTCTTTTGAACATTCATCTCTAGACCCTTTGCTGTACTGTTCAGATTTACTTGATTTGCAAGGATCTGTAGATTTGTCTCGTTCGATGCCAACAATACTGTATCATCTGCATATCTCAGATTATTTATCCTCCTACCTCCAATAACAATACCTGGAATGTGCTCAGTTTTACGGAAGATAAACTCTGTGTACAGGTTAAATAGATATGGAGAGAGGATACATCCTTGCCGAACTCCTCTTTTAATTGGCGTGAAAGGTGACAGATCGCCCTGAATCCTGATGGCTGCTTTTTGATGCCAATATAGATTGGTTATTAGCCGTATATTTTTGCCATCAATGCCTGCCTTTTCCAGACATGTCATTAATTCTCCATGCTGTACCCTATCAAATGCTTTTGCGTAATCGATAAAGCATGCATAGATTTCTTTTTGATGATCAAGGTATTTTTGTGTGATATTATTTAAACAGAAAATTGCTTCTCTTGTCCCATTATTTTTTCTAAAGCCAAACTGTACATCGCCAACTTCATTATCGATGGCAGCCCTGATTCTTTCTAGGATGATCTTCAATAATAATTTAGTTATATGGGGCATCAAACTTATTGTGCGGAAATCACTGCAAGTTGTCGCCTTTGGTTTTTTCGGTAGGGTGATGTAAACCGATTTGGCAAGTTCGTCTGGAATATAGCCTGTATTGTAAATACTATTAAAGAGATCTGTTAGTTTCACAATTGAGAATTCTTTCAAAATTTTTAGCATTTCTGTTACAATGCCATCTTCACCCTCAGCCTTGCCATCTTTCATATTTTTCAATGCATTTTCTATCTCACATGCGAGTATTGGAGGACCTTCAGTGTTGCTTGGCAAAGGTATTTGGTGCCTGTCATCATCAAATAACTCGCCAATGTATTGACACCATCTTTCTTTTATATCCTCTTTCTCAAATAATATTTTACCATTCTTGTCTTTAATACAGTTATTGTTGTTAGTGGTGCGTTTTTTGCCCGAAATTTGTCTTATTTCCTCGTGGGCTGCTTTTCCATCTAGGCCAAATATTTCGATCATCCTGCATTTGTGGTTAAGCCATTTTTCTTTTGCTATGCGACATTTGTGTTGGATTTTCTTATTCAGCGCTTCATACTCTGGTTTGTTCTTCATTTGTTTTCGTTCTGACATGAGATCCAAAATTTCTGGTGTCATCCATTGCTTTCTTGTTCTTTTCTCCTTCTTTGGAATAACCTTATTACCGAATTTTATGCTGTCTTTGAATATGTTCCATTTTATATCAATTTCTTCAATTGCATTTGCTTGTGAGAATTGTTAATACACTCAAATATTTATAAATCAAATGTTAAAAAAAACAAACAAAAAAAAAACAAAAAAAAAAACAAAACAAAAAAAAAACAACAAAAAACTACATAACAGAGAGACCATTCACGAGGAAAAAAATATCATCTCATAAAAATTATAACTATACATTCGACTGTTTCCCTCCCAGCCAGGGCAAAACTAAGTAATCTCATTCCAAGTCCAAGACAAAGACAGAAAGCAAGTTGGAAAACGGATAAAGAGTGTTAGAAGACACAGTAAGTACCTCCCTGCCCTCTATGGGAGGTCAGGAACCCCACCCAGATACATGGAGATAGAAGACACAGTAAGTGTCTGCCTGTCCTCTATGGGAGGTCAGCAACCCCACTCAGTCCCTTGAAATAGATACTAAAGAAAAATTTCCCCTGAGGGATGAATGAAGGGCATTTATTATTATTTTTTTTTAAATTTATAAAGGTGAACAAACGTCAATCAAATTGAGTTACATATTATTTAATTTATTCGCTTAATTCATTTTCAAAAGCATCAATTAAATAGAATGGGATATTTAGTTGTGAAATGCATTCATGATGAAAAGGGTGACAAATTAGGGAGCAGGCACTGGTGTAAGATAAAAACCTGTAAATATTTGTATGAAACAGTGCCAGACAAAAAAAACCCAGAAAGAAACATACGAGGAAGAAACAAAATCATCCTAAAAATAACAGCCTACCTCGACTGGGGATCGAACCTGAGACCTCCTCAAAATGGTCAAGTCAGGTTATCTACCATTACAGCACAGAGGCTACCCAAGACATTGGGTGATCCCTAGAAGTCTAGCAGAGCTGCCAACTTGAAATTTCAAAAAATCGTAGTTTTCAAGGGGGAAAAAACCCCCCACGAAAATTCGACTTTAAATAGCTTTGGAAATAAACAATTTGCCCTCAGCGTGATCCAAAAATGCTCCAAAGTCCTGAATATAGATTTTGAGGAACTAAACTTTCCTTTTCAATAAGATTTATTGAGTCAAAGAGGAGAAAGCACTTCTGTAGCTGGAGCCAAAAATTCGTATTTCGTATTTCTACGAATTATTCGTAGTACTAGACAGTTTTGGTCCAGGCTTATTTTGGGGATTATTTCTTTTCTTCTTGTATTTTTCCTTCTGCTTAGCCTGGCACTGTTTTACGCAGAGATTTTCAGATGGTAACTCTCTCCTCACCAGCCATTTTCAGGATTTTCCCCAAAACTTCAAACCCGACTAGATTCCTTATCACTCAAACACAATAGCGGTAAAGTTCTTGCCATACATAATTTCATTAGTAAAACATGCTCTACAACACACTGTTCATTTTCTTTAAATTTTATGATGTACAAGAGAAATTTGAATAAGAAAAATGTTGGTTGTATCGTGACGTTTGTGACGATTTTCCTATAGTTGGTAAGAAAAGGGTTAATGCCTATGATAATAGAACAGGCATTGTTAGTTTTTAAGGGTTTTACGGCGCTTGCAACATATTTAGGTCATATCAGCGCCAGTAAAAAGGAAGAAAATGGGATTTAAAAAGTTCTAGAATTACAGTTAAAGCAACCAAGAAAAGGTAAGACAAAGGGTAATTGGTTCAAATGTCGATTCCAAGAGCACGCTTTCAAAGTACTTAGTTTGAGATCGCCTTAGTATCTCATCATATATAATATGCAAACAAAACACAATACAGTGCATAACAGAGGTATGGTTTCGAAGGGAAAAAAAATATTATTTCCCAAAACTATAACTATACATTTGATTGTTTCCCTCACAGCCAGGGGCAGGACAAAGCCAAGTAATCTCATTCCAAAACAAAGACAGACAGCATGTTGGAAAACATATATAGGGACATGGAAGACACTATGGGAGGTCAGGAAACCCACCCAGCAGATATAGGGTGGTAGAAGACACTGTAAGTGCCACCCTGCCCACTATGGGAGTTTAGCAACCCCACCCAGGGTAAAGGGGGGTAGAAGACACAGTAACTGACCTCCCTGCCCACTATGGGAGGTCAGCAACCCCAGCCACATAGGCATTTGTTTGAAAGATATTAAGGCAGAATCATACATACAAGTAGAACATGAACTGGACAAAACATGCAGCACATATAAATTATAACCCATCACCTCGCAACAGTATTACGTTCAGATTGTTCAGATGCTCCACACACAAAGGGACCAAGATCGATCCCGGGTGCAGTCGAGATTTTTTTTTTCTCCGACCCTCCCCCCCCCCCCCCCCCCCTCCTGTCTACCCAGCAGCGAATGGGTAGCTAGCTGGGTCTGTTAAATCTGGCAGAAAGTACTTTGCGATAGACTAGCGTCCTATCCATAGGATAGCAAGTAATTTCATGCTATAGAAGCCAGGATGAAATCCTAAAGGCCCTGAAGGACTACAAGGTCATGGATGATTTTGGAATTGTCAATAAATACTGAATGGATTTTTGCATACAACATTTTGGTACATATTTTTTAATAAATAATTTTAAATGCACGTCTCCAAACTCTTCCAAGAGTAAGATGAAAGAGAATAGACAACACCAATAATATAACAATTTGTAAATAAATTCATTTAGAAATGTGATGATTAAATGTGACTGCAATGCCTCAAAACGGTATTATGTCAGCATGTACAAGAAGCAGGAAACTGCACTTTTAAATTTAAATTATAAAATTTAATAAGGTTGTTTGTTTGATTATTTTTAAGGGTTTTACAGTGCTTGCGACACATTTAGGTTATTTGTGACGACTCCAAACGCGTCCGTCAATAATCGGGTGACAGGTGCCTTTTGCATATGACCAGGTTTACATTTTTTACAATTTCCCTGAGTTTCATCTATGGAATAATGAACACATTTCTATAATAAGCAAAAATAATACAACAACAACAACAAATGAACAAAAAAACCTACATTGGGGTTTACAAAGTAAAACTGTGTGATCTAGGCCTTACATTGTTTCTTTGATGTGAATTCTAGAAAATTTACAGCGTTTGCCTTTCTTTTAAGTCATTTCAGCATTTGTAATATGTATTTGCATATATTATATATATATATACATTGTCGCCATAGATTCTCAACTTTGTGTTTATATATTTTCATGCATGCCACGTCTGTAAACGAATTTCCATTTTTCTGGATGAATAAAATATATATTATCATTATTATTATTATTAAAAAGGTGAAAATACTTTCACAAAAGATTTTGATCTAAGTACACAAGCACCTAAGGGGCGATAACTTCAACATAGAGGTTTTATGGTCTAAGGGAAATAACTGATATAATCATGGCCTACATTCTGAAATGTTGGTTAAGTCCTTACATTCATATTCGTCAATAATCTGTTTCAACAATTATTGTTGTATACTGAATCAATGTAAATGTAGCTGCTCAAAGCTCGAAGAAATAAATAACACTGTGAAATTGAATGTGCGCTGAACAACTGAACTACGACATTATTTAATTATTTAATTCGTCCTTAGTGTTTCATTCATCCTGTTTTGTTGATAAAGGGGAAACTTGAAACGTCCATTTTATCTTTTTCGTATACATTAAATTGAAGGACACATTTTATTTTTACGGGATCAAGAGATTTGTTTGTTTGTTGCTTTAGGTCTCTTCCAACACAATTGAGGTTATATGAGAGACCGCTGAAACAAAAAAACAAGCAATCTAACAAAAATAGTACAAATATAAATCAAAATCATAACCTAAAGATATCATAAGCTAAATTATAAATAACCAAGAACAAACAGGCAGAAGATTTACAGAAAAAAAAATATCCCCTCTCAAAAAATACAATCACAAACCAAAGAAGCAGGATAGGCTAGTAAAGAGAAGAAGAAACGACATCACTATCGGATCGTACACCCATGCGAACATCATAGGTATATGATTCAGGGGTGATGCTCCCATCCAACCACCCGCAGGGATCAAGAGAATAAACATGCTGTTCAACTTACTTTTCATCTTTACATCACAATCTGTTAATCAACATTTATAAACATTACAGTGATAAATTCCATATAGATAGTATGCGCTTGGCTAAGAAGCTCATAACATTGCCATCCGGAAGTATAACAGACCAACACACAAAACTGTGTGTAACCTTGAACATTTATAGTCAGATTAATACAGTTCAGTGAGCATTACTCATAAACGCGGATGGCAAAAAAAACAATAACAAAGACCTGAGTGACGTCATCTTCGAACTATCTATAAAGGGGGGAACTCATTGGAGCAGCGAGTAAAAAAAACCAAAAAACAAAAAAAAAACAAAAAAAAACCAAACCAGCAGTACTTATTTCAAGGCCTGTAGCCTATAAGGCACTTCAAACTTGAATATCGAATGGAATTACTAACAAAAGATGTTTGGAAACTTGTACATAAAAAACAAAAAAAAAAAAACAAAAAAAAAAACAGAGCCAGACAGAACAGAGAAAATGCAAAAATAAATCCATTCAAAAACAAGCTGAAAATTTTTAAAAATAAAATAAAAATGAGCAAAACATATTTTCAAGAAGTTTCCATATAATATAATTATCAATGTATCCAAAGTTTGTTTTCTGCCAGCTTCATAAGGCAATATAGGCAATATATTATCATAATCATACGTATAAAAATATAAGATTTATACTCTCTCAGCGGAAGGAGTAATTTCATATCATTATCACTTATTAAGACGATGGAAGATGAATAATGTGATTACCAGTAATATCAATAATATTATATAAATGTTGCTGCTCGAAGCAAGCTTGAAGAAATAAATCACAATGTGAAATTGAATGTAAGCTTCAATTTAATAAACGAAAACAGATAATGTGGTCGTTTCTTGTTTCCCCTTTATCAACAAAATATTATCTCATTCATCCTGTTTTGTCGATAAAGGGAAAACCCGAATTGTCCACATTATCTGCTTTTCGTTTATTAAATTGAAGCTTACATTCAATATCACATTGTTATCAATAATATATGAAATGTCATGGCCATTGAAACGGGGATAATATTAAAAATGCATTTTTTAAATGTATATGGCATCTAGTAATGGTGATGAGTGATGACAACATGTTGATTTTTTTGTTGTTTTAATTTTCTTTTAATTTATTCGAAGAGAGAGAGAGGGGGGGGGGGGGGGGGGGGGGTGGAGAGGATTCTTTTTTATTCTTTGTACTTTAAATTTTAAAATTTGATTTGTTTCTTTCTCTTTCCTTTACATTTCCAACTTTTATAGCGCTTGCATCTCTTAATGTGAGTTTGTCATGAAATAAAAAAAGAAAAAAAAAGCAAATAGTATAGACAGAAGCTATTAGGTTAAGAGTCATTTCAGCGCATGGAAAAAACCCCCAAAGAGGACTGGATCAAATCGGCAATAGAAAATTACCAGTGTACATAGTTTAAAATCATCTAAATGTCCCTTCTGGACACAAGCACAGGGTCTGGTTAAGAGGAATATACTCATATTAAGATATTAAGGAGCAGGTGGCACCAGTGTAAGATAAAGAGCTGGACAAGTGTGTACGAAAAGTGCCAGACAAAGCAAGAAAGAAAAAAATACAAGAAAAAAAAACATCCCAAAAATTCAGTCTACCTCGACAGGGGATATAGAGAGTCTGTTTGATATTCGAGGTCGACCGATTTTTTGGGATGGTTTTTTTTTAAATTGTATTTTTCTTTCTTGCTTTGTCTGGCACCTTTCATACACACTTGTTCAGTTCTTTATAATGCATTCAAAATATTATATTTAAAACAAAATCCAAATTATAATCATACATAACGGAGAGGTGATTTGATTCCCTAAACAAATATTATACATCTACTATATTTCCTCTCAGCCTAGGACTCTGATCAAGGTTAGACCATTATAAATAAATAATTCTCATTCCAAGGCAAAGACGGAAGGCAACCAGGAAAAGGAACACAGAAATAAGGGGATGGCAGACACTGCAAAAGGGACAATTGATACAGCGATGGACCAGCAGTAATAATAATATCATTTGCATTTTATATTTAATGTCTATTAAATGTGTGGTCAAGCGGAAGGTTCTGGGTTTGAGTCCCGAGCGGCGTACAGTTGAGTCCTTGGAAAAGGCTCTTTACTCACATTCTCTAATCGTACTCAGGTGTAAAATGAGTACCTGGCCTTTAACAGCATTGTCTCTGTCCCAAAAAAAATAAAAATTGTAATATCAACTAACAGTCGCCATGTCTCACCCTACATGTTACGTGTTGCTGTTGGTCAGGGATCCCTTATAAAGCGCTTTGAGCACGTTTAATGGATATTGCACCATATAAAAGCTCATGTTTTTTTTTTGTTGATTTTTAACCCACCGAAGTAATTTACTATTAAATCACAATGAACTAGATTTTTTAAAGTTGAATTTAAAGTCAAAATGATCAATATTAAAAAAAACATTTCCTAAGCTTTTAAATGTCAAATTTGGGAGGTCCGATAGCTCAGTTGGTAGAGCACTCACTTCACACGCAAAGGGACCGAGATCGATCCCGGGTGTAGTCGAGATTTTTTTCTGACCCCCCCCCCCCTGTCCACACAGAACTGAATGCGTATCTGAGTCTGTCTGTTAGACTAGGCAGAGAGTACTTTGCAGAGAGTACTTTGTGATAGACTAGCATCCTATCCAAAGGGTAGTAAGTAATTGCTATTGTCCATTTCACGGCATTGTAACTGGGATAAACTCCAGCTCCATTGGCTTAACAGCTCTGAACAGTTCTCAGAAGGAGAAACAAACATTTTAATTCCCTGACACAACAGATCAAAAATGAAATTCTATATGTTACAGTGAATGACATGATCAGTCGGATGGTGAAAATGTTTGTTATGAGATACTGCCAAGTTTAGTTAGAAGGTCAATTTTTATCCAAAATGAGTTCTTGTCATAAATGATTAAATCAACCCTTTTTGTACATGTTCGGGAAATATCAAAGCTTAATTTCACTTCGACATATTTTTTATAGCTAGTCAAGTTGAAAAAGTATGAAATTTGAGAAAAGTTGTTGGATACCTTTTCCCAAACATCTGACCATAACGTCATTAAAAATCACCCGATTTACTCCAAATAAAGATTAAAATGCTCTGGGGAGCATATTCTTTCAGAAAATGAAATTTAAAAATAAAAAAAATGCAAAATCCAACATTTTTCACCTTCCGACTGATTATGTCATGCATGCACTGACACATATACCCTAATCCTAGGAGGCAGCGTCTAACAACTTAGTTTGGTCATCGGCACCCGTAACTGCATGATTTGATAACAACTCATCATCATCATCATCATCATCTATATCATCAACGTATTCCTTTACAGCGTTGCCATTCGTCTTTTCTTGTTCCTGTTGTCGTTGTTGTTGTTGTTGTTGTTGTTGTTGTTGAATGCGTCTATGCGTGGATGGGTCGGGTGCTTCATCATACGCCACCGGTGCGGAGTGACTGCTGCTGACGTTTTGGGCTTCGCTCTGTTTGATGGCCAACTGTAAAAACAAACGACATAGCATAATATAGCATGTTGAAATTATTCATATTATAAAGCGCGGCTCTGGTTGTGGAGCTGCTCCTTTTTTATATATAGATCTACATCCTATTTCCATTATATTTTTATCTTATTGTGTAAATTATAACACGTCTGTACAAAAAATTTCCTTTTTGGAATGCAGTAAAGTATTATTATTATTATTATTATTATTATTATTATATATTATTATTATTATTATTATTATTATTATTATTATTATTATTATTGTTATTATTATTATCATTATTATTATATTAATTATATGATCTTTATTGTCCCCAAAAAATGGCAATTTGTCATTTGGTTTACAATGTTGGAAATTAAAATACAATATAGATAAATAGATAGACAAAAATACATTAATAAAATAATATTATATAAACATCAAAATAATAAATGATATAAATTTTCTAAATGAAGATGATGTTTCATTACAGTTTCAAAATCCAAGCAAACTCTCTCTTACTCACACACTCACCTCCACACACCCCTATATTCACACCCCTACACACACACACACACACACACACACACACACACACACACACACACACACACAGGCATGAGCATAAAAGCTTGTAAAGTTGTAGAGGTATAACATTGATAGAAATGGTCTTCTATACTGTATTCTAACAGTTCTGTCCAATATTGATGTGTTTAAATTTATTACTAATGCTTTTTACATGTTTTCTATAGTTCCAATGAGTTTCTCGCCCAATTTTTCTGCCATTGTGTTGTCACCTGGACTTCTAAAATCAAACCGTGCTCATCCAGAGTGTTGTTTTTAACACAAAACACACTTAGTGAGTATACGATCCAAATGCAGAATAACTTTGAGATTTTAACGAAAACTTTTATTGTGGCTTTCAACTAATTCAACTAATTGTGATTTGTCATCTCAAATTTGTATTATGTCAAAGTGACTTAAATTAAATTAAATTGAGCTTTAATATAGCGCAATATCCACTTAACGTGCTCAAGATGCTTTACATGGGATCCCTGGCCAACAGCAACATTTAACATTTAGGACGGGACATGAAACCTGTTAGGCGATCTTACAATTTTTTTTTCAGACAGAGACAACGTTGTTAATGGCCAGATACTCATTTTACACCTGAGTATGGTGCGAGAATGCGCGTAAAGAGCCTTCTCCAAGGACTCAACTATGCGCCAAGCGAGGCTTGAACCCAGGACCCTCCGGTTCGAAAGCGAGTGTCATACCACTAGACCACAATGCAGCACTTTTACAAAATATAATGACCTGCACTTCATTTTATAATAACATACTTATTCAATGCATTTTTTAAAAAAATTAAAGCATTTATAAAAAATCTTTGAAATAAAGGACTTAATCTAAGTAAGTAAAACGGTAGAAATAAAACGAAATAATAATAATTTTGCAGTACTTAATTTTCTTTTCCCTAAAAGACCTTGTAAAATATTGATAAACGTTGTTTTAGTTAGTACCTACAACAAAAGGATAACGTTTAAGCAAAGAATGACTGCAGCAAAGATAAAAGCTTGTATGGGGGGGAAAAAAGCGTGAAAATTTAAAGCCAATCAGAAAAAGCAAGCAAGCGGCTAGATCATAAAAGCAGCATGCAGATGTATGCGGATAATAGCTGTGGAAAATAAGCGAAACGTCTGCAAGAACATACATATTTAATTTGTGAAAAATGCAGGAAAAGACATTAAAAAAAAAATTTTTTTTTTAAAGTGCATTTGCCTAACACCTGCAAAAATAAAAACTCGTCGCATAATCTTTGAGATAATCTTATCACTATTAATAGCTGTAAATAAATCAACACTTTCGTTTTTTGAGTTTCTCTTTGACTTATGAGTATTTACTTCAATAATATATAAAAAAGTTCCAAAATGTATACATAACGTGCAAATTTACCCTTAAAATCCACCTAGAATGGAAAAGAAATAAGCTATAAATATATAGGACTTATAATAACACTCGCAATAACACTTTATATCATGTTATTAAGTAAAAATAACTTAACAATTTTGATCTAAAATATATTGCTATTTATATCAGATTTTGAAATTTAAAACATTTGATTTTGGCCTTTCTTATAATTGTCTGTCAGATAGTGTAAGTGCCATGAGTACATTTGACAAAGGGTTAAACTGGAAATAAAAGATGTTTTTCGAACAGACATTCTTAGTTCAAGGCAGCAAGGTTTGAAGACAAGCAGGTAGTGGGGAAGGGTGTGGGGTGGTGGGGGTGGGGGGTGGTGGAGGTCATAGGGGGTGGATGGGATATGTAATGTAATAGACAACACGGAAAAGATGAAATTTGTGACCCATTGTCTCAAAACGGTATTATGTCTGGATGAATCAGATGATAAAAAGTCGAATGAAACTTAAACCGATCGAAAAATTAAATCTTGGTCTTTAGCACTCTAAAAAAATTATGTTTATTTTTCACAATAAAACGTATAAACTAAACCCGAGACTGATATTTTTGGCTATAAATTCAATCTTTAGTTCCTCAAACATCCCCTCATAATTCCGTTTTGAGGCCATGGATAACATTCGTGACAAGCAACAGCAATATGCATGTGACAAAAAAACTGGAATAAATCATGAACATCTTGAATTGGGACATTTAGGTAGTTACAGGTCTCAAGAACAAAACTTAAACGTTTCGGTGATAGGTTTATTCACAAAGCTAAGCTGGGCCAATAATTTGAATTCTTTTTACTCTGTTAGTCAAGCAAACAAGCTAGATTGACTAGAATTTGAAGTGACCTTTTATTTGGAGTCGTGGATAGCTTATACAGTAGAGTCACGATCTCCCCGGCCAGGTGGCGTTGTCTTACCAGTATGGTTGCGGGTTCGAGTCCCCATCGCCGCGGCGAAGTTTTCTCTGTTGTCTTCTGGCACTTTCCTACTCACTTCATTTCATGTTATTCACAGGAATATTTCTCTGTCGTTTGTCTGGATTTTAAATGATGTATTCATGTTGCTATTGTTATCGTTATCACCTGAAGAAGGGTTTTGGGTCCGAAACGTTGTGTGTTTGGTATTTTGTTCTTTTTCAAAGCTGTTATATAATAATTATTTATTGGTCATTACTTTTCTAACCCTTTTTTTTGTTGTAGCTCACACACGACTCACTGTTTCAAGGTGACTCCTCCTCCGACAGAAAAGAGCTAACGTGGTCAGGACCAAAAGACATCCTATGACAATGAGGACAATCTTGACGGCCAGCATGATCTTCATGGGCAGGAACAGTTGGTCTTGTACCATTGACGCGTGCTTGTCGTCCACAACCGAACTCTTCAAAACAAAAAAATAATAAGGTACATTATAATATTTAAAGATCTGAGCAAGTCGTGTGTATAAAAGGAGCCAGCCAGACAAAGCAAGAAAGAAAAATACAAGAAAAAAAAAAAATCCCAAAAAATCAGTCTACTTCGACTGGGGATCGAACCTCAGACCTTCTGATTACCTTAGTTTCTACATTATGTTTATAGTCAGGAGATAAGCTAGCAAATACTTTAGATATCACCATAATCATCACCATCATCATCATCATCATCATCACCATTGTTACCAACATCATCTTCATGGCATTAGTAAATTAGAGATACAATGTCTTATCTTGTCACAAAAGTCAAGCACAATTAAGCATGGTCATTGGCAGATGGGAGACAGTGATGGCTTGAGCACTTGAACATTTATAACATAGTGAAATATCCACAAAATGAGCTCTAAGCATTTTACAAGGGGTTCCTAGCCAAAAGCAACACTTAACATGTAGGACGAGACATGAATATTGTCAGACGATACTACAATATTTTTCTGACAGAGACAACGTTGTTAACGGCAGGTACTCATTTCACACTTTGATACTGTGAGAGAATGTGAGAAGAAGCCTTTTCCAAGGACTCAACTATGCGCTGCTGAGAGCAGGGACTCAAACCCTGAACCTTCCCATCCGAAAGTGAGTGTCATACCACATGACCACAGAGCTGCACAAATAGTTATAGGGAATGAAATTAGCGGAAGAGTAGCGTCCCTTGATTGGACGTCACCCATAGTCTGTGACATCACCGGCGGAAAAGTTATTAGAGAAAGAAGGTCATGTTGGTTGTGCGCATGCATCTCTCGTCCTCGCTTCCAGTGAAAGCGGCTTGAGACACTTCAAAACCAAATTGACGTTCTCTCAATAAGGCGACATCCAATCAAGGGACGCTACTCTTCCGCTAATCTCATTCCCTATAGTTAACTCTGATAAAAAGTTTTTTAAAAAGGCAAGAAATTCAAATATTTACCTCGTTTAGCCACAAAATGGGGAAGAACAGCTTTCTTAAGTTGGCTGTTTGTCTGGGGAAAAAAAAACATCACAAAATGTTTCGTGAAAAAAAATTATTCTAAGTTTCTGAATTATCAAAAATAAAAAAAAAGAGATACGTAATATCAAAATGAACATTGTATTGTCAATAAATAGATGTAGTTTCTTAAAAATCATTCATTTTTGTCTTGTTTATTTTCTTGATTTGATAAAAACTGAGTATTTACTCTTTGCTTACTGCTTGTTCCACTTTACAAATGTCCGCATATTATTTTGTATCAAACGTTTTGAAAAAAAATAAAAAATTCTTCCTTAAATCTTACAAAATATGTCTTAACTCACTCAACCCTAACACCGACTATATCCGTAGTATACACGGGGTTACTTTTACCCCATGCCTATTTATTACATTTTTCTGAGACAAATTATAGGCGTAGTATCAAAGCTAATGTTCTTCATTTTTACATGTTAATGGTAGTTGAATATAATCTATGCACATTTTCATTTTTAATACATTTTTTTTTCCAATTTTGGAAAGCGGCAAAAATCTCTAGGATTGAGTGAGTTAATAGCTTTATTTCAATAAATCAAATTAAATTTTTGAAAACAATTTTGAAGCACTCTTACCCCATTTCAGGAATTTTTTCAACATAAAAATTAATTTGTACCCGCTTGGCAACCTGCATGACCATGCCTGTCCACTGGGGAAGAAGGGAAGATGAATTACAAAACATTGTGAAAACAGGCTTTAATAAAAATTGTTGCTACTGTCCTTCCAAGTAAAGATTATTTGTAAGTAGAACAATAAAGTAGTCCTTACGGGCCATAGTGCCCATGCAGCAGGAATTTAATCCAGTTTCTATGGCACTGAAGAGACAATAGCAATTGCTTGCTACCCAGATAGCTCAGTTGGTAGAGCACTCGTGTGACAGGCAAAGGGACCAAAATCGACCCCGGGTCCAGACGAGATTTTTCTGACCCCCTGTCCACCCAGCAGGGAATGAGTAGCTGAGTCTGTTAGATTTGGCAGAAAGTACTTTGTGATAGACTATCCAATAGATAGCAAGCAATTGCTATTGTCCGTTTCTTCCTACAGAAACAGGGATAAACTCTGACTCCACAGACTCAATGGCTCGGAAAAACTCTACAACTACTTTGGGTAGGGCAAAAGTCTATTGCAAAGTACTTTATGCCATATCTATGAACCCACCAACCCCATCACTGCTGGGTGGAACGGTGGGTCAGAAAATAATCTCAACCTTGCCCAGAATCGATTGCATTTTCTTTGCATGTGAAGTGAGTGTGCTACCAACAAAGCTTTCAGAACCACAAATATATACATATATATATAGACCCCAACAGGGTTAAAACATGGCATAGTAAAAATAAAATGCTATGAAACTACAAAACGTGATTCTTTATATAAAAATAGTGTTTATTGTTTTTTTTTTACGTCTCTTGACTAAAATCTGAAAATGACAACTCACTGGCTCGACATCGACGGTGACTCTATGCTCATCCTCCACAGGTGAAAGGCCAAGGACACTATTTTGTACTTCCGGGTCAGCGTACAGAAAATGGGGGAAGGAGAAGATGAGGGGGATCATGAATCTATCGACTGAGAACAAAATAAAAAAAATTAAAGAAAGCATAGTATTATTATTAAAAATGAATAATAATTTCTTTTTTCTCATCTTAATTGAATTATTTTTCTTTCTTTAAAAGTCTATTTACAAATGTTTTTAAAATTATAAAAAAACCAAATGATTCAACTGTTGTTCAGCGCTGAAAAGTAAGAACTGGGTGCTACAATTCTCATTCATGGCTAGGAAACACAAATTTTGACATTCAGATTCAAATTCGAAAATTTGGCGTTTTAGTACCAATGCTTTATCCATTCAGCAATCTCGCCTTGCATTTTAAAAATTTTTTATTGAGCATTATATAGCGCAATATCCACTAAATATGCTCAAAGCGCTTTACAAGGGGTCCCTGGTCAACAGCAACATTTAACATGTAGAACGGAACATAACGCCTGTTAGGCGATATTATAATTTTTAGGACAAAGACAGCGCTGTTAACGGCCAGGTACTCATTTTACACCTGAGTACGGTAAGAGAAAGTGAGTAAAGAGCCTTTTCCAAGGACTCAACTATGCGCTGAGCGCGAGGCTCGAACTCAGGACCTTCCAATCCGAAAAGCGAGTGTCATACCACTAGACCACATAGCCGCACAGACCTGCCCAGTACTACTTCCTGTCTGAAGGCAAGTGTCATACTACAAGATCACACAGATTCAAAACATGAACAGATCCGACTAACATTGACTAACTCTCATGTTCAAAATAACATAACAAAATGACGGCAATCTCACCAGAATAATGAGACATACAACGAAATTCAAGCATTCAAAGAAAAACCCACTCAAAAACACTAAAACACCAATCTAAAAACTCAAAGATATTCAAATATTCATTTCTACCCCGCACTATTAAAGACTGGAATGCTCTTCCCAAATCATGTGTGAACACAACAGATTTGGACACCTTCAAGCACAGATTATCAAAATTCCTCAGCCGCATAGTTGGATTGTTTTGTTTTCATACTTTTAAAAGGTGACCCACTGTTCGAGCCTCGCGCTCAGCGCATAGTTGAGTCCTTGGAAAAGGCTCTTTACTCACTTTCTCTTACCGTACTCAGGTGTAAAATGAGTACCTGGCCGTTAACAGCGCTGTTTTTGTCCTAAAAATGCACCAACAATGGCTGCCACATACAACAACTCTCTCCGCCCTCGAATATAAATACTCAGAATTGAGTCGACTTCGAGGAACCTTCAGATCCATTGCTTAATCAGAAAAAAAATAATGGAAATAATTCACAAGGTATGAATGAATGAATGAATGAATGAATTTATATAGCGCCTAGATCCACAATGTGCTCAGAGGCGCTTTACATTGCAAATAAAACACAACAATAAATTGATAATTTAAGCATAAAATCTATCATATTGGAATAGCATTAATCAATTTGTAATTTAATTACCATGCCCTGTGTTACAAGATGAAAATTTAGGATATCTATAACATGTAGGCCTAATAGAAATGTTAAACATCAAAGGATTTTCTAAAGAGATGTGTTTTAAGTTTCTTTTTAAAGTTTTCAAATGTCGGACATTTTTTGAGGGATGAAGGCAGTAAACAATAAAAAATGGCTGCTTTTCATTCTACCTGGCAGCTGACATAGAGTTGAGTTCAACAATCCCGTAGGAAGGCAGCGAGTCCGAGGTATGCAAAAGCCTATATTGTCAGGGTTGAGGGTGGCATTCTCCATGTCGCGTCGAGATCCTGCAAAACGACGCAGCGTGATGCCCTGAGGCGACTCCACATCTTCCTTGTACACGCCTCGAATTGATCTGTGGTGGAGAATCATGGGAGATAAATCAATGTGGACACTGTCCTAAAAAAATGAATGTGTTGCTTCATACCCCCGAGAGGTACCGAATTCAATCACCCGCCGCTGTGCTGTGTGGCCTTGAGCAAGTCACTTCACCCTAGCTAATTTGCAGTGCTGCACTGCGGCTAATGCCAGGGTTATTCCACTCTTCGCTTGGAATAGACCCTTGAGGCAAATTTCAACTATGAGATGAATAACGGGAATTTTATTTAATTAATACAACTTATTATTTTTAAATATGCAATTTAATATCACTCAAAATTTCATTACAAAAAGCAGCTGTTTATTTTGCATCCTGGAACAACTATAAAAGATGTCTAACTTCTACGACATGGCACATGACCGAAGAGCTAGAGCTCAGACGGTCGCTGGTTCGGATAAGTAAGTAAGTCAGTAAGTTCTTTTGCATGTTTTAAATACAAACATAATACTGTTTTGATGAGGTGTGGATATCATATTTTCAAATCATTTCATTTCAAAACTCACCTGCACAAATCGGAAGTAAACATTGGAGATTCCTTTGCATCGAATCGGAATGGGGGACCCACTGTGCCATCTGGTCATAAAGAATTGAGAACAAAATAAATAATGTCAATATATTTTTATTATTTTTTTATTTTTTATTATTATTTTTTATTTTGAGCTTTTATATAGCGCAATATCCACTAAATATGCTCAAAGCGCTTTACAAGGGATTTCTGGCCAACAGTAACATTTAACATAATTTAGGACGGGACATGACCCCTGTTAGGCGATATTACAATCTTTTTGGACAGAGACAACGCTGTTAACGACCAGGTACTCATTTTACACCCCGAGTACGGTGAGAAAATGTGAGTAAAGAGCTTTTCCCAAGGACTCAACTAAGCGCCGAGTGAGGCTCAAACCCAGGACCTTCAGATCCAAAAGTGAGTGTGTCATACCACAAGACCACATAGCCCTATTGGAAGAAAAGGGTCCCGCTAAATCAGTTGGTAGAGCACTCACTTCACAAGAAAAGGGACTGAGATCTATCCCAGGTGCAGCCGAGAGATTTTTTTCTGACCCCCCTGTACATCCAGCAGTGATTTTGGATAGCTGGGTCTGTTAGATCTGGCGGAACGTACTTTGCGAGAGACTAGCATCCTATCCAAAGGGCAGCAGGCAATTGCTATTGTTCGTTTCATGCAACAAAAAACCCAGGATAAACTCTGGCTCCAAGGGCCTCATGGCTCTGAAGGACTACTCTTTTATCGGAAGAAGCTCAAAGTATCTTGAGAAAAGGTGTGGGGTGGGCACAAGTGACTTTAGAATTAAATTGATAGTAAATACCAATTTTTGACCTTTTGTATTGTGAGAAATTGTCTTCATTCTGTAATATAACAAATCGAAACAAACACGAAGCTTCATGTTTTTGTCAAGAAATTCATATTTTTTGCACCCAAGTTATCCTGACATAATACCGTTTAGAGACAGTGGGTCACCTTTTAAAAGTATGAAAACAAAACAATCCAACTATGCGGCTATGTGGTCTAGTGGTATGACACTCGCTTTTCGATCGGAAGGTCCTGGTTTCAAGCCTCGCTCGCCGCATAGTTGATTCCTTGGAAAAGACTCTTTACTCACATTCTCTCACCGTACTCAGGTGTAAGATGAATACCTGGCCGTGAACAACGTTGTCTGTAAAAATTGTAATATCGCCTAACAGGCGTCATGTCACATCCTACATGTTAAGCATTGCTGTTGGCCAGGGACCCCTTGTAAAGCGCTTTGAGCACGTTTAGTGGATAAAAGCTCAAGTTTTTTAAAGACTAATCCTTTACTCATGATACTTGGGGTAGAGGACCCGAATGAACAATTTCGGAACGAGTAAAGGGAAATAAATCTAAATTAATGATTTCCTCACCAGTTCCATTCACCATATTAGCCGACTCACTGGTCCAGAGGTCAACATGCCTGGATGGATAAAATAAACAACGTTTTAATATTTTGTTGTCAACTTATATATCAATTCAATTCAATTCAAAATTCTTTATTATCTGAAATATTTGTGCGTACTATTAAGATTACATAGGAGTAATAATAATAGCAACTAAGAAATAAGAAGAAAAAAAATAGAAATTAGATCTTTCTGATCTTGGAATCTAGATCAGTTCCCTATTTAAGATAATTCCCATTTGTCTTCCTTTTTCTTGGGTGTTTTAATTGTAATTCTAGAACTTTTTACTATCCCATTTTCTTCCTTTTTACTGGTGATGATATGACCTTATTGTGTTGCAAGCGCTGTAAAACCCTTAAAAACAAACAAACAAATCTAAAGTGCGCTATTTGGTCATGTGGACTGGAATGTCTATGGTTCGAGTCCTACTCTGAGTTTTGCATAGTCCAGTTCTTAGGTGCAGTGTCGCCTCTGTCTGAAAATAAAACAATGGTATTATCACCTAACAGTAGTCATGTCTCGTCCTATATGTCAAGTGTTGGCTGTTAACTTCTGATCCCTTGTAAAGCACTTTGAGCACATTTAACGGATATTGTGGATATTGCACTGTAATAAAGCTCAAGTTTGTTTGTTTTTTTTTTTTTGTTTTTTTTTCTTTTAACCCTCTCCTTACCACCAATAACAAAATTGTCACACTTGTTACGACACAATAAACATTTTTCTTATTCAGATTTATTTTGTACATCACAGACATTGAAGCATGATCTTTGTTCAATTAATAAGAACATAAAGTTGTTTTGTAGAGAGCTAGTTTGAGTTTTAAGACATCAATATTTCTGCTGGGTAAGCCTGCCATGTTGGGAAAATACAGAAAAGCATCGGTAAGGTGAGAGTGAATACATATTGTTAGGTAATATCTGTGACAAACAAACAACCAACCGTTCCCCGTTGTATCTTGTAATTCCTCCCAGCTTGTCGATATCCTTCTCTCCCGTCTCCACTGTGTACAAACCGTCATCTGTAAAGTTTTTCTGGAAATAAAATATGAACAACAATCTCACTCTATTTCAAAAACAGAAAACAAAAACTTGATATAATGCATGCATCTCTTTAAAAAAAAATTATTATTATTTCAGTTATAAAACTTATTCATCTCCTTTTTTTTTGGTAATAGCCACTTAATTAGAGATTCCAAAAGACAGTGACACAAATAATGATAATTTCATTAATTGTTTGGGTTTTCCCCACGCTTCCACCTTTTTTTAGTCATTTTTTTGTTTTTGTTTTCTGGGTTATTAAAAAAATTTTGTTGTTGTGGTTTTGACCAGTTCTTGAGGGAGCTCATACAATAAGCAAACCTAATATCCATAATTTTAACATTAATTTATTTATACAAATATTTGAACTTAAATGATTCAGAATAGTTGAAGTAAGATTCAATTTGCTGTCCTTGAGTGACAAAGGTCTGCCAGTAAAAAGTTATAAATTAAAACAAAGTCAAATTATACAAAACCAAATGACTACCATTTAATTTTTTTTTCTTTTATTTATTGCTGGATGAAGAAAAGTATGAGTCCACACCGCCTTCAGTACATGACAACCAGCTGATCGGGTAATTCCCAGTTCGTGAGCACAAATAAAGCACTTTGAGCACTTTCAGTGGATATTGAGCTTTTTAAAAGCTCAAGTTTTTAACAAATTTTAATAATATTTTGACACAGAAATGCGTGGAACAGGTTGTATTATAAAATCAAATGCGGTTTTAACTCCTTTGTGTCAACATTTCTCTGGACGACCCTAAATAATTTCCACTGGTCAGCATGTCTTAAAGAATGCTATGGCATGACTCCAAAAACACCTCTTGTCAGGAATTTGCTCTCAACTGAAATTGCTTTTAAGGAGAAGAAGAAGAAGAAGAAGAAGAAGAAGAAGAAGAAGAAGAAGAAGAAGAAGAAGAAGAAGAAGAAGAAGAAGAAGAAGAAGAAGAAGAAGAAGAAGAAGAAGAAGAAGAAGAAGAAGAAGAAGAAGAAGGAGAGAGGAGGAGGAGGAGGAGGAGGAGGAGGAGGAGGAGGAGGAGGAGGAGGAGGAGGAGAAGAAGAAGAAGAAGAAGAAGAAGAAGAAGAAGAAGAAGAAGAAGAAGAAGAAGAAGAAGAAGAAGACAATGATTTTTGTAGGCAAAGAGGATGAGAAGGGGGAGATGCAGAATGAGGAGGAGGAGGATGACGAATGGGAAAACAAAATAAATGAAAGGACAAAAAATAAGCGTTAAAAAATCAAAAAAGCAAAATAGATTTTCTAACCAATATAGTCTTTTGCATATATTTTGTCTAACGTTAAGAGCAATTTTTTTTTTTAGTTATGATGATGCAAACATGTTTTGTTTTATTTACTTACCCGAATGAAAAATCCGACCTGGGTTTCGTTGAACCATAACGGTATAATTTTGTTGAGCATAACAAGGGTCGGATCGTCGTATCCAAACAACAACTCATGGACTGTTCTGTTTGTAAACATCCCGTCCGCCCCACTGGCTGCAATGACCAATGAAAGGAGACCTCGTATCTTGGGTGGCAGCCATTGAATGGCCTGGGCTACCGTCTGAAACCATAAAGGAGAGGAAGGAAGGGGGAAATTAAACTAGAAGGTCAATAATATCCATGGAAAGAGTCTCGTCTTGTCACAAGCATGGTCAACGGTCACATGGGTGACACTGATCATAACAATGAAATGATACCTAAATTCTTGGGTTGTAGTCTTTGAATAGCCTGGGCTACTGTCTAAAATCAGGAAAGAAAGACGGAAGGAGGAAATTAAACTGGAAGGTTAATAATATCCATGTCTCGTCTTGTCGCAAGCGACAAGCAATGTTAAGCATGGTTACATGGGTGACATTGATCATAACAATGAAAGGAGACCTCGTATCTTGGGTGGCAGCCTGGGTTACTGTCTGAAATCAAGAAGGAAAAAGAAGGAAGAAAAATGGAAGGAGAAATTTACACTCGAGGATCAATAATTGAATGTAAAGCGCTTTGAGCATTTTTAGTAGATCTTTCTTTATATAAATGCTTAGGTATTTTTGTAGTACATGCCATACACCCGAATCAGTCAGCCCTAGAGATTGTGAGTATTTATCACAATATTTTGACGCATTGGTGTCGGATTGATGACGCTATGCATTTTTTTTCAATCGCCTTTTAAAATTGTGAATGATGCTCGAGATCTGTGGGGCTGATTGCTTCGGGTGATGGGCAAGTATCTAAGACTTGTGCGGCTATATGGTCATGTGGTATGACACTCACTTTCGGGTCGGAAGAAGCTGTGTTCGAGCCTCATTCAGCGCATAGTTGATTCCTTGGATAAGGCTCTTTACTCATTATCTCACTGCGTTCAGGTGTAAAATGAGTTCCTGGCCGATAACAGCGTTGTCTCTGTCCGAAAAAAAAAAAATATTGTAATATCACCTAACAGGCATCATGTCCCGTCCTACATGTTAAGTGTTGCTGTTGGCCAGGGACCCCTTGTAAAGTGCTTTGGGCATGTTTAGTGGATATTGCGCTATATAAGAATTCATTTTTTTTTCATATAAAGACATCGATAGATTCATCCCATCCTGAATATAATACCATTTTGAGGTGATCGGTCATATAAACAATAACTCACCGCCATCAGAGGGTTGATGGTTAAAATCTTATCCGTCTCAGGCCCTATGGATTTCTCCCGGATGAAATGGAACGTCCTGTTCTGTCTGTAGGAGACGGTGCCGTTCTTATTCCACACGATATCAAACTTCTCTCGACGCTCCCTGGTGGAATAAAAACAGGAAATTAAGTAACAAAGAAGCAACAACAAAAAAACAAAAACAAAAAAAAAAAAACAAACAAAAAAAAAAAAAAAAAAAAAAAAGGAAATGAAAGAATAAAATATGTAATCAAAAATATTTTTTAATGATGAATAAATAGATAATTTATGAAAAAACAAAACAAAAGTAAACTAATGAAATGGCGGCAAATTTTAGATATCTCTCATACAGGGGGCAGGGTGGCTCAGTGGGACGGTCTTTGCTGCATACCCGAAAGGTACCGAGTTCAATCACCTGCCGCTGCACGGTGTGACCTTGAGCAACTCACCTCGCCCTAGCTCAATTTGCAGCGCTGCACTGTAGCTGACGGCTGGGTTCTTCCAGTCTTCCCTAGGAATAAACCCTAGAGACAAATTTCCTCTATGGGATGAATAAAGGGAATTTTAATACTTTTTTATTATTTATTCCTAAGGGTTTTTTTTGTGTTTTTTTTCTTAAGCGTGGTGAAATAATGTAAACATTTCTCTCATAGAGAATTGGCAAACCTATCTACAAGAAAAAAGATATTAGGAAAGAAATCGAGTACAATGAAGGCTATATAATCCTGATCAAGGGACAGCATGTACCCAATCACGGACACAGGTGTCTCAAAAGCTGGTAGAAGGAAAGAGCTGCTTTAATACTTAATATTTCTTAAGCAGAAAGTTGCAAAAGTACTTAAAAAAAAAAAAAAAAAACATCTAAAAAATCAAAGACTTTTCTGTATCAGTGGTTTGAAAGGTAGCATCAATTTAATGGTTTAGAGCAGGGGTACCAAGCCTTTTCATTCTACAAAATGGAAATATCCACCTGGTGTAACTGTATTTACTTTGCAAAGTCTCTTTCAGTAGAATTTAATGTAATATTATAACTAATCTTCATCTTCTTCTTCTTCTTCTTCTTCTTCTTCTTCTTCTTCTTCTTCTTCTTCTTCTTCTTCTCTTCTCTTCTTCTTCTTCTTTCTTCTTCTTCTTCTTCTTCTTCTTCTTCTTCTTCTTCTTCTTCTTCTTCTCTCTTCTTCTTCTTCTTCTTCTCTTCTTCTTTCTTCTTCTTCTTCTCTCTTCTTCTTCTTCTTCTTCTTCTTCTTCTTCTTCTTCTCTTCTTCTTCTTCTTCTTCTTCTTCTTCTTCTTCTTCTTCTTCTCTTCTTCTTCTTCTTCTTCTTTCTTCTTCTTCTTCTTTCTTCTTCTTTCTTCTTCTTCCTTCTTCTTCTTCTTCTTCTTCTTCTTCTTCTTCTTCTTCTTCTTTTCTTCTTCTCTTCTTCTTCTTTCTTCTTCTTCTTCTTCTTCTTCTTCTTTCTTTCTTTCTTCTTCTTCTTCTTCTTCTTCTTTCTTCTTCTCTTCTTCTTTCTTTCTTCTTCTTCTTCTCTTCTTCTTCTTCTTCTTCTTCTCTTCTTCTCTCTTCTTCTTTCTTCTTCTTCTTTCTTCTTCTCTTCTCTTCTTCTTCTTCTTCTCTTTCTTCTCTTTCTTCTTCTTCTTCTTCTCTTCTTTCTTCTTCTTCTTCTCTTCTTTCTTCTCTTCTTCTTCTTCTTCTTTCTTCTTCTTCTTCTTCTTCTTCTTCTTCTCTTCTTCTTCTTCTTCTTCTTCTTTTCTTCTTCTCTTCTTCTTCTTCTTCTCTTCTCTCTTCTTCTTCTCTCTTCTTCTCTTCTTCTTTCTTCTTCTTCTTCTTCTTCTTCTTCTCTTTCTTCTTTCTTCTTCTTCTTTCTTCTTTTCTTCTTCTTTCTTTCTTCTTCTTCTTTCTTCTTCTTCTTCTTCTTCTTTCTTCTTCTTCTTCTTCTTCTTCTTCTTCTTCTTCTTCTTCTTTCTTCTTCTTCTTCTTCTTCTTTCTTCTTCTTCTTTTCTTCTTCTTCTTCTTCTTCTTCTTCTTCTTTCTTCTTCTTTTCTTCTTTCTTCTTCTCTTCTTCTTCTTCTTCTTCTTTCTTCTTCTCTTCTTCTTTTCTTCTTCTTCTTCTTCTTCTTCTTCTCTTCTTCTTCTTCTTCTTCTTCTTCTTCTTCTTCTTCTTCTTCTTCTTCTTCTTCTTCTTCTTCTTCTTCTTTTCTTCTTTTTCTTCTTCTTCTTCTTCTTCTTCTTCTCTTCTTCTTCTTCTTCTTTCTTCTTCTTCTTCTTCTTCTTCTTCTTTCTTCTTCTTCTTCTTCTTTCTTCTCTTCTTCTTCTTCTTCTCTTCTTTTCTTCTTTCTTTCTTCTTCTTTTCTTTCTTTTTCTTCTTCTTCTTTTACTTCTTCTTTCTATCTTCTCTTATTCTTCTTTATCTTTTTTTCTTCATTCATTCATTCTTTCTTCTTATCTTCTTCTTCTTCATCATCTTCTTATTATTATTTATTTCTATCTATTTTCTTCATCTATTATTTATATTCATTCATTATTATTATTTTATTATTATTATTATTATTATTATTATTATTATTATCATTATTATTATCATATACACATACACGCAATGAATGCACACTACAACATGTCACTACACATCAACACTGATCACCGCTAAATCAACAACAAAACGGAAGTAAGGACGCAAGAACATCAACATTGAACCCCGGAATGGAATAAAATAATTCTACGAACATAATATGCCGACAAGAAACCACAGAAACATGTGTTTCGGCCATAAATAAGTGAGCGACTCCATTTAAATTTTATATATATATATATATATATATATATATATATTATATATATATATATATATATATATATATATATATATATATATATATATATATAAATATATATATATAATATATATATATGAATAAATATGAATCTGTCATGTACCTATAAGTGTAAGGCCCCCTCTGTATGACATAAGGCTTCTCCCCATTCAAAACTTCCTCCACATTCTCCACATTGAACATCCAGAACTGCATGTACACTGGGATTGGGATGTCTTGCCAGACGTCATACGTCTCACTCGTGTTGGAAATTATCACTTTCTGGGGAAAAAAATAAAATAAACACTCAGTTGCTAGGAAACGCAAAGGTACCAAGATCGATTCCGGATGCAGTCGAGATTGTTTCTGACCCCCCCCCCCCCCCCCCCCTTGTCAGCAGTGAATGGGTAGCTGAGTCTATGTTAGATTTGGTGGAAAGTATTTTGCGATAGACTAGCGTCCTATCCAAAGGATAACAAGCAATTGCTATTGTCCGTTTCATGCTATAGAAACTGGGATAAACTCCGGCTCCATGGGCAGGATGGGTTTGAAAGACTCTATGTAAGAGTCATCTCGCTGACACAACTTTAACACCACAACAATCTTGACCTAAACAGGAAATTAGGATCTTCAGTATTGTACGCATAAGAAAAAAAAATAAAATAAAAAAAATAAATTTAAAAAACAAACGCTCATTGAATATCTCTTAGCTGTATAAATATATTAAGTCAGAAAAGTTGAGAGGAGCAGGCACTGATGTTGATAGCAACAAAAAATAAAGTGAGTTGAAAAGTGCCACAAGATGATAGAAAACAATATATTTTCTGGCTGAATTGGGGAGTCGAAACCACAACCCGTTACAGCACCTCCCCTTGGCTATGAGAGGGATGCTCTACAATCGATGGCAGCCACCACAAAAGTTTTTTTTTATCTATTGTCTTCTGGCACTTTTAAACTGACTTTAACCCTCTCCTTACCAACCATTTTCAGAATTTTCCCCAATATTTCACGCCCACTCAACACAAAAACAGTTTATTCTTACTCAACCAGGAAAGCAACAAATACATTCTATGCATTATATTGATCAGCAACATTTACTCTACAACACAGTGTCACGTTTTTATAGCTATAGTCAAACATTTTTCTTTAAATTGTGTGATTTACAAAAGAAATCTGAATGATAAAAGTGCTGGTTGTAACTTAATGAATGTGACGATTTTCCTATGGTTGGTAAGGAGATGGTTAAATCTATTTCAGGAATTGTACCTTTTTGATTTCCTCCCGAATGACATAATCCACGACAGGAAAAAGAATCCCTCCAATTATTGCCATTCCAGCCCCCACCACGAAGAAGGCTACATATTTCTTGGTGCAGCCCCTCATCTTGCCTGTCTTACACTGCTTACCATGCTCTGGACAGAGAAATAGATAATAAACAAAATCATTTAAAGCGTATGGTAAAAAAAAATATCCAAAACAAAAAGAAAATGTTCAAAGGTTCACCCTACTTTCAGAAACTCAGCGACTCAAACACAGCTGGGGAGACTAATTTTTATTTATTTATTTATTTATTTTAAAATCTTGAGTGCACCTGGGACTAATACTGGTCCTTACATGTGAGACGTGAGTGCTCTACCAACTGAGCTATCGGGACCCCAAAGGAGATGAAAGATATTTCTTGAAACAGAGAACACAAGAAGATCCAATAATAATTCATCTTTGTGTCTTGTCTTAAAATCTAAAAACAAGCACAGGACAACCAAAACATGACAGTTGGCAGTTTACAAGTAAGATAAGAGAAGATAAAATACACTATATTGATCCTTTATGGAAATTATGATTTAGTATCACACGAAAAAGACATTTCCACATCCTGGTCCTGCATTCATTCATTCAAAAAGGCTTAAAATAAAATTGACAACTAAACAACAAGCAGTCTAACATAATTTATTTGTGACTAAATAAATTTCTGAATATTATTCGTTTTAATTAATTAATTAATTAATTAGAGAATTTAACTTGTATCCTTTATTATTGCTAATTAAATCTAGAATTTCTGTGGGGAAACAGATCTCAAACTTTAAAGGAGGTAAAAAAATATACATATTTAGTTTGCTTATTACATATGAAATTGGAATTATTTATTTATGGAGAAAAAAAATACCTTAAAAAAATTATAATATAATTTATCTAATAAATATAATACTTGTAACATAAATAATAACATATTACATTATATTATATATACCGACTTTTGTTCCCTTTTTTTTTTTTAAAAGGGAGAAGAGGGGGGGGGGGGGGGGGGGAGAAACTATTGTCAAGACCTAAGTAAAACAGACATGAAATGTCAGACAGACAGCTGTGTCAAGTAAGAAATTAAAATAGTGTAAATTTAAAAACCAAACGTAAATTCTTACCTAGAGATTTGACATAACTAACTTCACCGTTAATTGATAATGTATTCTGCATCCTACGTTTACAACAGCTTCTTTGCTATTCTTCTACAATTCTAATTTATGTCGTCGCTTGTATAATGAATTGAATCATCAAAGCGAATCAAAGCTTCACATTCTTATCACATCAATATTTCAAAATCATTTTAAACTTAACTAAAAGACAGGATCTCTATTTTTAAGTCTATCGGAGACGAAAAGAGATTTTTAAAAATCTTCTCAACGTCATAAGAAAAATCGCACTTTTAAAAAATGTTGATGATTCAAATCTCTGCAAAATTCCACCCCACAGACAAGCACTAACCTACCATATCGACAATGACCCCCTTGATTAGGAGTCAAGTTTTCATTATGGTTTTCAAATGCTGCGACATAAATTTGAGTATCAAAAGGATAAGGACTGGTTCATTGAACTAAAATGCCAAGAGTCTAACCATAAAATAGAAATGTTAGAAAAAAAAAAAAACAATACTTATGCACCCTAACGCAAAAACAACTATCGAATATAAAACTATATACAATATACAGTATATATAAATCACTATCCTATCCTAAACACTAAATTTTCCTTGAATAATTTACTACTCACATTCAATACATTATCTGGGACATTACACCACCCATTAAGATAAGGTCTACATTAACCCATAGGTCAGACATCCTGTGGTCATTGGTCAGTATAATATTATCTACTGCGGTCACTATACCTTGGTCATTTCATTAATAATAATAATCATATTATAAATGCATACCATGAGGAGATATGTAACAATGAAACAATGCAAAACAAATCACACACAAACATATACATAAACTCGCACACACACACACACACACACACACACACCAACACAAATACACACACACATACAAACATACAAACACTCACTCTTCCATACACAAACACTGACATTTAACTCTTATAACCTTTGGGGTCAGGGTCAAATAGATTTATTAACACAATCACCATTTGGATGGTTATAAAATCAAATAGGCTGTCATAACACCTTGTCAGTTTATCATTATCATTATCATACCGTTTGTAATCATGATCAATATCACTGTGTTCTGAAAAAACACATTTTAAAAATTATGGTCAGATAACCCCTTTTTCAAACCTTAATCAAGCAAAACAATTCCCATTTTTTTGTCAAAAACTTTCCAAGCCTGGAACTTCATTGCTGACGTCACAGGTTTGAAAGTTTTTGACAAGATGAGGGTCACTTTAATCGATCAAAATTATTTGGACAAGTTTTCTCACCACAATTTTTGTCATGTGTTTTTATCAGAGTTCAGCAGAAAACAATTATTTTAATGTGTTATCATTACAAGGACAAATAGATTAAAGTCTAAAGGCTACGTTTTCTAAATATTTATCTAACTTTGCAATGATGAAAAACAAAAACAAAAATAAATATGCAAAAAACAAAACAAAGAAAAACAAAAACAAAAACAGAAAATAACCAAAAATACAACAATAACAAACAATTCATTCTTCATATACAATACAACTTTTGATCTGAGAATAAATAGCAAGAATACTCCTTTCCTAAAAAATTGAAAGCTTTCAGAATCCCAGCCCTACCCATTCATAAATAAAAGTGCTCTAATTGTGTGGGTGTCAGGTGGGGGGGGGGGGGGGGGGGGGGGGGGGGGATGAGGTAGTCAGTGTTAAGACATGCATACAAGAAAGAGTGATAATGGGGAGAGGCTTCGGATGGGAATAAAATATTGTTCGTATCTGAAGCCTCTCCATATAATCACTCTTTTGTTTATATTTTCACGTTCCCAGACTTCAGGCAGCCCCCACCACCACTCTCTAAGGCATTGTACTGTGACCTGGAAGATCCCTGCTTCAAGCATTTTCATTTTTTTTTTCCTCGGGCAAGATCTTTAACCCCAAAATTTGATCATCTTGGACAAAATGAATGATTTCTATTGACATCAGATATTTGTTTGGTGAGTTATCTATATTACTAATATAGGAAAAACACATATAGAAAAACCACTCAAAAACACTAAAACACCAATCCACAAACTTAAAAAACATCTTAAAATATTCATTTGCAGTCCGCACTATCAAAGACTGGAATGCTCTTCCCGAATCATGTGTGAACACAACAGATTTGGACACCTTCAAGCAAAGATTATCAAAATTCTTCAGCCTAAACTCCAACAATGGCTACTGTTACATTCAACAACTCTCTCCGCCCTCGAATACAAATACTCAGAATTGAGTCGACTTCGAGTAACATTCAACTTTCAAATCTCACTTAAAGTTTTATCTTTTTACGTCATAAGTTGCAATACTATTATCATATTTTGTTGTTGTTAAATTTTAATTCATATCACTTTTCCATCAACGCTTGTCTTACCGTAATATATGTTTTGTTTCATATCATTGTAAAGTGCTTAGAGCCTGTGACAACTGGGTGAAGTGCTATATAAATGTGGCTATGTGGTCTAGTGGTATGATACTCACTTTCAGATCAGAAGGTCCCTGGTTCTAGCCTCGCACTCGGCGCATAGTTGAGTCCTTGGAAAAGGCTCTTTACTAACATTCTCTCACCGTACTCAGGTGTAAAATGAGTACCTGCCCATTAACAGCGTTGTCTTTGTCCGAAAAATTATTATATCGCCTAACCGGCGTGATGTCCCGTGCGTCCTACATTTAATGTTACGTTGACCAGGGACCCTTTGTAAAGCGATTTGAGCACATTTAGTGCATATTGCGCTATATAAAGCTCAATTTAAAAAAAAAAAAATTTAAATGCCATTTATTATCTATTATTATTCAGATTCCTTCAAGGAAAAGCACCTGAAGGCACCTGATGTGTATGGGATGGCATCATTTTGTTATTTATTTCATTGACATGTATTGAGCCTTTATTGAGCTTTTATATAGAGCAATACCCACTAAACATGCTCAAAGCGCTTAACAATGGGTCCCATTGCAACAGCAACACTTAACATGTAGGACGTGACATGAGGCCTGTTAGGCTATATTACAATTTTTTTCGGACAGAGACAACGCTGTTAACGGTCAGGTACTCATTTTACACCTGAGGATATGAGTAAAGAGCCTTTTCCAACGACTCAACTATGCACTGAATATTAAATAATGTAATCTTTTGAAAAGGGAAATTTTATAGATAGAACGAAGTTGATGACACTCAGGTCTTTGTTACTGGGTTATTTTTGTCATTCATGTTTATGAGTAGTTCTCACTAAACTGTATCAACCAGACTGTAAACGGTAAACGTTGATGGTTACACATAGTTTTGTGTGTTGGTATGTTATACTTCCGGATGGCAATGATGTGAGTTTCTTAGCCAAGCGCACAGAATCTACACAGATTTGACCCCGGGGTTCAGTTGTCCGTGTTGGCTCATGACTTAGTATATATATCACTTTCGTGGAAACAATGCTGCCGTTTTATTATAGAACACAGTATGTGTTATTTGGTTAAGATTACATACTGTGTTTTTTAAAACAATGACAGAATGGACAAGCTGTGGTAAGCGTTTGTCAGGCTTTACCGCTTTATGAGAAACGTCAAAGAGTTTCACTCTACCTTTATAATTAGCAACAAAAGTGACTTGTTTTCTCCCTTTAACATTTATATACAAATTAAAATGTAGAAAAACAATTTCATGTGGAAAAACCTCTCTCGATTAACAGTAACAGTAAGTCCCACAAAATTTATGAGAAAGATCACTTTTTATAATGAAAGAAGGAAACTGCATAGAAGACTCAATGATCGAGTCCAGTCCATGGTGTTAATTTTTAGTGTAATGAAATTCAACTTAAGTTTAAGTTTAAAAATGAAAAAAGAAGTGAACTGCATTGATGAAGCTCATGATCGGAGATCGTCATGGTGTATTTTAGTGTACATGAAATTCAACTAAAATGAGTTTCTTTGATTAGAGACAGAGTGAAACAAGACACAAGATTAGATCTGCATTGATGATATCTCTGGATATGGAAGACTCTTTTAACATCACTGAATAATAGTCTATGAATGATTCTCTTCTGCCAATTCAGAGACAGGTCAAGTACAAAAGATTAGATATCTAATTTGGAATGAGTCTGGTCAGTAACTAGACTAGACCAGGATATGACTATGATTATGATGATAGGAGGAGAGAGTGAGAGGAGCAAGTTAAGGGCCAATATTATTGAGGGCACATCCCCAGTATTCTTGTTCGAGGAGGGGGTTGGGGGAACGTTTGTTATAATGTTCTAGTAGGGGGTTTGGGGAGACTTTTTATTTCAAAGTTTCCCCCCTCCCAAACCCCCTACTAAGTTAGAACGTTATAAAAAAAAAACAAGAATACTGGGGATGTAGAATAGGAGTATGAGTATGAGAGTAGCTTTCGGAAGACCTCCCTTATTGAGGTAGGCGATGGCGGAGGCAGGACTAAAACTCAAAACATGAGAATGAGAATCAGAACACTTTCGATTTCGAGATACTGATCAGTGACAGTGTGAGAGCCATCTTTTAAAAAAACTGAAAAGCAGTCAGTCGATTTCTATAAGAGGTAGATGAATACTTCGTCTGATGTGAAATTTAAATTTAAACTTAAGCAATACAAATGTTATTGTTATCTCCAGAATAAAGTGGAAACGATAGCGACGGCGATAAGATAAGGAACGAACTCAGGACTTCTCTGCTTGTTTACTGCTTGTGCTATAAATTACGAGTGACTTCCCTTGTCCCGTCACGAGGGTAAACAACAAGTGGGTGTATTTCCGTCTCACTTCCAGTAACCATGAAATACGCTCAGAGATCTTTTTCTTGGAATATCACGAGACAAGCCATGTACGAAAATTCTCCAACCAAACACTTTTCCGCTATCTTATCTTGCTCTATGCATTCACAGTCAATGAATCATTGTAAAAAAAAATATTTGACAGGTCATGTTGACATTGCTATTTTGGTACTATATCGAGGAGTGTTATTTCCATTTCATAACTACAGTGCTCAGTCCATTCAGTCCATTCACTTGTCAGGCGACTTTTTTTAAGCATACAAGCTCTCAATTAATCAACGATGTACCATCATCGCCTTCTCCTCCCCCCCCCCCCCCCCCCCTCCTCCTCCTCCTCCTCCTCCTCCTCCTCCTCCTCCTCCTCCTCCTCCCCACCTTCCTCTTCCTCCCTATTACTCCAACTCCTCCCCCTCCTTCTGCTCCTCCTCCTCCTCCTCCTCCTCCTCCTCTTCCTCCTCATCATCATCATCATCATCATCATCATCGTCATCATCACCATCATCATCATCATCATCATCATCATCATCATCATCATCATCATCATCATCTTCATCATCATCATCATGATGATGATGTTCATCATCATCATCATCATCATCATCATCATCATCATCATCATCATCACCATCATCATTATCACCATCATCATCATCATCATAATCATCATCATCAGCAGCAGCATCAGTAGCAACAACAGAATCAGCAGAATCAACTTTAGCACCACCACCACAACAGTCATCATCATTGTTACTTTATTATTCTTTGCAATCGCGTCACGGTGGCCATGACGTTTGTTAACTACTCACCCTTGTATGGCGCTCGTCTTCGGACCGACAGGTCCTTGGTTCGAATCGTTGGCGGCGCAGAATTAAGTCATTGGAAAAGGCTTTCTTTTACATTGTCTCAACGCACTCAGGTGTAAAATGTGTACATTGTCGGTAATAGCATTATAATAAATAATAATAATGGTATAGATTTATAGTGCGCCAAACATCCCTTCATCAGGAGGGCTCTGGGCGCATAACAAAGATTAACTTAATAATGAAGCCCTAACACAGTACACGAACAACGCTAATTATACACATAATCAAAAGAAAGCCTGTCGGAATAAGAATGTCTTCAATCGACGCTTGAATTCCTCTAGTGAAGACGAAGAACGTATCTCTAGTGGTAGTAAATTCCACAACCTTGGACCAGAATGCTGAAAGGCGCGTTCACCAGCCTTCACTCGACAGCGGGGTGTTTTCAATTTGAGGTCGTTCGTTGATCGAAGCGATCGCTGTGGGTTATACCGTTCAACGAGGTTTGAGAGATATGCTGGTGACGAGCCCTCCAGGCATTTGAAAACGATAGTTGAAGATTTATATTTAATCCGCTGGTCCACTGGCAGCCAATGCAGCTGCTGTAGTAATTCGGGAGCTGCAGTTTTTCTGTCTTTCTGTAGTACAACGCGGGCTGCCATGTTCTGTATTTTCTGGAGTTGTGTTATTTTGTCCTTTGTTAGACCAACAAACAGTGCATTGCAGTAGTCCATTTTCGGGAATATCAAAGATGTTACCAATTTGTTGCAAGTTTCCCTATTAATAAATGGTCTGATTGTTCTGATATTTCTTAGAATGCAGATAGCACTTGTTCTCACATTGTTAATATGTTTGTTCATAGACAGATCACTCTCCAGGGTGATGCCGAGATTTTTTGCTGATGTTGTGAGGTGTATTTTATCATTATCGTTGATTGTCAGTGCCAGTGTAAATGGATCTGTCTTATTATTTGAACTAGCAATGAATAAGGCTTCTGTCTTGTCGCCATTTAATTTTAATCTATTTGCAGACATCCATCTCATCACATGGTTGATGCATTGTTCGTAAACAGTTATCTTTGAAACTATATCGGATTGCAAACACATGCTATATATCTGGGTATCGTCGGCGTACATATGGTAAGCGAGAGAATGTTGCTCTAAGATTCTCACAACAGGGGAAGTGTAAAGTACAAAAAGGACTGGACCTAAAACGGATCCTTGAGGTACACCAAAATGAAGGTCACGCTCTGACGAAGTTACTTCCCCAATTAAAACTGATTGAGTTCTTTGAGTAAGATATGATGCAAACCAGTTTAGAGCAGTGCCCGATATGCCGAAAGTAACTTGTAGCCTTCGAAGTAGTATGGCATGGTCGATGGTGTCAAAGGCCGCCGAAAGATCGAGAAGACTAAGGATGGTGGTTTTTTCCTTGATCAATAATTTGCAGCAAGTCATTTGTGATTCTCATCAATGCTGTTTCTGTGCTATGATTTTGCCGATAGGCCGATTGAAAGCACTCATCGAGGTTATTATGTTTCACGTGACAAGAAAGTTGTTTTAGTACAATCTTTTCTAGAATTTTGGAAATGAATGGTAGATTTGATACAGGCCTAAAGTTTTTAAAATTATCACTGTCAAGTCCCGCTTTCTTCAACAATGGCTTCACTAATGCTTTCTTGAAGCTTTCTGGAACAACTCCCTCCCTTAATGATTGATTAATCAATTCAGTGATGTAAGGTGCAAGTTCATCAATACACTCCTTCAAAAGGGATGTTGGTAAAGGGTCGAGCCTACATGATTTGCTCGGACTAGAGAGAATCGTTTTCTTTGTGTCATTTATTGAAATTTCTTTGAAAGATGTTAAGGGTTCACCATAAAAAGAGGTATATTCTGCTTCTGTTTCTTCTGTGTCAAGTTCACTCCGTATCGTTGTTATTTTATTCATGAAATACTCTACAAAGCAGTCCGCGAGTTGCTTGTCGTCAGTGTGGTGTGGCAGGCTTGTTTTTATCTCTTTGCCTAGAAGCTTATTTGAGATTTTATAAAACTCCTTCGGACTTTTTATGTTATCAACTTTATCAAGATAGTAGATACGCTTTGCCTTAATTGTCGCCTCTTTGAGTCTATGTTTGAATGATATGTAAGTTTCCTTATCAATTGTCAGGCCAGATTTTTTCCATTTCTTCTCCGCTTTTCTTTTCTCTTTCTTTATACGTTTTACCTCCAAATTGTACCATGGTGATTCTTTTCTGATGTTCACAGATCTTGTTGTGAGAGGTGCGTGCTTATCCATAACACTAATAACTGTTTTATCAAAATTGTCACCAGTCACTTCTTTCTCACAATGTGTAGTTAGAGAGTGAGAGAGGTCCGCTTTAAATAGTTCTATGTCAATTTTCTTCAAATCTCTCGAAACAACTATTTTTTTTGTTTTTGTGTCGTGTACTGTCCCCCCTCTGATGCCAAAAGATATTAAATGATGGTCTGAAATGCAAAGATCATCTACATTGATAGGTGTCGCTAGTTGCATGTCAACGCTGGTCAATACCCAGTCAATAATGTGTCCACACCGATGTGTCTTTTCATTGACATGCTGTGTCATGTGATGAGACGAAAGTAGTTTATTTATTTTTCTTATATCCGGTGTGTCTCGATCAAAGTGTAAGTTGAAATCTCCAACAATAATATTTTTCTTTGACTTCATGTCAAGGCGAAGAAGGAAGTCCTCGAATTCATCAATAAATAGTGATGTTTTTAATCTATTTTTTGCACTGGGTGGTGGCCTATATATTGAATGAAGCTTGACTGAGTCATGTTTAAAATCAATGACCATTCCTA
>NC_088366.1:51009392-51011892 GCF_034508935.2 Berghia stephanieae | reverse complement strand
ACGTGAAAGAATGCCAATAAAAAAAAAAGTTGTTTATTCTGACTCACTATTCCGCCACCTACAGTTAAGTGACACTCAAACAAGGAACATCCGGGTCACATGGCGAGTGCGATATCCCATGACCACCACGTACTCAGCCACCTCAAATCAGAAGGAAGAAAAAAGCTTGCGCTTGAGCTTTTATATAGCGCAATATCCACTTAATGTACTCAAAGCGCTTTACAAGGGGTCCCTGACCAACAGCAACATGTAACATGTAGAACGAGACAGATGCCTGTTAGGCGATATTACAGTTTTTTTCCGACAGAGACAACGCTGTTAACGGTCAGGTACTCATTTTACACCTGAGTACGGTGAGGGAATGTGAGTAAAGACTCAAGGAGTCAACTACGCGCCGAGCGAGGCTCGAACCCAGGACCTTCCGATCCGAAAGTGAGTGTTATACCACAAGACCACATAGCGCACAAGACAACCACATACTCAGCCACCTCAAATCAGAATCAAGAAAAAATCCCAAAGCCAAAACTATATTTATCATAATTCATAAACCTAATGAGAAAATTGCCAAATTTGCATTCTACGAAGACTGTGTCATTCCGGAAATTCCCGACGGTGGTTCGGCATCCGGTTGGTTGTCAATTGTCATGTCTAAGACCACCTTTGGCGCCAGTCTTCGAAAATGCCCGAAGACATCTTGGAATTCTTGTTTTCATAATAATTGTGGTATTTTTTTTCTTTCCCCAGAAGGCTTAGATAGTTCTTGATATGACATCCTCTGCATGAGAAATAGGAACGGGAAATAGACACTATGTCGCAAGTTGGAAGAAAAAAATATCAACATTTTGGCCAGAAAACTCGTCCTTCAAATATCAATCGATTAAAATTACCCTCGTCTTGTTAAAAAAACTCTAAAACCGGAGACGCTAATTATAATTCTTTGAAGTCCCAGGTTTGAGAGTCTTTGACAAGATGAAGGTAAATTAAATTCATTGAATGACGAGTTTTCTAACCTAAATTTTTAAACACATGTTTTTTTTTTACAGAGCTATGAAGTTAACTGGTTATCTTTAAAAATTAATTACTGTATAATTTGTAAACAAAAGAGATTTTACATATCGGTGGTTGGCGGATCAAACCTCTGAAGTCTACATACGTGCTTTGCGCACCATGTTTTATTTACTTTTGGGCGGATGAGACCTCTGGTGCGGCTATGTGGTCAGTGGTATGACACTCGCTTTCGGATCGGAAGGTCCCGGGTTCGAGCCTCGCGCTCGGCGCATAGTTGAGTCCTTGGAAAAGACTATTTACTAACATTCTCTCACCGTACTCAGGTGTAAAATGAGTACCTGGCCGTTAACAGCGTTGTCTTTATCCGAAAAATTGTAATATCGCCTGACTAGCGTCATGTCCCGTCCTACATGTTAAATGTTGGTGTTGAATAGGGACCCCGTGTAAAGCGCTTTGAGCACATTTAGTGGATATTGCGCTATAAAAAGCTTTTTTTTTTTTGATCCACCGATAGTAAAAATTGAGACCTCAGAGGTTTGATCCGCCGACCATCGATAGGTGTAATATCTTATATTACAGTAGCCAGTGAACTTTATCAGAATTTTATGAAATACTAGGTACCAGGCATGCACTGGTGTAAGGTAAAATCTTTTTAAAAACTGGGTATAAACGGTGCTAGACAAAACAGAAGGAGAAATACAAGAAAATATCTTCCCAAAATGTCAGCCTGCCTGTGCTGAGTATCGAACACCAGACCTCCAGATGACGGTGTACCACGCGAGAATGACTCTACCAAAAAAGACTCTAGTCTAGAGTTAAATTGGCGTACGCGAGGCACACTCTAGAGTTAGTTTCGCGGCCGCGAGGCTAACTCTAGAGTCTGTCTCGCGTACGCCAATTTAACTCTAGAATCTTTTTGGCGATAGAGTCATTCTGGCGTGCTACACCGGTCAGACGTGTTACCATGTCAGCCGGTAGATGGAACGGTTTAATGCTTAAATTCTTCACAATGGTTTCCATTACAATAAACAAACATTGAACATTAAATTGATTTAATGGTAGCATTCATGATCTGTAATCAGGAGGTCTATGGTTCGATCCCTGATCGAGGCAGGCTTTTGTGACGGATGATTCTTGTATTATTCTTTTTGTTATTCTGGGCACTGTTTCATACACACTTTTTTTCATAATTTAATACCAAAGTGCCGAATGAATCGACTTCTTTCATTTTTATTATTCTATGATGAATGAAGATGACGTCACTCAGCTCCTTGCTATTGGTTTAAACCGCCAGGCAGGTGATACGTTCTCACCAAAGTCTCTCGATAAGACACTAAAACGTTAAAAGCTACACCATTCAGTGAGTGGTACAATTAATCTGACGAACAGCACTGGTGAGTATTTCACTGAAACACTTACCACCGATATGATCCACTATGTTAATGAAATCTTTTGCTACTTAAATTAGGCCAAACTACTAATTCAAATAATA
>NC_088366.1:50986892-50999392 GCF_034508935.2 Berghia stephanieae | reverse complement strand
GACAGAGACAACGCTGCTGACGGCCAGGTATTCATTTTACACCTGAGTACGGTGAGAGAATTTGAATAAAGAGCCTTTTTCCAAGGACTCAAGTATGCGGCGATCGAGGCTCGAACCCAGCACCTTTCGATCCGAAAGCGAGTGTCATACCACAACTGAAGAGAATTCTATTCACTCCACAGACTGTAGAAAGATACAATTTTACCATTTTAGTGATTTTGACTTTACATTTAATTTTCAGCATAAATGTCATCTCAACAAAACACCTTTTCGGTACAGCAGCTGGTGACATAATATGATGCTGTGTTTGTTACTTCTCAGATACCAATGAACAAAGACATAGCATACTGTCTATTCTGGCCTACTGTGAAAAAAACCCAAAAGCCATAGCAACTTGTCTATTCTGGCTTACTATGAAAAAAACCTCAAAAGCCATAGCAGCATGTCTATTCTGGCTTACTATGAAAAAAACCCCGAAAGCCATAGCAGCATGTCTATTCTGGCTTACTATGAAAAAAACCCCCGAAAGCCATAGCAGCATGTCTATTCTGGCTTACTATGAAAAAAACCCCGAAAGCCATAGCAGCATGTCTATTCTGGCTTACTATGAAAAAAAGCCACAAAAGACATAGCAACAGGTCTATTCTGGCTTACGATGACCCCCCCCCCCCCCAAAGCCATAGCAGCATGTCTATTCTGGCTTACTATGAAAAAAAAAACCCAAAAGACATAGCAACATGTCTATTCTGGCTTACTGTGAAAAAAAACCCCAAAAGACATAGCAACATTTCTATTCTGGCCTACGATGAAAAAAAAAAACCCAAAAGACATAGCAACATAATGTCTATTCTCATTTTACACCTGAGTACGGTGAGAGAATTTGAATAAAGAGCCTTTTTCCAAGGACTCAAGTATGCGGCGATCGAGGCTCGAACCCAGGACCTTTCGATCCGAAAGCGAGTGTCATACCACAACTGAAGAGAATTCTATTCACTCCACAGACTGTAGAAAGATACAATTTTACCATTTTAGTGATTTTGACTTTACATTTAATTTTCAGCATAAATGTCATCTCAACAAAACACCTTTTCGGTACAGCAGCTGGTGACATAATATGATGCTGTGTTTGTTACTTCTCAGATACCAATGAACAAAGACATAGCATAATGTCTATTCTGGCCTACTGTGAAAAAAACCCAAAAGCCATAGCAACTTGTCTATTCTGGCTTACTATGAAAAAAACCCCAAAAGCCATAGCAGCATGTCTATTCTGGCTTACTATGAAAAAAAACCCCGAAAGCCATAGCAGCATGTCTATTCTGGCTTACTATGAAAAAACCCCCCGAAAGCCATAGCAGCATGTCTATTCTGGCTTACTATGAAAAAACCCCCGAAAGCCATAGCAGCATGTCTATTCTGGCTTACTATGAAAAAAAGCCACAAAAGACATAGCAAGAGGTCTATTCTGGCTTACGATGACCCCCCCCCCCCAAAGCCATAGCAGCATGTCTATTCTGGCTTACTATGAAAAAAAAAACCCAAAAGACATAGCAACATGTCTATTCTGGCTTACTGTGAAAAAAAACCCCAAAAGACATAGCAACATTTCTATTCTGGCCTACGATGAAAAAAAAAAAACCCAAAAGACATAGCAACATAATGTCTATTCTGGCCTACGATAAAAAAAAAACCCCAAAAAACATAGCAACATGTCTATTCTGGCTTAAGATGACAAAAAACCCAAAAGACATAGCAACATAATGTCTATTCTGGCTTACTATGGAAAAAAACAAACACATTAAATAATACATTGGCCAGAAATTTTGCCCTTTAAATATCAATCGACTAGGATGACCATCAACTTGTCAAAAAATCTCAAACCTGGGACTTCGTAAAGTTGTCCTTGAAGTCCCAGGTTTGAAAGTTTTTTTTTGTTTTTTTTTTTTACAAGATGAAGGTCATTGTAATTGATTGATATGTTTGTGTCGTTATGATCGTCCTTGATCCCTCTGATCTAGAAATCAACTCCTTCTTCGTGTACCTAAAAATGAAGAGATTTTCTGATAGGGCATTTTCTCATGGCGCCCCAAAAATGTGTGGAATTCAATGCCATTAGAAGTTAGAAATAGAGTATTTTCGTCTGAAATCACATTCAAAAAATGAATTCTTGTTTTTGTCATGATAATGTTATGAATGATGTGTATATCTGTGAATTGAAATTGTTATTATATAATGTAGTATGTATGTTTTCCCCTCCTGTCAATGTCGGCCTAGAGCTTCGACAACGCGGGATTGGCGATATATAAATATAAAACATTATATTATTATGTGAAAGACAAGTTTGTGCGGCTATGTGGTCTAGTGGTATGTCACTCGCTGTCGGATCGGAAGGTCCTGGGTTCGAGCCTCGCTTGACGCATAGTTGAGTCCTTGGAAAAGACTCTTTACTCACATTCTCTCACCGTGCTCAGGTGTAAAATGAGTACCTGGACGTTAACAGCGTTGTCTTTGTCCGAAAATTTGTAATATCGCCTAACATGCGTCATGTCTCGTCCTACATGTTAAATGTTGCTGTTGACCAGGGACCCCTTGTAAAGCGCTTTGAGCACGTTAAGTGGATATTGCTCTATATAAAAGCTCAATAAAAAAAATAAAAAGTTTTCTGTACCAAAATCTTTAATACATGTTATATGTTTGGGGTTTTTTTCTTTTGGTTTATTTTGAGAATAATGCAGTGTGGTGATTCCTGGCCAAAAATATTTATAATATCTATCAGACTATCAAAAAATGAGTTGAATGTGACCCCTCATCTCAAAACGGTATTAAGTCGGGATGATTACGGTGTTGAAAATGGAATTTGTAGCCAGAAATATCGTGCTTAAGTTGAGTTTATATGCTTTATAGAGGAGAAGGAATATCATATTTTTCTGTGCTACCAACGTTTTATATTTTTGACTAGTTTTACTATAATTTGACTTTTTAGCATCTGGTCCATCTCGACATAATACCGTTTTGAGACGAGGTGTCACAAATGATTCAATCGACCCTTTTTGTACATCTTCGGGAAATATCAAAGCTTAATTTCACTTCTAATTTTTTTTTTACAGCTAGTCAAGTTGAAAAAGTATGAAATTTGAGAAAAGTTGCTGGATACCTTTCCCATACATAATCTGAACCATAACTTCATGAAAAATCAACCGCTTTACTTCAAATAAAGATTAAACTGCTCTGGAGAGCATATTCTTTCAGAAAATGAAAAAAAAAATGCAAACCCAAAATTTTCACCTTCCCATTGATTATGTCATGCACGTACACATATAAATATTATATGCTTGGCCAAGGTGTTCACGACATTCCCATCCGGAAGTATAAACGGACCAACACACAAAACTCTGTGTAACCATGAACTTTTATAGTCTGGATAATACAGTTAAGTGAGAATTACTCATAAACGTGGATGGCAAAAAAAAAAACCCAAAAAAAAAACAATAACAAAGACCCGAGTGACGTCATCTTCATTCTATCTATAGTTGGGTATTTTTTCTTACTTCAGAGGACGCACCATTCGTGTCTAGTTTCAGTTAAGATCGGTGGCTTTTGTTCGTCAGACAAAACCAGACGTTCCCTGATCTTGGCTTGTTATGACAGGCGTATTAATATTGTAAAGGAAAAACAGAAAAGAGAACGCAGGGTCCGTGTGTTTGTGAAGATAAAAGGCAAGATAAAAGAGAGGGGTCGGGGGGGGGGGGGGGGGCATCCCTGTTTTACAACATAACTGAATAATGTCTTAGAGGTTCCAATAGCTCAGATGATAGAGCACTCGGTAGACTCTTCTTCTTCTTCTTCTTCTTCTTCTTTCTTCTTCTTCTTCTTCTTCTTCTTCTTCTTCTTCTTCTTCTTTCTTCCTTTTTCTTCTTTCTTCTTCTTCTTCTTCTTCTTCTTCTTCTTCTTCTTCTTCTTCTTCTTCTTCTTCTTCTTCTTCTTCTTCTTCTTCTCCACATCCTCCTCCTCTCCTTCTCCCCACCTCCTTCTCCTTCTTTTTCTTTCCTTCCGGCAATTTCAGTTCTATATTTCCTTAATCAATATTTTAAATTCCCAATATCCTCACTTTGGAGACAATGAAATAGCTGAAATGCATCAAAATATAATGAATTATGTGAAATCATGTAAGAAAATGGATTATACTTTAATCAATGTTACGTAGGTACTCACCAAAACGAAGCTAATATGGACAGGCTAAAAATATGTTGTAATGAAATCTCTGTCTTGTTTACAAATGCTGGTCTAGCAACAAAAGGAGAAGAAAAAAATACACCCAAAAACATGCCAGTGTGTTTACAAAAGGTCGTTCCTGCAAAATCATACTTCATCATTTTGCTTTGTTTATGAAGGCTATGTGGTCTAGTCGTATGACACTCGCTTTCGGATTAGAAGGTCCTGGGTTCGAGCCTCGCGCTCGGCGGATAGTTGAGTCCTTGAAGAAGGCTCTTTACTCACATTCTCTCACCGTACTCATGTGTAAAATTAGTACTTGGCCATTGACAGCGTTGTCTCTGTCAACAAAAAAAAAAATAAAATATCGCCTAACAAGCGTCATGTTTCGTCCGACATGTTACGTGTTGCTGTTGGTCATACCCCTTGTAAAGCGCTTTGAGCACATTTAGTGGGTATTGCGCTATATAAAAGCTCAATTAAAATTTAAAATTGTATCCAGTTATAAGACCTACAAATATGTTTACGTTGTGTTTAACTCATGTTGCCCATCATTTCGAAAATAAATCACTTTAGCATGCAAAACACATTCTTCAACTTCAGATATACACCACGCAAACATAAATACAAACACATCCCAAGTAGTCTAGTAGTAGTATCGTTAGGCTACACTTCTATGTTCAAGGTATCAATCCAGGTTCGGAAGTCATCATCACATTTGTTGATGGTTTCAAATCCCCCTTCAAGTTTTGTCTCTGGGCAATCTAGTACGAGGTGGTTTGCATCTTGTGGTGCTTGGTTGCACTTTGGGCATGTTGGTGATTCGTGGAGCCCCCATTTGTTCATGTTGGCAGATGTTCTTGTATGTTTTGACCGTAGTCTATTTGCAGCTACCCAGTATTTTCTTGGTTGATCCTGTAGACCTGGGAGACTTTTACAGAGATCTTCAATTAGTTCCCCTCCTGTTGGTTTATTCCTTTTCCATTCCTCGCACCAGGCTTCTTGCGTGTCGTAGTTTTCTTTCTTTGATAGGTAGAAAGGTGAACGAGATTTTAGTCTTGATGTTGGGGGCGCAGTTTTGTATATGGTTTGCAAGTAATTTATTATTTTCAATTTTATTTATGCAATGACTATTTCTTATTGACGTATGTTTAGTGTATGTATGTGTGCGTGTGTGTGTGTATGTGTGTGTTTGTGTTTGTGTGAGTTTTTTTTGTGTGTGTGTCTTGATTTTGTCCAACGAAGATCAAACAGATATTTCATTATTAAGCCTTTTAATATAGATGGAACAAAAGTGACGTTATTCAGTTCTTTGTTATTACTTTTAACCAGCTATGTTTATGAGTAGTTTGGGTTACCAGACCTGGAAATAAGTCCACGTTGGTGAAAGCTAACCGCAAAACTGAATGGATGAACCCAACGTGCTCTTTTCCGATGACCAAGATGTGGGAAGCCCAGAGTCAAGTAAGTGAGTCATAATCTCCATGCGTCTCGGTACATAGCATCATCTTCCCCCAGGCCCAGTTCTTTCATATCATCCTTTACCCAATCCAACCATCTAGTCTTTGGGCGTCCCTTTTTACCTCAATTCCTGCTAATTGTATATCCAATACTTTCCTTCCCATGTACTCCCTCTCTCGTCACTTAACATGTGTGAACCATTTCAATCTAGCCTCTCTCATCTTTATTGATACATTCTTCTTTAGAGCATTTCTTTACAACATTATTGCATTTATATAGCGCAATAACCGCTAAACCTGCAAACTATCAATTACGTGAGTGAATTGAGTTCTAAAGCCGATTGAGACCATAGACAATGCGTTTATATATAGAGATATTATTACTCTCCATCTCATCTCCCGTTAAATATCTGACAATCAGGCTGTCCAGACAATAATTATATATAATACTTCCTGATGAGAGCGAATGCTCGAAACAATATTGTAGAAATTCATAATAATCATACTTGATATATATATATATATATATATATATATATATATATATATATATATATATATATAAATTCCTCCTTCTCCTCCCCTTCCTCCTGATCATCTTCACCAATCTCATTGTGTCTGATAGAGCGAAATACCCACTTGATCTACAATGCCGTACTCTTGAAAGACACTTCTTTGAAAATTTGGCCAGAAAACTCGTCCTTCAAATATCGATCGATTTAAATGACCCTCATCTTGGCAAAAACTCTCAAACCCGGGACTTTGCCGAAGGCCCATGTTTAAGAGTTTTTGCCAAGATGAGGGTCATTAAAATCGATCGATATTTGAAGGACGAGTTTTCTGGCCAAATTTTTAAATATTGTTTTTTTTTTTTGGTTCCCAGAGTAAGACAGTACAAGAATTTGAGTGTAAATCCGAGCAGCATAATCAGTCAATGCCTTTGGATGAGAGGATGATAGTGTATGCCATCTACTTATGAATTGTACAGTCCCTTTGGGAGTCAAATGAGGATTGCTCGCCTGATCACACCCGATGGAAAGTGGGATTGGAATGTATAATCAACTTACTGCCTATAGTATCCGTTCGTGGTACATACTTGTCTTTCGAGCTGTAGGTTTTGAGTTCGAGACCCTAAGGATGTGAAACTGGGATTGCCTACCTTATGTCAGCCGATGGAAAATTGGGATTGGAATGTACAATTTACTGCATATAGTTTCGTTTCGTGGTACATACTTCTCTTTCGACCTGTAGGTTTTGGGTTCGAGACCCTAAGGATGTGAAACGGGGATTGCCTACCTTATGTCACCCGATGGAAAAAGGAATTGGGATTTACAAACTAATGCGTATAGTTTTGTGGTGTGGTGGTATGGTGTTTGTCTTGCATCGACCTGAAGGTTCGAGTCCCTGTGGTACATACTTGTCTCTCGACCTGTAGGTTATGGGTTCGAGACCCTAAGGATGTGAAATGGGGATTGCCTACCTTATGTCACCCGACGGAAAGTGGGATTGGAATGTACAATCAACGGCGTATAGTTTCGTATCGTGGTACATAGGTATTTGCCTTTCGACCTGTAGGTTTTGGGTTCGAGACCCCAAGGGAATTGCCTACCTTATGTCACCCGATGGAAATTGGCATTGGAATGTATAATCAACTAACTGCTTACAGTTTCCTTTCATGGTACATAGCCTACTTGTTTTTCGACCTGTAGGTTTTGAGTTCGAGACCCTGAGGGGATTGCCTACCTTATGTCACCCGATGGAAAATTGGGATTGGAATGTACAATCTACAGCGTATAGTTTCGTTTCGTGGTACACACTTGTCTTTCGACCTGTAGATTTTGGGTTCGAGACCCTAAGGGGATTTCCTACCTTATGTCACCCGATGGAAAGTGGGATTGGAATGTATAATCAACTGCCTAGTGGTTCCTTTCTTGGTACATACTTGTTTTTCGACCTGTAGGTTTTGATTTCGAGACCCTGAGGGGATTGCCTACCTTATGTCACCTGATGGAAAGTGGGATTGGAATGTATAATCAACTAACTGCCTATAGTTTCCTTTCATGGTACATACTTGTCTTTCGACCTGTAGATTTTGGATTCGAGACTCTAAGGATGTGAAACGGGGATTTCCTAACTTATGTCACCTGAAAATGGAATTGGGATGTACAATCTACTGCGTAGAGTTTCGTTTCGTGGTACATACTTGTTTTTCGACCCGGAGGTTTTGGGTTCGAGACCCTGAGGGGATTGTGTACCTTATGTCACCCGATGGAAAGTGGGATTGGAATGTACAATCAACGGCGTATAGTTTCGTATCGTGGTACATACTTGTCTTTCGACCTGTAGGTTTTGGGTTTGAGACCCTAAGGATTTGAAACGGGGATTGCCTACCACCAATTCCTTACAGTTCACAACCCTAGTATCTATCCACCACACCACAAAAACAACAATAGTTGAGATTGTGGATGCATCGCACTCCCGTTTCCCATCAAGTGACATCAGACAGACAATTTCCATTTCGTTACCTTGGGATTTCGAACCCTAGACCTAGAAGGTCACAACACCCAGTTTCTAACCATGTACGGCTATGTGGTCTTGTGGTATGACACTCGACTTCGGATAGGAAGGTCCTGGGTTCGAGCCTCGCTCGGCGCATAGTTGAGTCCTTGAAGAAGGCAGTTGTCACCTGAAAATGGAATTGGGATGTACAAACTACTGCGTATAGTTTTGTGGTGTGGTGGTATGGTGTTTGTCTTGCATCGACCTGAAAGTGTTAGGTTCGAGTCCCTAAGGACGAGGAACGAGGATTGCTTTCCTGATAACACCTGGTGGAAAATAGGAGTGCGATATAACTACAGTCGCAACTACTGGAGTTTTGTGGTGTGGTGCATTGAGATTGGTGTTGTGAAATGTAAGATCTTGGTTCGAGTGAAGGGAATGAACTGAGAATTGCCTGCCTGATGTCATGTGATGGAAAATTGGGGTGCAATATATCTAATAATAATAATAATAATAATAATAATAATAATAATAATAATAATAATAATAATAATAATAATAATAATAATAATAATAATAATAATAAACTTATATAGCGCTACAACTAAGAGACACCCAACTCAAAGCGATTTAATTACAAATTAAATTGGTTGAAACATACTCATTCACACATACAAGCAGACACACACATACACACACACACACACACACACACACACACACAACACAACACAAACCAGACCCCAATCTTGCTTCTCATTATATCATCCACTAAAATCGAAACAGTTATATTATGTTTTAAGCCAATGTTTAAAAATAGACTAAGATATCCACTATTGCAGTTTTATGGCATGGTGGTTTGAGACTGGGTGTTGTGACCTTTTTAAAATTCAGCTTTATATAGTGCAATATCCACTAAATGTGCTCAAGGCGTTTTACAAGGGGCCCCTGGTCAACAGCAACATTTAAAATTTAATACGGGACAACGATGTTACAGTTTTTTCGGAGAGATCCGAAGGCGAGTGTCATACCACAAGACCACATAGCCGCACATAGTTTGATACTAGGTGTTGTGACCTTCTTGGTCCAAGGTAACGAAATGGAAATACTTTTCAAAAGTCGTAACGTCACTTCCTTCCTAATGACGCATGGTAACTTAGTAACACTGGCTCTAAACTATCGGAACAATGGCGGTCGCCCGTATGAAATATTTCTCCGGCGAGCATAAAAGCGTATCCGGAGGGAAAAAAAACCCCCATAAAATTGATCATGTTTTGACTTTCACACATTCTGATCACAAGGCATATGAAAAGTTCTAGCCAGCATGAAAAATAAAAAGTAATGATTTTCTTTGTTTAGAACCAAGATGGCCGCCGTTGCATTGAATCGTATTATTGGCAAAGCATAACAACTTTGAAGAGTTCAGCCGTGGTGACAAGTGATCACTACTCACTACACAATGCCAATAATCTTCAATATTTCAGTTTGTGAGTCCTGGTGGCGCTTTTATAGATAGAATGAAGTTAACGTCACTCGGGTCTTTGATATTGTTTTTTTTTGCCATCCATCTTTATGAGTAATTCTCACTTAACTGTATGATCCAGACTATAGATAGTATGCGCTTGGCTAATAAGCTCATAACATTGCCATCCGGAAGTACAACGGACCAACACAGAAAACTGTGTGTATCCATGAACGTTTATAGTCAGGTTAATACAGTTCAGTGAGCATTACTCATAAACGCGGATGGCAAAAAACAATAACAAAGACCTAAGTGACGTCATCTTCGAACTATCTATAAAAGTTCATGGTTAGACAGAGTTTTGTGTGTTGGTCCTTTATACTTCCGGATGGTAATGTTGTGAGTTTCTTAGCCAAGCGCATACTATTTATACTTCAGTTTGTGTCCTGGTGGCGCTTTTATACTAGACTTCCTTATTCGATTGTCAGTAAATTCGGCTCTCAAGGCTTTTGTTTTTCTGTAAAGCATTTTTGTACCCAAGAGAGTGATCAATATCTTCAGTCTTCTTTTCTATTTTGGTCCCAAACTTCAAATGACCAGTGACAACTTTTAAAAAATCCCCCCCAAAAAACTTGAGATTTTAAAGAGGGCAATATTCACTAAACGTGCTAAAAGCGCTTTACAAAGGGTCCCTGGCCAACAGCAACAGGTAACATGTAGAAGGAGACATGACGCCTATTAGGCATATTATAATTTTTAAAAATTTCCGACAAAGACAACGCTGTTAACGGCCAGGTACTTATTTTACACCTGAGTATGGTGAGAGAATGTGAGTAAAGAGCGATATTACAATTTTTTCCCGACGGAGACAACGCTTAAAAAAGACCTGGTACTCATGTGCAACATGAGTACATTTAGAGACTGTGAGTGAAGGCCTTTTCCAAGAACTCGACTATGGAAAGGATGCGCTTGGCTAAGAAGCTCATAACATTGCCATCCGGAAGTATAATGGACCAACACAAAAACTGTGTATATCCATGAACGTTTATTTAAAACAGTTCACTGAGCATTACTCATAAACGTGGATGGCAAAAAACAATAACGAAGACCTAAGTGACGTCATCTTCGAACTATCTATAGTCAGGTTAATACTGTTCAATGAGCATTACTCATAAACGCGCATGGCAAAAAAACAATAACAGATGCCTGAGTGACGTCATCAACGAACTAACTATAGATAGAATGCGCTTGGCCAAGGAGTTCACAACATTGCCATCCGGAAGTATAACGGACCAACACACAAACTCTGTGTAACCATGAACTTTTATAATCAGGTTAATACAGTTCAGTGAGCATTACTCATTAAACGCGGATGGCAAAAAACAATAACAAAGACCTGAGTGACGTCATCTTCGAACTATCTATACGCCAAACGAACCTCGAATCCAGGACCATCCGAACCGAAAGCGAGTGTCATACCACAAGACCACATTATACCCGCACTCTTTTCCTGTAAAGCATTTATTTGTCGTAGACCCAAGAGAGAGATTAACAACATCTTCCTCAGTCTCTGTTTCTATTTTGGTACCAAACTCCAAGTGTCCAGTGACAATAGACTAATAAATAATTGTCTAGACTTTAGACTACTCAACTCCCGTTTTTTCTCCATGTTTATTTGGATGGGTTTAAATTTGTACGTTATGTCTGCCGTAATATGGTAAAAGGACGTAAGCGCCAATGTAAACAACAAATAAAAAAGAGCTATTTATATAATATGTAATTTTGATTCATCTTAACTACGCCACTACCACATTATTTCATTCATCTATGATGTTTCATTCATCCAGTTTTGTTGATAAAGGGGAAACCCGAAACGTTCATTTGATCTGTTTTTGTAATTAAATGGAAGCTTACAATCAATTTTACATTATTATTTATTTATATATTATGGGAATCCCCGTTTCACAGCACGCAATACAATCTGGGTCACAATGTTGTCGTCATGTGCAATAGAGATAGTATGCGCTTGGCTAAGAAGCTCACAACATTGCCATCCGGACATGTAACAGACCAACACACCAAACTGTGTGTATCCATGAACGTTTATAGTCAGGTTAATGCAGTTCAGTGAGCATTACTCATAAACGCGGATGGCAAAAAAACAATAACAAAGACTTGATTGATGTCATCTTCGTTCTATCTACAGATAGTTCGAAGATGACGTCACTCAGGCCTTTGTTATTGTTTTTGCCATCCGCGTTTGTGAGTTGTTCTCACTAAACTGTATAACCAGACTATAAAAGTTCATGGTTACACAGTTTGTATGTTGGTCCGTGTTACACTTCCGGATGGCAATGTTGTGAACTCCTTGGCCAAGTGCATTCTATCTATAAAAAACGTCCTTAAAATTTCGAATACATTTCTGACCAGAACTCAAAACTAACCCCATGTCATTTACGTCCTTTTGTCATAAGACGCCAGATGTCTTCTCTGGAAAACAACACCTCACTAGTTCGCTAGTCGCAAGTCGTTCACAAAATTGTAGTCTTGGTTTTCCAAAACTCTTTAAGTCGATTTTTCTACTTTTTTTTGTGTGTGGAGATTTTCCATCCATTATATTATATATCTAAATTGAAATATAAATTTTGTTTTAAGCAACAATAGACACAATAATTTCCCCTAGATTTGTGTGAAATCGAAGTTTAAATATTATGATAAAATAATAATAGACCGGATGAGAAATTATAGGCAGGGGGAAATAATCACCAATATCTGAAAATGTGGAAAAAATGGAGTGAGGGAGTTTTGGAAAAAAGACTCTTCAATTGTTTTAAAACACACTGTGTTAATTTCATTTTGAAACTGAC
>NC_088366.1:50979392-50981892 GCF_034508935.2 Berghia stephanieae | reverse complement strand
AGAAGAAGAAAAGAAGAAGAAGAAGAAGAAGAAGAAGAAGAAGAAGAAGAAGAAGAAGAAGAAAGAAGAAGAGAGAAGAAGAAGAAGAAGAAGAAGAAGAAAGAAGAAGAAGAAGAAGAAGAAGAAGAAGAAGAAGAAGAAGAAGAAGAAGAAGAAGGAAAGAAGAAGAAGAAGAAGAAGAAGAGAAGAAGAAGAAGAAGAAGAAGAAGAAGAAAAAGAAGAAAAGAAGAAGGGAAGAAGAAGAAGAAGAAGAAGAAGAAGAAGACAAGTACTGGATTAGATGTTTATTGATTACGAAAAAGCAGGGTTAGAAATAGAAAAGTCGAAAGGAAGAAAATGAATGGAAAAAGAGTTTAGTAGAGATAGTTGGGATAGAAGATGAGATATAATATGATTGAACTTAGATAGTAATATAGTATAGAGAGTAGATAGAGAAGAAAGTAGGTTGATTAGATAGTATAGTATAGAAGTATTTTAGAGTGTTTGAGAGTATATTATAATAAGTATGTATATGTAGTAAGTATAGTAGTAGTAAGTAGTAGTAGTAAGTAGAGTAGTAGTAGTAGTATGTAGTAGTAGTAGTAGATAGTATAGTAGTATAGTAGTATAGTAATAGATAGTTGTATAGTAGTATAGTAGTAGATAGTAGTAGTAAGTATAGTTAGTAGTAGGTAGTAGTAGTAGTAGTTAGTAGTAGTAGTAGTAGTAGTAGTAGTAGTAGTAGATAGTAGTAGTAGTAAGTATAGTAGTAGTAGTAGTAGTAGTAGTAGTATAGAGTAGAAGTAGTTAGTAGTAGTAGTGTAGTAGTAGTAGTAGTAGTAGTAGATAGTAGTAGTATAGTAGTAGTAGTAGTAGTAGTAGTAGTAAGTAGTAGTAGTAGTAGTAGTAGTAGTAGTAGTAGTAGTAGTAGTAGTAGTAGTAGTATGTAGTAGTAGTAGTAGTAGTAGTAGTAGTAGTAGTAGTAGTAGTAGTAGTAGTATAGTAGTATGTAGTATAGTAGTAGTAAGTAGTAGTAGTAGTAGAGTATAGTAGTAGTAGTAGTAGTAGTATGTAGTAGTAGTAGTATAGTAGTAGTAGTAGTAAGTAGTAAGTAGTAGTAGTATAGTAGTAGTAGTAGTAGTTAGTGTAGTAGTTATGTAGTAGTAGTAGTATAGTAGTAGGTAGTAGTAGTAGTATTAGTAGTTAGTAGTAGTAGTAGTTGTAGTAGTAGTAATAGTATGTAAGTAGTAGGTATAGTAGTAGTAGTAGTAGTAGTAGTAGTATGTAGTAGTAGTTAGTAGTAGTAGTATAGTAGTTGTGTAGTATTTAGTAGTAGTAGTATAGTAGTAGTAGTAGTAGTAGTAGTAGTAGTAGTAGTAGTATAGTGTAGTTGTAGTAGTAGTAGTAGTAGTGTAGTAGTAGTTGTAGTAGTATTTAGTAGTAGTAGTTAGTAGTAGTAGTAGAGTATTAGTAGTAGTAGTAGTTTAGTAGTAGTAGTAGTATAGTAGTAGTGTAGTAGTTAGTAGTAGTAGTAGTAGTAGTAGTAGTAGTTAGTAGTAGTAGTATTAGTATAGTAGTAGTAGTTAGTGTAGGTAGTAGTAGTAGTAGTAGTAGAGTAGTAGTAGTATAGTAAGTAGTAATAGTAGTAGTAGTAGTAGTAGTAGTAGTAGTAGTAGTAGTAGTATGTAGTAGTAGTAGTTAGGTAGTAGTGTAGTAGTAGTAGTAGTAGTAGTAGTAGTAGTAGTAGTAGTAGTTAGTAGTAGTAGTAGTAGATAGTATAGTAGTAGTATTAGTAGTAGTAAGTAATAGTAGTAGTTGTAGTAGTAGTAGTAGTTAGTAGTTAGTAGTAGTAGTATGTAGTATAAGTATGTAGTAGTAGTAGTAGTATGTAGTAGTAGTAGTAGTAGTAGAGTATAGTATAGTAGTAGTAGTAGTAGTAGTAAGTAGTAGTAGTAGTAGTAGTAGTTGTAGTAGTAGTATGTAGTAGTTAGTAGTAGTATAGTAGTATAGTAGTAGGTAGTAGTATGTAGTAGTAGTAGTTAGTATAGTAGTAGTAGTAGTAGTAGTAGTAGTAGTAGTAGTGTAGTAGTAGTAGTAGTAGTAGTAGTAGTTGTAGTAGTAGTATAGTAGTAAGTAGTAGTAGTAGTAGTAGTAGTATGTAGTAGTAGTATTAGTATGTAGTAGTAGTAGTAGTGTAGTAGTAAGTAGTAGTAGTTAGTAGTAGTAGTAGTAGTAGATAGTATGTAGTAGTAGTAGTAGTAGTAGTAGTAGTAGTAGTAGTATAGTAGTAGTAGATATATAATAATATATATATAGTAGTAGTAGTGTAGTTAGTAGTAGTAGTAGTTAGTAGTAGTAGTAGTAGTAGTAGTAGTAGTATAGTAGTAGTAGTAGTAGTAGTAGTAGTAGTATAGTAGTAGTAGTAGTAGAAGTAGTATATATATATATATATTATATATATATATATATATATATATATATAATATATTAATATATATATATATAGCACGGAAATGCACGT
>NC_088366.1:50969392-50974392 GCF_034508935.2 Berghia stephanieae | reverse complement strand
AAAATCCTGACAATGTTTGGTTAGGAGAGAGTTGTGGTGATACATTATTGTCCACTTTTGGATTTCTTGTCTTTTAAAATATTGTGTTGATAGTGATGGTGCTGTTGCCACTCGCTGTCAAAAAAAATAAAAAAATAATTGAACTTTTATATAGAGCGATATCCACTAAACGTACTCAAATCGCTTTATAAGGGGTCGCTGACCAACAGCAACAGGTAACATGTAGATCGAGACATGACCCTGTTAGGCGATGTTACATTTTTTTTTCTGACATAGACAACGCTGTAAACGGCAAAGTACTCATTTTACACCTGAGTACGGTGAGAGAATGTGAGTAACGAGCCTTTTTCCAGGACTCAATTATGCGCAGAGCGAGGCTCGAATCAGGATTTTCCGATCCGAAAGCGAGTGTCAAACCACAAGAACACATAGCCGCACACTGTAAGTGGTGGTGGTGGTTGTGGTGGTGGTGATGAGTGATGATAGTGTTAATGTTAGTGGTGGTGGTGGTGGTAGTTGTTGGGTGATGGTGATGAGTGATGATAGTGTTGACGTTAGTGGTGGTGGTGGTGGTGATGGTGATGAGTGATGATAGTGTTGACGTTAGTGGTGGTGGTGGTGGTGGTGATGGTGATGAGTGATGATAGTGTTGATAGTGTTGACGTTAGTGGTGGTGGTGGTGGTGGGAGTTTGGTGATGGTGATGAGTGATGATAGTGATGATAGGGTTGACGTTAGTGGTGGTGGTGGTGGTGGTGGTGATGGTGATGAGTGATGATAGCGTTGACGTTAGTGGTGGTGGTGGTGGTGGTGATGGTGATGAGTGATGATAGTGTTGACGTTAGTGGTGGTGGTGGTGGTAGTTGTTGGGTGATGGTGATGAGTGATGATAGTGTTGACGTTAGTGGTGGTGGTGGTGGTAGTTGTTGGGTGATGGTGATGAGTGATGATAGTGTTGATAGTGTTGACGTTAGTGGTGGTGGTGGTGGTGGGAGTTTGTGTGGTGATGGTGATGATAGTGATGATAGGTTGACGTTAGTGGTGGTGGTGGTGGTGGTGATGGTGATGAGTGATGATAGCGTTGACGTTAGTGGTGGTGGTGGTGGTGATGGTGATGAGTGATGATAGCGTTGACGTTAGTGGATGGTGTGTGTGGTGATGGTGATGAGTGATGATAGTGTTGACGCTAGTGGTGGTGGTGGTGGTGGTTGTACAACTCCCTGCATCCAATATAAATCGTTATGAACAGAATATTATCGATAATATAAACAAAAACTAGAATGGGATGGAGGGATAGAGGAAGGGAGTAGGGAAAGGGGGGGGGGGGGGGGGGGGGTGGAGGAGGAGAGGGGGGCGGAGGGGGAGGGGGGTGGGGGGGAGAAGGTGGGGGGATCGTACGACGGATTCGCTAGACTGCGATTCCAAAAATGGAGAGGGAGAAGGAAGAAAGTGACGGCTGAAAATTTTTGGTCGTATTTTTTTTCTCTTCTCTTAATTTTTTCTCTCCTCTCTATTCTTGTTTATGTTTTTTTTTATTATTCATTGCGACCGCCTGTTTTACTGGCATTGGGATATTCTTGTTGTGGCCGATGGATTTTATTGACATTTTCGTTCTTGGTCCATTACCCAGGAGATTTTAAGCGGTTGGGTCATTGTTCGGTACGTCAGAAACATGCGTGTTTTGTAATAATAATAATAATAATAATAATAATATAATAATAATAATAATAATAATAAATAATATAATAATAATAATAATAATAATAATAATAATAATAATAATAATAATAATAATAATAATAATAATAATAATAATAATAATAATAATAATAATAATAATAATAATAATAATAATAATAATAATAATAATAAAACAAAAACAGTGGATCTTTCATATATTTTTCTTCTCTTTGTAAAGAAGTTGAACTTTTAACAGAAAAATAATGATCGCGATTTCGAGGACTGAAATATTTTCTTGCTTTTTCTGTTTAGAATTAGATGTTTTAACTTTTTATGCGGATAATAATGAAGAAGACTAGTTTGAATTGCGGATATTCTTAGAACTACTAATAAATTATATTAAACAAAAAGGAGTCCTTAGGGCCATAAAGGAGTTTATCCCGGTTTCTATAGCGTGAAATGGTCATTAGCAATTGCTTGCTACCCTTTGGTTAGGACGTTAGTATATCGCAAAGTACTTTCCGCCAGAATTTACAAACCCCCAGCTATCCATTTACTGCTAGGTGGACAGAGACAGCTGAGGGGGGGGGGGGGGGGGGGGGGAGTCGAAAAAAACCCAACAAAAAACGAACAAACATACCTCGATGACTGTAACTGGGATCGATCTTGGTCCCCTTTGCTTGTGTATGAAGCGAGTGACCTACCAACTGAGCTATCTGGACCGCCCTTCCTATTTCTAGTAATTTGTTTATTTTACTACTATTGATATGTGTTGTAATCTTTGTACTCGCTGTTTCGCTGGATTTTACACAGACACATAGAAAGGTAAAATATGACATAAGTGGTCAGCAATTTAATTCTTAGATATTGATATTTAGCTTTATTTATATGGACACACCTGCCTAGTGCCACGAAAAATTCTTAGAAATACGAATTTTTGGCTCCAAAAAAAAAAAAGAATTGAGCATTTAGATAGCGCAATATCCACTAAATGTGCTCAAAGCGCTTTACAAGGGGTCCCTGGCCAACAGCAACATTTAAAATTTAGGATGCGTCATGACGCCTATTAGGCGATGTTACATTTTTTATTCGGACAGAAACAACGCTGTTAACGACCGGGTACTCGTATTACGCCTGAGTACGATGAGAGAATGTGAGTAAAATGCCTTATCCAAGGACTCATCTATGCGATGAGCGAGGCTCGAACCCAGGACCTTCCGATTCGAAAGCGAGTGTCATACCACTAGACCACATAGCCGCACAGCAACAGAGCTGTATAGACGCTTTTTTGAATAAGTAATTCTTGTTGAAAATGAAAGTTTGGATGTTTAGAAACTGCATTCAGGACTTTGGAGAATATTTTGACTTTGCTGAGGGCAAATGTGACCCATCGTCTCAAAATGGTATTATGTCGGAACGAACCAGATGCTTAAAAGCCGAGGTAAATGTTAGACTGGTCAAAAATATAAATTGTTGGCATTATCACCTTAAAATATGGTTCTGATTCTCCTCAATAAATCATATAAACTCAACACAAGTCTGATATTTCTGGCTATAAATTCAATTTTTAACATCTTAACCAACCCGACTTAATACCGTTTTGAGGCTATGTGGTCTAGTGGTATGACACTCGCTTTCGGATCGGAAGGTCCTGGGTTCGAGCCTCGCTCGGCGCATAGTTGAGTCCTTGGAGAAGGCTCTTTACTCACATTCTCTCACCGTACTCAGGTGTAAAATGAGTACCTGGCCGTTAACAGCGTTGTTTCTGTCCCAAAAATTTGTAATATCGCCTAACAGGCGTCATGTCTCGTCCTACATGTTATGTGTTGCTGTTGGCCAAGGACACCTTGTAAAGCGCTTTGAGCACGTTTAGTGGATATTGCGCTATATAAATCTCAAGTAATGATTTGCAATGCTATTTATTGTGACCTTTTCATTTTTTCCCCTTGGAAACTACATTTTTCTTTACATTTACATTCGGCAGCTTTGCATAAGATAGCCCTGGGCCATTTCCCATTTCTATGTGCAGCTATGTAGTCTAGTGGTATGACACTCGCTTTCGGATCGGACGGTCATGGGTTCGAGCCTCGCTCGCTCGGCGCATGGTTGAGTCCTTGGAAGAGGCACTTTACTCACATTCTCTCAACCTACTCATGGGTAAAATGAGTACCTGGTCGTTAACAGCGTTATCTCTGTAGGAGAAAAAAAATGTAATATCGCCTAACAGGCGTCATGTCTCGTTCTACATGTTACATGTTGCTGTTGGTAGGGACTCTATGTAAAGCGCTATAAGCATGTTTTGTGGATATTGCTCTATATAAAAACTCAATCTTTTTATAAAAAATGTCTACACACTATTCAGAAAATACTAAGTAACAAATAACAAATGTTTCCTTATTATTAAGTCTATGACTTTATTGTATCATGTGATAGAAAGAGGGTGGGGGGGTATGTTATGTTATAATATTTTGGTGAAGAGATGATTTGTTGTGAGATTGGATATTTTAGATATTAACTCAAAGAAGATTTAAAAACAATGACGCCATTTTTATTGACCGGTAAGGGAGGAACAGGAAGTACAGAATCCCTTGTTTATTTTCATTATTAACGTATATCGTACATTTTGTACTTCATAAAATTATCATTATTATTATTAATACATGTATGAACAAGGTACAGTTGAGTTGATACTCAACATCCCCCAATAAACTCAGCTTTTATGACTCAAAAGTTTAACAATAATAAAAATTAGTATGAGAACACATGAGTCATAAAACATTGCTGACATTGTCAAATGGAAAAATTCAGAAAAGAAAACAGAGTTAGTACATCAAACTCAGTAATAAGTAGATATGGTGAAATTTTCACTGAAAAGAATTTAAAAGTCAAAGATAAAACAAAATGTTTGATTATTTGTCAATAAAGTTTAGACTAAACTGAAAGATCAATTATTTTATCAATCAAACATGTCTAATAGTAGGAATAGTACATTAATACTAATACTATAACTAAGTTACACTAGGATAAAATCTATCCCATGATATACTTAATGAAGCATTGAAGTTTGATTTTGGAAACTGGTTTGGTGAACATATCAGCTAGGTTCGAATCAGTTGGTATATATTCAATGCTGAAATTGTTTTTAGTTATTTCATCTCTAATACATGTATGAACAAGGTACAGATGAGTTTATACTCAACAGGGTAGAGGCTAGGGGGGGGGGGAGGAATAAAAAATAAAACTAAACAAAGTAAAACAATAAAAGAAAACCTTAGACAAACAATAATAAATAACAAAAACAACCGCTCCGACAAACCCAAA
>NC_088366.1:50919392-50964392 GCF_034508935.2 Berghia stephanieae | reverse complement strand
CACTTAACTGTATTTATCCAGACTATAAAACTTCATGGTTTCACAGAGTTTTGTGTGTTGGTCCCATTATACTTCCGGAGGGCAACGTTGTGAGCTTCTTAGCCAAGCGCATGCTATCCCTAAGATTGCCCTGTAACACAGTAGAATGCGTTATTTTTAACTCGCGTGAGTCCAATACAATACGCTTCAACAGTCGTAGTGTCACTTCCCTCGTAATGACGCATGGTAACTTAGTAACTGGTTCTAAACTATCGGAACAATGGCGGACGCCCTTATGAAATATTTCTCCGACGAGCATAAAAGCGTATCCAGAGGGAAAAAAAACATTATAAATCTGATCATGTTTCGACTTTTACACATTCTGATCACATGACATATGAAAAATTCTAGCCAGCATGAAGAATAAAAAGTACCGATTTTCTTTGTTTAGAACCACGATGGCGCCGTTGCTGGGCGACGTGACATCAGACTATTGAATCCAATTCGTACTAAGTATCAAAAATCTTGGAGACACACAAAAGATACCTAGATAGCCACGCCTCTCGGACAGTCGTTATAATGTAAACAATGACAGTGATTGGTAAATTGAGCGAACTACACAGATTTTATTTCGATATCTAGATAAATTACCCACTGTTCTAAATTGAGCTTTTATATAGCGCAATATCCACTAAATGTGCTCAAAGCGCTTTACAAGGGGTCCCTGGTCAACAGCGACATTTAACATTGAGGACGGGACATGACGCCTGTTAGGCGATATTACAGTTTTCGGACAAAGACAACGCTGTTAACGGCCAGGTACTTATTTTACACCTGAGTACGGTGAGAGAATGTGAGTAAAGAGCCTTTTCCAAGGACTCAACTATGCGCCGAACGCGAGGCTCGAACCCAGGACCTTCCGATCCGAAAGCGGGTGTCATACCACTAGACCACATAGCCGCACTACCGCTTGATCAATTGAACCAACGCAGTAAACTATGTGTTTGCTTAAACGTTCTGATCGCGAAAATTATGTGATAACTAGTCACACACATAGTATTAAAAAAAACAAAAAAAAAAAAACAATGATCACAGGGAGAGAGGACGATTTCATTCACGTTATTTTTTATAAACAAAGACCTATGTTTGTCCGAGGACGTGTGAAGATATGTCACAATTTCCTTATTTTGATTGGTCAAAAATCTACTGGTTAATTTTGGCCAGTTCTGATGTTTTGATGGTGGCTCGTAACCATTGACCACATTACTACAGTACTCTGGAAAACCACGTATTTAAAAATTTGGCCAGAAAACTCGTCCTACAAATATCGATCGATTCAAATGACTCTCACCTTGGCAAAAACTCTCATCATGGGACTTCGACGAAGTCCCAGGTTTGAGAGTTTTGCCAAGGTGAAAGTCATTTAGATCGATCGATATTTGAAGGACAAGTTTTCTGGCCAGAATTAAAAAAAAAATATCCAGAGTGCGGTAGAATAAGGGATTTGGACAGAATAATTTCTCGCATGATATCTCTGAAAGGAAATTAACTTTATGCATTGCTCTGTCAGAGAGATTCCGACTAGATTAGTTAGGGAAACCATTGAAGTGGTGAGGGGGAGGGGGAGGAGTTTGGGGCGGGGCAGTGCAATCTGACCACAATCATGACTACAACAACAACAATTGGATTCTAGATACGTGGCTACATACTGTTAAGACATAGAGATCACCAGGATAGATGATCGGCCTGTCGTTGAGTCAAGATGGTTTACTGTTGCTTAACTCATTCAACCCTAACTCCGACTTATCCATAGTTTACCCGGGATACTTTTGAGCTAGTGCTTTTTTATATAGCACAATAAGAAAAATGTTGGTTGTATCGTAACGAATGTGACGATTTTCCTATATTTGGTAAGGAGCGGGTTAACTCTCTCCTAACCAGCAATTTTCCGGATATTCCCCAAAACTTCACACCCAATCTATAATAAAAATAGATTTATTTCACTCAAACACAAAATCTGTTAGTTCTTGCTATACATATTTTTTTCCTGCTAAATGAGCTCTTCAACACAGTGTTGATATACTTTAACTATAGCAAACATTTTTGTTCAAATTTTATGATGTACAAAAGAAATTAGAATGACAAAAATGCGCGGCTATGTGGTCTAGTGGTATGACACTCGCTTTCGGATCGGAAGGTTCTAGGTTCGAGCCTCGAGCTCGGCGCATAGTTGAGTCCTTGGAAAAGGCTCTTTACTCACTTTCTCTCACCGTACTCAGGTGTAAAATGAGTACCTGGCCGTTAACAGCGCTGTCTTTGTCCGAAAAAGTGTAATATCGCCTAAGGCGTTATTTTACGTCCTTCATGTTAAATGTTGCTGTTGAAGAGGACCCCTTGTAAAGCGCTTTGAGCACATTTAGTGGATATTGCGCTATATAAAGCTCAATTTTAAAATTTTAATTTTTAAACATGTTGGTTGTCTCGTAACGAATGTGACAATTTGCCGATAGTTGGTAAGGAGAGGATTAAACTCGATTGATATTAATTTGATGGATGATGAGTTTTCCGGCCTAACCTGTTATCATTTTCCCCCAGGATCCCTGCAGTTTAGCAATGTGATTAACCCTCTCCATACCAACTATCGATAGTATGCACTTGGCTAAGAAGCTCATAACATTGCCATCCGGAAGTATATCGGACCAACACACAAAACGGTGTGTATCCATGAAAGTTTATAGTCAGGTTAATACAGTTCAGTGAGCATTACTCATAAACGCGGATGGCAAAAAACAATAACAACGACACGAGTGACGTCATCTTTGAACTATCTATAGGAAAATCGTCACATTCGTTACGATACAGCCAACATTTTTTCTTATTCAAGTTTTTGTACATCATAACATTTTAAAGAAAATGAACAGTGTGTTGTAGAGCATGTTTTGCTTAAGAATTTATATATGGCAAGAACTTTACTGCTATTTGTTTGAGTGATAAAACATCTATTTTTGTGTTAGTTGGGTGTGAAGTTTTGGGGAAAATCGTGAAAATGGCAGGGAAGGAGAGGGTTAAAAAGAGATCTATCAAATAATCAATTAAAAAAAGGTCCAATTTTATCTGCCCGTGCCTGCGCCGTATTATCTCTAAAAAAAGTAGTTCTTCAGAACCATTCTGCCCATGGAGCCGGAGTTTATCCATGTTAATACAGCGTGAAACGGACAATAGCAATTGTTTGCTATCCTTTGGATATGACATTAGTCTATCGCAAAGTACTTTCCGCCAAATCTATCAGACACAGCTACCCACCCATTCACTACTGGGTGGACAGGGGGTCAGAAAAAAAATATCGACTGCACCCGGGATCGATCTCGGTCCGTTTGCTTGTGAAATGAGTGCTCTATCAACTGGCTATCGGGACCCCATCGAATTATCTCTAAAGTGCTATGATATTCAAAGAGGATTTTTTTTAAATCCTGAAATCCGTTCAGAAAAGTCTTTGGGGTTTTCCTCGATTGAAATGTTATACTGACTTGACCCCAAGGCCTAATTTGTCCTCGTGTGAAAAACATCTCAAATATACTTGAAGAATGGTTTTCCCAAAACTCCCTAACTCCGTTTTTCCCCAAATTAAGATATTGAGGATTATCTCCCCTACATTTTCTCATTCGGTCTATTATTTTATTATAATATTTAAACTTCAAATTCACACAAATCATGGGAAATTTTTGTTCCAAATTATACTTAAAATAATGTTTACATTTCAATTTATCTCGCAGAGAAAAAAAATCTGAAAAAGAAGAAAATCGACTTAACGAGTTTTGGAAAACCAGCCTTTACGTGGTCTGGGAAATTTAATATGATTGCAACTTTCTACACATTCTAGATTACTCTGTCAATAGGATTCAGTAGTCTGATGTCACGTTCGCCCAGCAACGAGCAGATCCAACGATTGGATTATTTCTTAACAAATAAATATTAACACGCTGCTTTGTTTATAATAGTTGTTAACATATCCATGATTCAAATAATTGAACAACATTACCGATCGTAATGTTAGAAATTACGAAAGCTGTGAACACTTTTCACTATAAAGTAGAGCATTTATATATCGCAATATCCACTAAACATGCTCAAAGCGATTTACAAAGGGTCCCTGGCCAACAGCAACACGTAAGATATAGAACGAGACATGACGCCTGCTAGGCGATATTACATTTTGTTCCCGACAGCGAAAACGCTGTTAACGGCCAAGTACTAATTTTACACCTGAGTACGGTGAAAAAATGTGAGTAAAGAGCCTTTTCCAAGAACTCAATCATGCGCCGAGCAAGGCTCGAGCCCAAGACCTTCCGATCCGAAAGCGAGTGTCATACCACAAGACCACAGTATAGCCGCACTACGTAGGTCACATTGAGCACATCATTTGTGACCCTCCGTCTCAAAACGGTATTATGTCGGGATCCACTCGGTAAGGGAAATTGAATTCATAGCCACAAATATCCAACTTGGGTTTAATTTCTGTAAGTTATGGTGGAGTATAAAGACTATTTCTTGCATTGCAAAAACTTCTAAGCTCCAATTTCTCATCAATCTATCTCTAAATTCACTTTTGGGGTCTGAATCATCCCGACGTAATACCGTTTTGAGACGGAGGGTCACATTTAGCAATGTGACCTATGACCTCGAGAACATGGAGAGGCAATATTATAGATTATCCCCATTGATTTGTATATGGGCGGTTCTACCCCTATCCGCCTTGAAATAATAGAAGGAACAAAATTGATATGACTCAGGTCAGCGTTATTTTTTTAATTTTTAGACAGCCATTTTGGTGATTATTTCTCACTAAATTATATCAATCAATTATATAAACGTAAAAACTTACACACTGTTTTGTGTGTTGGTATGTTATATCGGGCCGGCGGATGTTTTGAGTATTCTACCTAAATGCATCGCATCAAATGTATAGATAGTATGCGCTTGGCTAAGAAACTCATAACATTGCCATCCGGAAGTATAACGGACCATCACACAAAACTGTGTGTATCCATGAACGTTTATAGTCGGGTTAATACAGTTCAGTGAGCATTATTCATAAACGCGGATGGCAAAAAACAATAACTAAGAGCTGAGTGATGTCATCTTCGAACTATCTATAAATCGCTCAGCCAGATATGTTGGAATAGAAAGTACTTTACGATAAATGGGCGAGAATTATTCGGGGTCGCAAAAAAAAAAAAAAAATAATTATCGACTTCACCCCGAATGAAGCTCGGTCCCATTGCGTGTGAAGCGAGTGCTCTACCGACTGAGCTATCTTGACCCCCTTTGGTCTTGAACTAACTCTCAAAATAAATCGTAGGCTTAAGGTATTTAAAAAATCAGGGTAACGAGTACAAAACTAACAAGTGTTATGAAACGTTTATTTTTCATTATATCTTTCCCAGAGACGACCGTGTGTACACATCAATTGAATGTGTAGTAAACAAGACGTCACATCATTAAAGTAGAACATAGTGAGATTCTTAGATGTGTGTTAACATTTCTCCAGTAAAACCCCACCCCTACCATTAGGATTCCTAAGATGAGACGTTTTGATATTCGTTCGTAAGTAGTTCTATATAGTATGGGATAAACGGAGTAGACATCGAATAGTCTCCGTGTGATCTGAAACTTTAAAAAACATTTTTAAAATGTAAAAGTCGGAATAATATAATCTTCTCTTATTTTTCATAAAGGTTTACTAGGATAATATATCATTCCGTTGCCTTATACATGATCCTATGATGTGGAAAAATTCTTAATAAATTAAATTTGTTTTTTTTTTAAAAGTATAGCAATCATTTATCATAATCGAATCTTAATGATTACATTTTTTTGTTTTGTCGATCGAATTCTTAAATTTAATTGGTCAACAGAGCTTGCGTTTTTGTTTACAAATGTAATGCCATTAGAAATGTTTACTGTTCGATGAACTCAAGAAATTATTCGTAGATGTTAATTTTGTTTTAGATCTTCGTGAATGAGCCCTACATTGTGTCAATTAAACATTCGTTTTTGTGGAAATTGTGAGCAATGGGAGCTTCTATATTCATGTTTTTGTCCAACCAGGTCATCATCACATGATTTGTTGCTGTCCAACGATTGTATATTTCTTAACAAATGTAAACACGCTGCTTTGTTTACAAAATTTATAAACATACCCATTTGTCAAGCTGAATCAAATGACCAATCGTGGTGTTAGATATCTAAAAAACTGTGAACACTTTCATTATGTTGGTCAATTTGAGCACACTTTCCAATGTGACCTATGACCTCGAGCACATGGAAATTTAATATAGATCATGCCCATTGTTTTTTTTTTAATACAGTAAAGAAATTGGCCTATACACCTAAAATAGACTTCATTGGAAGATTGCTAGGTTGCCAGACTAGACAAAGGCCAGATTTCATTTGCAAAAAGGCCAAACGAAAAGCCAACTTTTTAGTATTCTATATCATAATGGTGCTCCTAGTTTTAGGTCTAGTGTCAGTTTCAGTATCAAAACAAGTATGTGTGCTTGGAGGGTTTCCATTTTCTCTCCTATTTATATTATTATTATTATTATTATTATTATTATTATTATTATTATTATTATTATTATTATTACTATTATTATTATTATTATTACTATTATTATTATTATTATTATTATTATTATTATTTATTATTATTTATTATTATTATTATTATTATTATTATTATTAATATATTATTATTATTATTATTATCATTATTATATTATTATTATTATTATTATTATTATTATTATTATTATTATTATTATTATTATTATTATTATTATTTTTGTTGTTGCTGTTGTATAAGAATGCTAAAACGTGTATAAAAATGCTAAAATATGAAATAAATGGTCAAAAATGCACTAAAATGCCAAAAGGCCAAGCGTTCTTAGAAAAGACCCAGGACATTTTTAAAAGGCCAAAAATGTGGAATCTGGCTTCGAAAAGGCCAACCTGGCAGCTCTGCTTCAGTAGGTGTGGCTTATGAATGATGCTGTGACATGTTTAGGTTAGTGTGTTTTAGAAAATTTTGGCCATTGTTGATTGACGGGTGTCTTGATATAATATAATATTTAAAAAAGAATAACAAATATTAGAAAGCATAATTTGAATTGCTTGGTGTTTTGCCTTGCGCTGATGTGGTCTAGAGTCGAGATGTCTCGTCATAGTCTGGACTGTACTCTTCATTAGTCCTCTCCTTACCAGTCATTTTCAGGATTTTCCACAAAACTTCACACCCAACTAACACAAAAATAGATTTTTTTTATCACTCAGACATAATAGCAGTAAAATTCTTGCGATACATAGTTTCTTTAGCAAAACATGGGCTACAACACACTGTTCATTTTCTTTAAATGTTATAATGTACAAAAAAAATTTGAATAAGAAAAGCGGTGGTTGTATCGTAACGAATGTGACAATTTTCCTATAGTTTGTAAGGAGAGGGTTAACATCGCTTATGATTTACCTCTATGAATTTATGTAAGCAGACAGTTATCACAGTACAGTACGGAAACATAAACATATAATTAAATAACTGTTTGATCGAGAACCCCCCCCCCCCCTCCGCCCCCCCCCCCCAAACAAAAAAAAAAAAAAAAAAAAAAAAAAAAAAAAAAAAAAAAAAAAAAAAAACAACAAACAAACAAAATAATAAAAAAAACAACAAAAAACTAAAAAAAACCCCAAAAAACAAAAACAAACAAACAAAAAACAGACTTTGAGTTGTTGGAACAAGCATAGTAGAATAATTAACAGATAGATAACCATGCCTCTCGGACATTCGTCATAATGTAAACAATGCAGTGATTGGTTAACATATTTCAAACTACACATGTTTACTTACTATAGATGGTTTGTGTGACTAAGTAAAATACATACTGTTCTTCCGCTTGATCAATAGAACCAAAATAGAAAACTGTAAACTTTAACGCTATGAAACATGATCGAGAGAAAATCGTGTGATAATTATCTCGTCGGTATAAAAACAAGAACAATGATCAGAGAGAGAGAGAGAGAAAGAGAGAGAGAGAGAGAGAGAGAGAAGAGAGAAGAGAGAGAAGAGAGAGGAGAGAGAGGAGAAGAGAGAGAGAGAGAGGTGGATTTCATTCACGTTATTGTTTATAAACAACCAATCATGTTTGTCCGGGCACGTGTGAGGCTGTGTCACAAAGTCCATGCTTTGATTGGTAAAATATCGACTGGTTGATTGGCTTCAATAGTCTGATGTCACGTCGCCCAGCAACGGCAGCCATCGTGGTTCTAAACAAAGAAAATCGGTAATTTTTACTCTTCATGCTGGCTAGAATTTTTCATGTCTTGTGATCAGAATGTGTAAAAATCAAAACATGATCAGATATATAATGTTTGTTTTTTCCTCTGGATACGCTTTTATGCTCGCCAGAGAAATATTTCGTAACAGCGTCCGCCATTGTTCCGATAGTTTAGAGCCAGTTACTAAGTTACCATGTGTCATTACGAGGGAAGTGACGTTACGACTGCTGAAGCGTATTTATGTGTTTGGTAAAAAAGATGATGCTGAAGTAATTCGCAATGATGTTTTATATTAAATGTTTGACCAAAATCATATTTTACAATGTTGGATAAAAAGACATAGTAGAATTGGTATTTGTTGATTCTTTGGAAACGTCTGTGTTCGGTTAGAGGATCATGTAGTAATCACATGATTTAAAATAAATATTAAGGATTACGTAGATCAAAAGACTTTTTAATATCCTGTTAATATATATATATATATATATATATATATATATATATATATATATATATATATATAATTATATATATATATATATAGTTAATAAAAAAAGGCTAACATTTGTGCACGGATAATATCATGAGTACAAACCATCGTTTATATACAAACAATAGGTCAAGTTAGTGCATATTGAACTCTATAGATAGAACGAAGATGACGTCACTCAGGCCTTTGTTTTTTGTTTTTTTTTGCGTTTATGAGTAATTCTCACTAACCTGTATTAACCAGACTATAAACGTTCACGGTTACACATAGTTTTGTGTGTTGATCCGTTATACTTCAGGATGGCAAAGTTGTGAGCTTCTTAGCCAAGCGCATACTATCTTTATTAGTTGTTTTCATTTTAACGGAAAAAAGCACCTATTATTATGTATTATTCTCACGACTATGACTATGGATCTCAGTAGCGCTTGCTATGTCTTATAAATTTCTACCAATCATGGACAATCAATAGGAGTTACCACCCTAGGAATAACCTGATTTGATTGTCAAGCACAAAAAATCTTTCAGAGCGTAAAGCTGCTTTTGAGAAACGTTTCGGAGTCTCTCTTCATCATTACCATAATGGATATACAGACAACGATGGTTCTACCCCTTGTGTTGATGTTGTTGGACGTTCTCAATCAGGGTAAGTAAGTTTTTCGTTTCTCTTTTGTCTTGTATTGTGCGGCTATTTGGTCTAGTGGTATGACACTCCCTTTCGGATCGGAAGGTCCTGGGTTCGAGCCTCGCGCTCGGTGCATAGTTGAGTCTTTGGAAAAGGCTCTTTATTCACATTCTGTCACCGTACTCAGGTGTAAAATGAGTACCTGGTCGTTAACAGCGTTGTCTTTGTCCGAAAAATTATAATATCGCCTAACAGGCGTTATGTCCCGTCCTACATGTTAAATGTTACTGTTGACCAGGGACCCCTCCCTTGTAAAGCGCTTTGAGCACGTTTAGTGGAAATTGCGCTATATAAGAATATCATTTTTTGGACCTTTTTTTTTGGTATTCTTTTCAAATTCTCTTATTTGTAATTGAAATTCCAACTGTCAGCACTCAAAATTAACACCGTACTCTAAGGCGTCACACATACAAAGACAACAGGGGACATAAAACCCTTATTATATTGATGGTCGGCGTATCAAACCTCTGAAGTCCCGAATTTCACGATCGGCGAATCAAAACTCTGAAGTCCCGATTTTCACGATCGCCTGATCAAACCTTTGAAGTCCCGATTTTCACGATTGGCGGATCAAACCTCTGAAGTCCCGATTTTCACGATCGCCTGACCAAACCTTTGAAGTCCCGATTTTCACGATCGGCGTCTCAAACCTCTGGAGTCCCGATTTTCACGATCGGCGTATCAAACCTCTGAAGTCCTGATTTTCACGATCGGCGTATCAAACCTCTGAAGTCCCGATTTTCACGATTGGCGGATCAAACCTTTGAAGTCCCGATTTTCACGATCGGCGTATCAAACCTCTGAAGTCCCGTGAAGCGAGAAAGAAAGAAAGAGAGAGAGAGCGAGAAAGAAAGAAAGAAATAGAGAGAGAGAGAGAGAGAGAGAGAGAGAGAGAGAGAAAAAACAAAGAGAGAGAGAGAGAGAGGGAGAGAGAGAGAGAGAGAGAGAGAGAGAGAGAGAGAGAGAAAAAACAAAGAGAGAGAGAGAGAGGCTTTTCATTAGCAGACAATTTACATATTGGGCCATTAATCAGTCGTTTATTTTGGGCTTGGAGTGGTCCAGGAGGTCCCATCGACTCGTATCAATATCAAGGAATGAACTTTTGACCCCAAGACTCGATAGGAATAAATAACACTGTGAAATTGAATGTAACCTTCAATTTAATATACGAATACAGATAAACTGGACGTTTCGGGTTTCCCTTTTATCAACAAATCAGGATGAATGAAATACTACCACATTATCTCATTCATTATCTCGTCTGTAGTGTTTCATTCATCATGTTTTGTTGATAAAGGGGAAACCCAAAACGTCCATTTTATCTGTTTTCGAGCAAATTAGGGGTTAACCCTCTCCTTACCACCTACAGCAAAATCGTCACATTTGTTACGACACAATATACATTTTTTTCTTATTCAGATTTATTTTGTACATTACAAAATTTGAAGAATGGTCTTCGTTTAATTAATAAGAATATAACGTTGTATTGTAGAGATTGTTTGAGTTCAAAAAATCATTTTGTTCTGCTGGGTAAGCCTTTCATTTTGGGAAACTACTGAAAATGATCAGTAAGGAGAGAGTTAATAGCCTGAGTCATAACATGTAACAAGTACACAACTATCCAATAATAATATATCTATCAGCCGTTATGAGAGCAAAAGGCAAATACGATAATGTCACGGTTCTCTCATTACATTAACTCTTTCAACCCTAACACCGACTATATCCGTAGTTTACCAGGGGTTACTTTTACCCCATGCATATAAATTACTTTTTTATGATACAAATTATAGGCGTAGTATCAAATCTAATATTTTTAGTTTTTACACGTTAATGGAATTTGAATAAAACTATCTAAGTACATGCTCATTTTTAATACATTTTTCCAATTTTGAAAGTAGCAAAAAGTCTCTAGGATTCAGTGAGTTAGAAAAAAAAAGATATGAACATTGAAAAGGGTTCATTATAAGGATAAAAAAAGTTGTTTTGATATGTCGCCGGGCAAGATGGTTTTAATGAGATAAATCTTTCCAGAAATAGGTCAAACTAACATGGTTAATAGGCGGATCAGCTTTCTATTAGATTCATAGAGATGGGGTTTTTTTATGGCATTGATTATACAGTACGAATTAAATAATTAAGTCATTAGCGGTAATGCAAAGCCTGTTTGATATGAATATCTAGTATTATTATTATTATTATTGCTATTATGAATCAGGGGGCGAAGTGGCCGAATGGTTAACGCATTGCAGTGTGACCCGAAAGGTCCCGGGTTCGAGTCCTGCTTCAGGCACTTTCGTTTTTTTTTTCTCATTGGGCAAGATTATTTATTAACCCCCAATTTGGTTACTTGGACAACATGGGTGATTCCTGTTAACATCAGACATCTTGTATGATGAGTTATCTATATTCCTTCGTGGAATGCCTAGGCGACGATATCTTATGATGTCGTGGCGAAAGGGCATGCTTTTTAAAAATTATGAATGATAGTCTTTAGATGTTTCTTTAGGCTGGGATCAGCGGTACGATATTTGCTTCGTTCCCTAAAGGTACCAAATTCGAATACCCTCTGCGCTGTGTGTGGCCTCGAGCAAGTCACCTCGCCCTAGCTCTATTTGCGGCGCTGCACTGCGGCTAACGCCTGGGTGGGTTATTAATTCCATTCTTCCCTTGGAATAGACCCCTACAGACAAATTTCCCCTATGGGATGAAAAAAAGGGTACTTTATTTTATTTTATTTTGTTTATTCTTCTTCTTCCTTTGCTTGCAGTCCATCATTGGTGTATTATTGTCTCAAGTTTTAAATAAACAATATTCAACATGACATAGTTGTATCTTCTTCTTCTTCTTCTTCTTCTTCTTCTTCTTCTTCTTATCCCGCATTTTGCAGGGTTGCCATAATGAATGCCACATCTCCATCCATCTCGGTTCAGCGCATCATCTTCCTCCAGGTCCAGTTCTTTCATAATATCGTCCTTTACCTTATCCCACCTTACCTTACCCGGGTTCCATCTCTTTCCAGAGGTCGGATGTCATGGCCTTCCATCCTTCACGGTCCATTGCAGCCTCGTTACAGTCTGCCATGCGCCGTCCTGTAGCTTCCTTTATGCCATCTGTCCATTATGCCATCTTTCCTTTGTCTTCCTCTGCCTCTCTTTCCTTCAATTCTTCCCTCCATTATCCTTTTTTCGAGACTATCATGGCATATGTCCAAAATATGACATCCCACCATCTTGTCTTATTGCGTCCCTTTTTCCTCTTTGCCGCTAATTGTAAGTCCAATACTTTCCTCCCCATGTACTCATTCTCTCGTCTCTTTACAAGTCAGAACCACATCATTGTAGCTTCTCTGATCTTTATTGATGCATCGTTGTATATTGTAGTATTATTCATTAAAAAAAAATTCAAATCACGCGATTCCACCGTGCCTTCAGTATGGCTATTCCAAAGACGAATAGGATTCAATAGTCTGATGTCACGTCCGCCCAGCAACCAGCAGCTTGGTTCTAAACAAAAAAAAATCGATACTTTTTATTCTTCATGCTGGCTAGAACTTTTCAAATGTCATGTGGTCAGAATGTATAAAAGTGAAATCATGATCATATCTATAATGTTTTTCTCCTCTGGATACACTTTTGAGCTCGTCGGAGAAATAGTTCATAAGGGCGTCCGCCATTGTTCCGATAGTTTAGAACCAGTTACTAAGTTACCATGCGTTATTATGAGGGAAGTGACGTCACGACTGTTGAAACATTTGTTGACGGCATGAAGGAATGCAAATGACTGTGTCATTTCTAACTTGGTTTTAGGTATCATTGGCCGTGACCCCTAGACTTATTGTTCCTGAAATTGTTGGTCATAGTTGGAGTTCTTTAGTTTCGACTTCTACCTGGCCATTGAGCTGTGACCTTGAACTATGACTCACCGCCTTAAAATAATATTAAATTTCTAAAAGGCAGAAAACTAAAATTAAATCAAAATTACGAAATTTGAGTGAGATAAAGATCTGTGTATGAAAGGTGCCAGACAAAGCAAGAAAGAAAAATAGAAGAAAAGAACCACCCCAAAAAATCTGTCGAGTTCAAGGTCGAGGTAGACTGATTTTTTTGGATGTTTTTTTTTTCTTGTACTTTACTTACTCAGATCTTTATCTTATACCAGTGCCTGCTCCTTAATGTCTTAATTTGAGTGAGATTGATTTGCATATTTGAATATAATAATAAGTTTCAAAAATCTGCAAAAATTTTGTTGAATCAGTACCGGGCAAAGGCAAAGCAGAAAAATATAGAATACGAGAGAAAAACCATCCCCCCCCCCCCCAAATAAATTCAGTCTTTTTCGACTGGAGAGGCGGGCTTGGCTTGGAGCAGACGGATTTTTTTTTGTGGGGGGGGGGGGGGGGGGGGGGGTATAGTTTCATTTTTCAAGTTCAAGTTCAAGTTCAACATCTTTATCTGAAAAAGGCGGATTTTACGAAAAAGGCGGATTTTTACGAAAAAGGCGGATTTTACCCATTTCTGCAGATTTTAAACAATTATGTCTAATTATTTGGGATCGTGGGTAGCTTATACGGTGGAGTCACGCTCTCCCCGGCCAGGCGCAGTTGTCATACCAGTAAGGTCGCGGGTTCAAACCCCCATCACCGTCGCGAAATTTTAATTCTCTATTGTCTTCTGGCACTTTCCTACTCACTTCATCTCTTGTTGTAGACAATTATGTGGTGACTTTCTCCTTTATTGTGTTTTTGAGTTGCAAGATAAATATTTAATAGTTGACCAAATTTGTTGTTGGTGGTAATATCTAGGATTTCTGGTGGGAGAGTGTTCCATTCCTTGATGGTTCTTGGGGGAAAAAACTTTTTTTTATATGTGTTGGTTCTGTGTGTTTTGGGGTTGTGAACTTACTGATATGATAATTTCTTGTGGATATACAGTGTTGTTTTGTGAAATACTGTAATAAATAATGGTTTCATTTTTCTTGTATTTTGATTTCTGCTTCGTCTAGGATACTTTTTTTTTCTCCTTACATCACACAGTCCCAGCAGGGCCAGTCATTATTTTTAGATGACTATTTGTGTGTGTGTGTGTGTGTGTGTGTGTGTGTGTGTGTGTGTGCATTTTTAGTGCTATCTTTTGCCCCGTTCATGAAATGCCCTTTCGAATGCTTTTTTGTATTATGAGAGAAAATAATATAACCAAAAAAGGTAAAAAAAAAGAAAAAAAAAAAAACCCGACGAAGTCCCAGGTGTTAAAGTTTTGCTTGACGAGGTCATTTAAATCGATCGATATAACTTGGAGGACGAGTTTTCTGGATAAATTTTAAAATATGAGTTTTACCAAAGTAGGACAGAGGAGATCATTATTGATATGCATAGTAACAGCAGCTATGGCTATTATGTGAGTTCCTTGACCGACCCCCGATTACGTGAAAGGTTTTGGTCCAGATTCATTACGGCCATTCATAACGTCCATTCATCCATTCATGCTCTTGTGTTGGTCATTGGTCATTGGGCAGTTTGAGTACGTCTTTGGGCGGTTTGCGGCTATGTGGTCTTGTGGTATGACACTCGCTTTCGGATCGGAAAGTCCTGGGTTCGAGCCTCGCGCTCGGAGCATAGTTGAGTCCTTGGAAAATGTTCCATACTCATTTTCTCTCACCGTACTCAGGTGTAAAATGAGTACCTGGCCGTTAACAGTGTTGTCTTTGTCCGAAAAATTGTAATATCGCCAAACAGGCGGCATGTCCCGTCCTACATGTTAAATGTTGCTGTTGACCAGGGACCTCTTGTAAAGCGCTTTGAGCACATTTAGTGGAGATTGCGCTATATAAAGCTCAATTGTTTTTTTGGTTGGTCATTTTGGGCAGTTTGAATTGTGCCTGGATCAGCAACAATTCCACCATTCTTTGAAAATAGCACATTTTCAAGATTTTGACCAGGAAAGTCGTCCCTCAAATATCAATCGATTTAAATAATCATCATCTTGTAAAATGCTCCCAAACCTGAGACTTTAAGGAAGTGAAAGGTTTGTGAGTTGTTTTCGTCTTAACAACACAAGAGGGTGATTTCTATCGATCGATATTTGAAGGACGAGTTTTCTGGCCAAATATTTTTTTTGAAAAATGTGCTTTTTCGGAGTAGGTACATCAGAATGGCTGGACAATACAAATTATTGATGGAAATGGAAGAGATGTTGGACGGTGTGCTCAGCAGTGGCGTGGCATGATTACAGTATAAAATGGTGCCAGAATAAGAGGAACATGACTTAATACATGCTATATTTATAAATACAAAAGAATGAAAATAATTAAAGATTAGACTTACTCACAGAAGTAAGAGGCGGTATTTACCATTTCTCAGTTTTATCAAGTTTTAAAATGCTGTAATCCATTTTTAAAAGATGGATGCGGTGCCGGGCACCAAAATCAACCAATATAGCCACACTCCTGGGTGTGAGAGATGATAAATAGAGCATTTGCATAGCGCAATATCTAGTAAACGTGCTCAAAGCGCTTTACAATTGATCCCTAGCCAGCAGTAGCTCTTATACAGGAATGAGGAAAGATGACGCCTGTCACGCGATAGTACATTTTTTTGGTAGAGACAACACGCAACGTTTGGGCTCAAAACTTAAACCAGTGAACCTTCTTAAAGTACATTATTTATTTATAATTTAAATTGCTTATGTTATCGGCTGGAGGAGGGTTTTGAGGCCAAAACATCTCGTCTTGGGCATTTTGGTTTTGTCAGTTTTGAATCTGTTATATTGTTCATTTTATTGTACATTACTTGTACAGTCCACGGATTCTAGCAGCTTAGACTTTATTGATCAAGTCAAATGCCCTTTATTTGATGTTTAAAGCATAAAACAGCGCTGGTTATTCCCTTGAGAATGTCGGATTTCGGTTAACAGAAAAGGATTAAGCAAATGTCTTCCCCAAGGGAGCACTGTTTGGAATGAGGGAACTACGAGAGGATGGGTGGGGGAGTTCAATTGCTAGAAAAATATGAAAAGATTTTGTATTAGGTTTAAGAATTTGTTTGACATTCTAATCCATCCCAGTAACCAGGTAGATGGTAGCAGGGAATTTCTTGAAAATGATCAAGTCATTTTACAAATAGTAGGATGGACTCCTACTCAAAAGTATTTGATTTTGTTTTCAATTTGAACTATTTTCAATTTAAATACAATTTTCAAAATCTAATCCAGTCAAACATAGAACTGAATAAAGGGGATTGGGGGGGGGGCGGGGGGTGATAAAGATTTAGTCACGCAGCGTCCCACCTGGGCCTCGATCGGACATAGAAAATAAAATATGCCGTTTCGCCACGACATCATAAAATAACGTCGCCTAGGCATTCCACGGCGGAATATAGATGATTCATCAAACAAGATGTGTGATGTCTACAGGAATTACTCATGTTGTCCAAGTGAGTAAATTGGAGGTTATTACTCTTGCCCAAGGAAAAAAAAACCGAAAGTGCCTGAAGCGGGGCTCGAACCAGGGACGTTCCGGGTCCCAGTGCAGTGCCTTAACCACTCTGCAACTTCGCCCCCGGACATAGAACTCGGGTATAGACCAATATTTTATGAATCCAATGATATAAAAAAAATATGAATAACCCCCCGCGCCAAGCAACCTCATTTGTCACGTGACTACCATTACCAGGGTCCAATTTGGGAATACTATCTCTTTGTGGTCATTCATCCATACTTGAGTTATATCCTGCCACTCAATCATCAAGCAGTGACCCGAGTAGAATCTCACCATCACCTCAAATCATCAAATGTCTCTAATGATCCATGTTCCATTACATTATCATTATTGGCCTATTGTGAAAAATAAAAACGCATTAAAAATATTTGGTCAGAATAGTCATCCTTTCAAATATCGATCTATTAAAATGACCCTCATCTTGGCAAAATAACTGTCAAACCTGGGACTTTTTTGAAGACTTTCTTAAAGTCCCAGGTTTGAGAATTTTTGATAAGGTGAAGGTCATTTTTATTAATCGATAGTTTGAAAGAAAAGTTTTTTGGCCAAAATCATTTAAAATTTGTTTTTTTTTCATCTGCGGAAAATATAGTCGTAAACGAATATTATTTTTTTTGATCATTGCCTTGAGTGAAATCAATTTGTGCTGTCTTTGCTCTATTTTTGACACCTTTAATCATTCAATTCTCTTTTCTTTTGGTACGAGCCTGACTGGATAGCGCTCTCGCTTCCCACACAATATGAACGGTAACTATTATGGGTAAATTCGTGATTTTTTTTTCTCCTTCTGAAACCCCTGCTGTTCTCCCAGCAGTAATTTTGTAAAAGGCTGATTATTTATAAACTGGCGTAAAACAAAAGAATACGTTGCCATACTTAAGCGTCCTATTCTCAATATTGGGCCTATATTTGTATGTTGTCTTGTACAACCATTGGGTCCATGGTTTATTGTTGAATTGTACAACCATTGGGTCCATGAATTTTTGTTGTCTTGTACAGCCATTGGGCCTATGGTTGTTTGTTGTCTTGTACAACCATTGGGTCCATGTTTGTTTGTTGTCTTGTACAACCATTGGGTCCATGGTTGTTTATTGTCTTGTACAACCATTGGGCCCCATGGTTGTTTGTTGTCTTGTACAACCATTGGGTCCATGGTTGTTTGTTGTCTTGTACAACCATTGGGCCTATGGTTGTTTGTTGTCTTGATTAACCATTGGGTCTATGTTTGTTTGTTGTCTTGTAGAACAATTGGGCCCCATGGTTGTTTGTTGTCATGCACAACCATTGGGCCCCATGGTTGTTTGTTGTCTTGTAGAACAATTTGGCCCCATGGTTGTTTGTTGTCATGTACAACCATTGGACCCATGTTTGTTATCTTGTACAACCATTGGGCCCATTGTTGTTTGCTGTCTTGTACAACCATGGGGCCCAATGGCTGCTTGTTGTCTTGTTCAATCATTTGGCTCCATGTTTGTTTGTTGTCTTGTAGAACCATTGGGTCCATGATTGTTTGTTGTCTTGTTCAATCATTGGGACCCATTGTTGTTTGTTGTTTTGTACAACCATTGGGTCCATGATTGTTTGCTGTCTAGTAAAACCATTGGGTCCATCCTTGTTTGTTATCTTGTACAACCATTGGGCCCCATGGTTGTTTGTTGTCTTGTACAACCATTGGGTCCATGATTGTTTGTTGTCTTGCACAACCATTGGGCCCATTGTTTGTTTGTTGTCTTGTACAACCATTGGGCCCCATGTTTGTTTGTTGAATTGTACAACCATTAGGGCCATGTTTGTTTGTTGTCTTGTACAACCATTGAGCCCATTGTTTGTTTGTTGTCTTGTACAACCATTGGGCCCCATGTTTGTTTGTTGAATTGTACAACCATTAGGCCCATGTTTGTTTGTTGTCTTGTACAACCATTGGGGCCATGGTTGTTTGTTGTCTTGTACAACCATTGGGCCCATGGTTGTGTGTTGTCTTGTACAACCATTGGGCCCCAAGATTTTTTGTTGACTTATACAACCATTGGGGCCATGGTACCGGAGTTTATCTCTGTATCTTATAAACGCGAATCAAACAATATAAATTGCTTGCAACACGTCGTTGTGTAGGATAAGATATGATAAGATAAGATATACTTTATTCATCAAAAATAATATGGAAATTCGTTTACAGACGTGGCTAATTAGGATGCTAATTAATCTGTCCCCGCCGCTTTATGCATTAAATTTTTAAAAATGAAAAACATGAATCAAGATAAGGTGTACATGCATGCAAAAAAGAGTAATATAATATGCAAAAAATATGCAAATTACTGGTCCTAAAATTTTTCAAGCTTGTCCAATAAAAAATTAAAAGATAAAGGTAAAATTAAACTCGTACATATGTGACCCATCGCCTCAAAACGGTATTAAGTCGGGATGATAACGATGCTGAAAATAGAATTTGTGGCCAGAAATCTCAGACTTGCGTTGAGTTTGTATGTTTTATTGAGGAGAATGAATATCATAATTTCGTGTGCCGAATACCAACAATTCAATATTTGGACCAGTTTAGCTTTACATTGACTTTTTAGTATCTGATTCATCCCTACATAATGCCATTTTGAGACGATGGGTCACATATATTAAAAGTTTAAAAAAAAAGTGACATGAGCGTTACGCAAGGATAAATAGATAAACATTTTTTTTAGATGAGATTTTGTATAGCGCAATATCCACTAAACGTGCTCAAAGCGCTTTACAAGGGGTCCCTGGCCAACAGCAACACATAACATGTGGAACGAGGCCTGTTAGGAGATATTACAATTTTCTTTCCGACATAGACAACGCTGTTCACGGCCAAGTACTCATTTTACATCTGAGAACGGTGAGAGATCTGAGTAAAGAATCTTCTCCAAGGACTCAACTATGCGCCGAGCAAGGCTCGAACCCAGGACCTTCCGATCCAAAAGCGAGTGTCATACCACTAGACCACATAGCCACATATACATATATTACATTATTATTCTGGACACGTGTTAAGTTAGAGCTTTAAATTAACATTTATAAACGGCTTGTATTCACAAACTTAACAAAACTATCATTCTGTTAGGGCTAGCGACTTGCTAATAGGCTTCAACAGTCGTGACGTCACTTCCCTCGTATTGACGCATAGTAACTTAGTAACAGGTTCTAAACTATCGGAACAAGAATAATAATAACTATAATGATAATAATATAATAATAATAATAATAATAATAATAATGATAATAATAATAATAATGATAATAATACTAATAATGATAATAATAATAATAATAATAATAATAATAATAATAATAATAATAATAATAATAATAATAATAATAATATGATGATGATGATAATAATAATAATAATAATAATAATAATAATAATAATAATAATAATAATAATAATAATAATAATAATAATAATAATAATAATAATAATGATAATAGTTTATTAGCTGACTGATAAATTTAGTGAGAACTACTTATAAAAAATGGCTGTCTATAAACAACAACAAAGAGCTGAGTGACGTCATCTTCTGAGTGACGTCATCTTTTTCCCTTCTATTTCTAAATTTACATATGAGAGCTGGGTAACGTAAGATGCCATCACACAATATATATATATTCGGTACTCCGGAAGAGTGGTTTGACACCTCCAATGAGAATGGAACCGGTTTCATTTTGACAATCAAAAATGCATTCCCTATTGTGCCTCATTATCTCTAAACGGTATTTTGTCGGATGGTTTAGATGATGAAATATTCAATTCAAAGCCAAGAATATCAGACGTGTGGCTATGTGGTCGAATGGTATGACACTCGCTTTCGGTCCTGGGTTCGAGCCTCGCTCGTAACATAGTTGAGTCCTTGGAAAAGGGTCTTTATTCACATGATCTCACCATACTCAGGTCCTAAATGTTAAATTATGTTGCTGTTGGGCAGGGACCCCGTGTAAAGCGCTTTGAGCACATTTAGTGGATATTGCACCATATAAAAGCTCATATGAAAATATTTTTTTTTTGAACGAGACATGAAGCCTGTCACATTTCATCAAAATATTTTTTTTTTTGCGCAGAGACAATGCAAAGAGATTGAGAGTAAAGTGCCTTTTCCAGGGCCTCAACATTGCATCGCCCACAGCGATATTCGGATTTATTGCCAATTATATGGAACTTGGGTCTAGGGTTATAAGATTTATTGCTCATTTAACTGTCGTATCTTGGAAAACGATTGTCTAAATACAAGAAAAAAAAAACAAAGCTGAGTGACGCCAATTTCGTTCTATCTGTAGTCTGAATGATAGAACTTAGCGAGAACTAATCACAAAATGACTGAATAAAAACAATAACAACAAGCTGAGTGACGTCAATTTCGTTCTATCTATAGTCTGAATTATAGAACTTAGCGAGAACTAATCACAAAATGACTGAATAAAAACAATGACAAAAAGCTAAGTGACGCCAATTTCGTTCTATCTATAGTCCGAATTATAGAACTTAGCGAGAACTAATCACAAAATGACTGAATAAAAACCATAACAAAAAGCTGAGTGACGTCAATTTCGTTCTATCTATAGTCTGATTGATAGAATTTAGCGAGAACTAATCATAAAATGACTGGGTAAAAACAATCACAAAAAGCTGAGTGGCGTCAATTTCGTTCTATCTATTTAATTTCCAACACATTGTTTTTGTTTGTCTTTAAGGGTTTTACGGCGCTTGCAACACATTTAGGTCATATCAGCGCCAGTATTAACAAGGGAGAAAATGGGATAGTAAAAAGTTATAGAATTACAATTCAAGCACCCAAGAAAAAGTAAGACATAGCGGAACTGGGAACAAATAGGGACCAGATGTAGATTCCAAGATCATACCGCCAATGTACTTAGAAAACAGATTTAGGGGGATAGAAGACAGTAAGTACCTCCCTGCCCACTATGGGAGGTCAGGAACCCCACCCAGTCCAACACATTTGTCTCTTCAAGAACCAAGTCTGTGCCAGACATCGGTGATCATGGTACGCCATTCATCTCTCTGTTCAGATAACCTTAAAAAACTAGTATTGTTATTACTCTTCTCTTTCTTTGTCAACACTTTGGTCATCCCTACATAAAACCCCACCGATACGTTGGGGCACATATTTATTAACCCTTTTTCTTCAGAATAGCTCCCGATAGCTTAGTTGGTAGAGCTCTCGCTTCACACCCAAAGGGACCGAGTTCGATCTCCCCCCCCCCCCCCCCCCCGACGGTCCACTCAGCAGTGATTGGATAGCTGGGTCTGTTAGATCTGGCGGAAAGTATTTTGCGATAGACTAGCGTCCCATCCAAAGGTTAGCAAGCAACTGCTATTGTCCTTTTCACGCTGTAGAAACCGGGATAACTCAGGCTCCATGAGCCTAATGGCGCTGAAGGACTACTTTTTCTTATCGTCAGAATCTAAGTTGTTGGGTTTAACTAGCTCATCAACGTACGCTTGAAATGACACGTATTAAAAAAATTTGACCAGAAAACTCGTCCTTCTAATATCGATAGATTTAAATGATCCACATTTTGGAAAAAAAAACAAACAAGCTTTCAAACCTGAGAATTCACGGAACTCCCAGGTTTGAAAGCTTTTGCCAAGATTCTGAGGGTCATTTAAATCGATCGATATTAAATTTGAAGGACGAGTTTTCTGGCCAAATTTTAAAATACTTTGTTTTTCCAGAGTACGGTTGTGTTATTGTCTCCCCTTATCACCTGTCCGAGTCACTGTTGGAGCCAAGTAATCACCAAGACAGCCCATAGCATGCAATAGAATAGTGTCCTATTCAAAGGTTAGCGAGCAATTGCTATTGTTCTTTTCACGCTATAGAAACCGGGATAAACTCCGGCTCCATGAGCCTATTGGCGCTGAAGGACTACTTTTTTTTATCGTTGCTGGGTCTAACTACAATGTACGCTTTAAAAAAAAACACTTAGTTTAAAATTTGACCGGAAAACTCGTCCTTCAAATATCGATCGATTTAAATGATCCTCATTTTGGCAAAACAAAACCAAAAAAAAAAAAACAAAAAAAACCCAACAAAAATAAAACCCCCCAAAAAACCCGAAAGACTTCACAGAAGACTTCACGGCAGTCCCAGGTTCGAACTTTTTTGCCAAGATGATAAGGGTCATTTTAGTCGATCGATCTTTAATTTGAAGGTCAAGTTTTCTGGTCAAATTTTTTAATTCATGTTTTTTCCATAGTGTACCAGTTTACTGGGTAAGTCTTAGTGCACTGAATCTCAAATCCTCAAAGGGGAATACAACTGTTCTGCCAAACTCTGAAAAAAAAAAACATATTAAAAAAAATTGGCCAGAAAACTTGTCCTTCAAATATCGATCGATTTAAATGACCCTCATCTTGGCAAAAACTCTCTAACCCGGGACTTCGGCGAGAGTTTTTGCCAAGATGAGTCATTTAAATCGATCGATATTTGAAGGACGAGTTTTCTGGCCAAATTTTTAACTATTGTGTTTTTCCAGACTACGTTAGTGTTATTGTCTCCTCTTATCACCTGTCCGACTCACTGCTGGAACCAAGTAATCACCAAGACAGCCTATATAGCATGCGGTCAGATAAGCATCTTGTACTGAGTAGATCTCACTGTAGTCCTCTTGTAATCCGGTGATTACAACACACCAGAGAAACAGACGCCGTCAATCATTTAACGAAGAGATAATTAAACCTTCGTTTATCATTATAATGGGGGTCACGATAGATCAGTAGGTAGAGCACTCGCTTCACACGCAAAAGGAAAGATAACAAACAAAAAATTGAGCTTTTGTATAGAGCAATATCCACTAAACGTGCTCAAAGCGCTTTACAAGGGGTCCCTGGCCAACAGCAACATTTAACATGTAGGACGGTACATGACACCTTTTTTCGGACAGAGACAACGCTGTCAACTGCCAGGTACTCATTTTACAACTAAGTACGGTGAGAGATTGTGAGTAAAGAGCCTTCTCAAAGGACTCAACTATGCGCCGAGCGAGGATCAAACCCAGGATCTTCCGATCCGAAAGCGAGTTCCATACCACTAGACCACATAGCCGCACCAGAGAAACAGAGGCCGTCAAGCATTTGACGAAGAGATAATTATCAAACTTTCGTTTATCATTATAATGGGGGTAACGATAGATCAGTCGGTAGAGCACTCGCTTCACACGCAAAGGGAAAGATATCGATCCTAGGTGAAGTCCAGAGTCGTTTAAAATCTGACCCTCTGACCTCCCAGCAGCAGACCTCCCAGCAGCAGACCTCCCTGCTGCTACAAAAAATTCGTAGCATTACGAAATTTGGCTTCAATTTCAGAACTTCATGGGCACCTCTAAGTCATTAAAAAAAATTATGCCCTTTTCGCCACGACATCATAAGATATCGTCGCCTAAGTATTCCACGAAGGAATATCGATAACTCATCAAACAAGATGTCTGATGTCAACAGGAATCACCCATGTTGTCCAAGTGAACAAATTGGGGGGTTAATAATTTTCTTGCTCAAGGAAAAAAACGAAAGTTCCTGAAGCGGGGCTCGAACCCGGGTCCTTCCGCGTCACAGTGCAATGCCTTAACCACTCGGCCACTTCGCCCCCTAAGTCATTAAAACTTATTGAAAATGAAAGTTGATGCCGCACTTCATAATTTAACATATTTTGAGGATCTATTTAATCCTTGTGAAGGTAAATTGTTGAATTATAAAGTTCACTATAGCAACTACTATAATATGTGACTCACCGTCCCTAAACGGTATTATGTCGGGATGACTTGGGGGGCAAAAAATTGAATTTATTGACAAAAACATGAAACGTTATGTTAAAGAATGAAGAAAATTTCTCACAATGCAAAAGCTCAAAAATTGGTATTTACTATCAATTTAATTCTAAAGTCACTTTTTGGGTCCAATTCATTCCGACATAATACCGTTTTGAGACGAAGGGTCACATTTGTTACAGCGAATATCATAATCAGTCGAATGGTGAAAAGGTTTGAACTGAGATATTGCCAAGTTTAGTTAGAAGGTCAATATTTTACAAAAAATTGTTCTTGTCATAAATAAGTAAATCAACCCTTTTTGTACATCTTCGGGAAATATCAAAGCTTAATTATACTTCTAATTATTTTTTTCAGCTTGTCAAGTTGAAAAAATATGAAATTTGAGAAAAGTTGCTGGATACCTTTCCCATACATCTGACCATAACTTCATGAAAAATCACTCGATTTACTTCAAATAAAGATTAAAATGGCATGGAGAGCATAATCTTTCAGAAAATTGTCACCTTCCGACTGATTTTGTCATGCACTGAAACAAATTTATCTCTTAAAAACTAGGAATTTTTAAATTTTCAGCCTGGCATGTCCACAGCGGTGATTGGATAGGTGGATCTGTTGTTAGATCTGACATGGGTTGTTTAGTATTAATAATAATCTTTGTTGTCCAAATAGGCAATTATTGTTAGGTTACAGCTCTTGTAATAGGGGGAAAAAGTAATTAAAATAGTAGTAATGATGATGATGATAATAATAAAATAATAATAACAATATTAATAATAATAATAATAATAATAATAATAATAATAATAATAATAAATAATAATAATAATAATAAATAATAATAATAATAATAATAATAATAATAATAATAATAATAATAATAATAATAATAATAATAATAATAATAATAATAATAATAATAATAATAATAATAATAATAATAATAATAATAAATAATAATAATAATAATAATAATATATAATAATAATAATAATAATAATAATATAATAATAATAATAATAATAATAATAATAATAATAATAATATAATAAGAATAATAATAATAATAATAATAATAATAATAATAATAATAATAATAATAATAATAATAGTAATAATAATAGTTTAGAGATGGAGTAGCGTATTGTCAATTTCATGTGATAGAAACCGGGATAAACTCCGCTCCATAGGACTAAATATTATGGCTCTCTGAATGACTAATTTTTTTCAGCACTACTATAATCCTCCGGGAGGAGTCCCGATAGCTCAGTTGGTAGAGCACTCGCTTCACCTTCAAAAAGGACGAAGATAGATCGCCTTGTAATCCGATGATTGTTACACCAGAGAAACAATCCGTCAATCCAGATTTTCTGACCCCCCCCTCCCCCCTCCCCCCTCCCCCCCCCCCTGTACACCCAGCGGTGAATGGGTGGTTAGATTTGGCGGAAAGTACTTTACGATGGACTAGCGTCCTATTAAAAGGATAGCAAGCTATTTATATTTTCCGTTTCACGCTATAGAAACAGAGATAAACTCCGGCTCCATGGGGCCAATGCCTCTGAGGGACTACTTGAATCCTTCAGGTAATGATACCGTTTTAAAAATGTGGGTAACATATACAAGGTTTTTTTGTCCCTATTACATTGTCACCATGGGACTATTGTAACATTATACAATTCTTGCATTAGTCCTAAGTCTAGCCATGGACGTAATTAGTAGAGAGGATTTAAACTCTGGTTTGGTGAGCTCCCTGGTGATAATAAGATCAATCATTACGATGTGTACGTATATGCAGATCTGACATCTGAACGCAATCATGGGGCTGATTTAACATTGTTGTAATGGACAATATTTTAGGTCATTTTATGAGAGTTCCATTACAACAAAATGAGCAAATAATGAATTGGGTTATCAGACCTGCAAATAAATGCACGTCGGTTGATCAGGATGGCGAAATGTGGGGGGGGGGGGGGGGGCGAAATGGCCGAGTGGTAAAGGCATTGCACTCTGACCCGGGAGGATCCGGGTTCGAGTCCCTCTACAGGCTCTTTCGTTTTTTTTCTTTGAGCAATATTTTTAACCCCCAATTAATTTGCTCACTCGGACAACATGGGTGATTCCTGTTGACATCAGACATCTTGCTTGATGAATTATCTATATTCCTTCATGGAATGCCTAGGCGACGATATCTCACTGTGACAACATGGGTGATTCCTGTTGACATCAGACATCTTGCTTGATGAGTTATCTATAATATTCCTTCGTGGAATACCTAGGCGACGGGATATTATGATGTGGTGGCGGAAAAGGCATAATTTAAATTTTTATTCGGCGACGTGTACTTGTTTGCAGGTCTGATACCCCAAATTGTTATTGTCTCATTGTTGTAATTCAAAGACTCTCAACCAGCTCAAAATATTCTACATTACAACAATGTTATGACAGGCCTATCATTGCGTCCGGTTATAAGACCTACAAATATATTCACGTCGTTTTTTGGGTTTTCCGTTAGCGATTGACAGGTAACTGCATTGTCACCGACCTTGAAATGTTAATATAAATTTTGTGACAACTTATTTATATTATGGTTATTTATGATCAGTAATATACCCGACCCAACAGAAAGAACACCTGGCTTTCTCTGCAATAGCCGAAAATGCTGGGTCACCTCCAACCGCATTTTGACAGGACATGGCAGAACCGCAGCTAACATGCATAGATGGAATCTGAGAGAATCAGATGCATGCCGTCATTGCCAAGGAGGCCCTGAGACAATGGACCACATCGTCATCTACTGCCCAGTGACAAGCCTATCAGGAGGCTACGAGACAGCCTATAAGGCAGGAAAAGAATTTGAAGAATGGATTAAAAGATTCAAAATAGAGGTGTAGCCATTCGATACTACTATGATCAGTATAACACTTAGAATGGATCCTAAGTCAATCTGAGTAGCAATCCTTGACACTCTTGATGGGTCTTCGGCGACGTAAACATATCTGCAGGTCTGGCATCCGAACCCACTTATGGGCCTAGTTTAATACTGTTATAACGGACAATATTTTGCGTCATTTTTTACTTTATAGAGTTCCATTACAATAGTGATCCTATTGGAAAATTGGGTTATCAGACCTGAAAATAAGCGCAATGTCGGTCCTCGGGTATCAAGCTCTGATGACAATTAAACTGCTAGACTACAATTATCGTGTTCTACATTTTTGCATCAAACCGGAAATGGTCTCTACTTCCTGAAAAGTGAGCGTTCATTATCAGTGCTGCGTCGGTGCGGATGTGGTCGACCCAGTCCGGAAACTTATTGACTTAAGATACACAGCCTTTTGTACAAATATGGTGTCGAGATTGAAGTAAAGCAGCATACTACCATACTGACACGACACCCAACCCAACGTATACATATAAACAGGTCTGATAAGCGGGCTGGACGCAGTTATACTTTGATTTAACTATGTTGTAACAATACTTAATAAATTTTGCGTCGGATTTGGACGTATTTCCATTTACAACATCGAGACCGTAACAATTTTGGGTTATCAGACCTGCGAATAAGTACACGTCGATCCAATCATAAACGTAATTAGTAGAGTGGATTTAATTCCTGGTCCGGTGATCTCCCTGGTGGTAATGAGATGTTCTGTATTAGTATACGTGTTTCCTACCATTGACCGACAGCTAATAGTCTTCAACAGTCGTAACGTCACTTCCTTCCTAATGACGCATGGTAACTTAGTAACTGGCTCTAAACTATCGAAACAATGGCGGACGCCCTTATGAAATATTTCTCCGGCGAGCATAAAAGCGTTTCCAGAGGAAAAAAAAAAACATAAATTTGATCATGTTTTGACTTTTACACATTCTGATCACAAGGCATATGAAAAGGGAATGAAAAGTTCTAACCAGAATGAAGAATAAAAAATAATGATTTTCTTTGTTTAGAACAAAGATGGCCACCGTTGCCAGGCGGGTGACATCAGACTACTGAATCCTATTGCAATATCACATACCTTCAAAGCCATTGGGCCCGTGGAGCAGGAGTTTATCCCGGTTTCTAAAGCTTGAAGCGGATAATAGCAATTATTTCTATCCTTTTTAATAGGACTCTAGTCCCTCGCTAAATACTCTCCGCCAGATCTAACAGTCCCAGCTACCCAATCAATGCTGGATTGACAGGGGGGATCAGAAATCTGGACTGCACTCGAAATCGATCTTAGTTTATTTGCCAGTGAAGCGAGTGCTCTACCAACTGAGCTATTGGGACCCCATCACATACCTTAAACGTCAATATAAACTCTTTGGCGACATAATATTATCTTTATTTTTGCGTGTTACACAGGCATAGATCTCTGATGTCTGTATACAGTTCAAACCTTTTCGTCCAAGTATGGAGTCATCAAGGAACGAATTCAATAATACAGTTAGACCATACCCGTATAAAATCCAACCATAACCGTAATTGTGACCCTTCGTCTCGAAACGGTATTATGTCGGAATGAATTGGACCCCAAAAAGTGACTTTAGAGCTTTTGCATTGTGAGAAATTTTCTTCATTCTTTAACATAACAAATCGAAACAAACCCCAAGTTTCATGTTTTTGTCAATAAATTCATTTTTTTGCCCCAAAGTCATCCCGACATAATACCGTTTAGGAACGGTGAGTCACAATTACTAGAGTGATGTAAAGGGCCACATTGCATGGTCAAGCCATGCTATAGATATTATGCGCTTGGCTAAAAAGCTCATAACATTGCCATCCGGAAGTATAACGGACCAACACACAAAACTGTGTGTAACCATGAACGTTTATAGTCACGTTAATATAGTTTAGTGAGAATTACTCACAAACGCGGATGGCAAAAACAATAACAAAGACCCGAGTGACGTCAACTTCGAACTATCTATATTCGTTGTCGCCACCGTCCGTCATGCTCATGAGGGGCGCTGTCCAGTTGATGGGGGCAACGTTCGGCCGTCTGAGATACCATCCTTTTGTTGGTTAACGACGGGGTAGAAACAGGATGCTGTTTCAAGCACATTTGTGACCCATCGTCTCAAAACGGTATTTTGTCGGGACGAACCAGATGCTAAAGTCAATTTAAAGCTAAACTGGTCCAAATGTTGAATTGTTGGTATTCGGCACACTAAATTATGATATTCATTCTTCTCTATAAAACAGACCAACTCAACGCAAGTCTGAGATTTCTGGCCACAAATTCAATTTTCAGCATTATTACAATCCCGACATAATACCGTTTTGTGGCGAGTGGTCACATTCATTTTTAATCGCCTTTAATTTTTTTTAATGCTTGAGATATGATCATTCTGACAACTTTTTAAGCTTTTCTGTCTCAGAGTGTCCATTAATTGATACATTTGGTAACCCCTTATCAATAAAAAATGCCCTATCTAACTCTTAGATAGATCCTGGGTAATAAATCCCCCCCTCTCTCTCTCTCTCTCTCTCTCTCTCTCTCTCTCTCTCTCTGTATCTCTCTCTCTCTCTCTCTCTCTCTCTCTCTCTCTCTCCAGGGGTGGTGGTAGTTTTTATAGTGGCGGTTTATACCAGTATGCAATTTGAAGAATAGGCGATGGATCGTGTGTTGTTGATAAAGGGGAAACCCGGAACGTCCACAGTATCTGTCTTCGTCTAATAAATTGAAGCTTACAATTCAATATTTATGGTTATCTTTTACTCGGAAATAGAGCTCTGATGTATAATATACAAAAGCATTCAAAACCAACATGGCGTCGGTTTGGCTTGGAGCTAATGGAACGTGAGATCATCCGTGTGAAACATTTAACCACAAACGTGATAAGTAGAGTGGACTTATAGTCTATAGATAGTATGCAGATGACGTCACTCAGGCCTTTGTTATTGTTTTTGCCATCCGCGTTTGTGAGTTGTTCTCACTACACTGTATTAACCAGACTATAAAAGTTCATGGTTACACAGAGTTTGTGTGTTGGTCCGTTATACTTCCGGATGGCAATGTTGTGAACTCCTTGGCCAAGCGCATTCTATCTATAGCTTGGACTAATGAGCTCTTGGTTCAGTATTTTTTCCATTATTCTTAAACAAAACCACGTATCTAAAATTTTGGCCAGAAAACCCGCCCTTTAAATATCCATCGACTGAAGGGACCCTCTTCTTGGCAAGATACTCCCAAACCCGAGACTTGGCAAAGTCTTCAGGGAAGAACCAGGTTTGAAAATTGTTTTCTTATTTTTTGTTGCCAAGATGAGAGTAGTAGTAGTAGTAGTATCGAATGGCTACACCTCTATTTTGAATCTTTTAATCCATTCTTCAAATTCTTTTCCTGCCTTATAGGCTGTCTCGTAGCCTCCTGATAGGCTTGTCACTGGGCAGTGGATGAGAGTCATTTTAATTGACTGATATTTGAAGGACGAGTTTTCTGACCAAAACTTTGAATACGAATATTTCTGTCGATTACGTGCAGGTAATTGTGTTGTCACCTGCCTTGAAACGTCGATACGAATTTATCAAGTCATTTCTTAGAACAATCCCATAATTCTCCAGATAGAACAGTCTGGAACATGGTAATTGATTTAAGTAGACGTGGAAATCCACTGGACTGGAAGATTGGGGAAGGGGCAGGGGGGGGGGGGGGGGGGGGGGGGGGATCAAGAGGGATGATGAGTGTCCTGTGGGATGGGGTCGGAGAAGATTAACTTGAAAGTCATGGATAATGTAATGCCTTAGAATGTTCGCCTTTGGATTAGTTGGAAAGTCAGTGCGTGTGTCTGTGGATGTGCGTGTGTGCGTGTGTTTTTTTTTTGTTTTTTTTGTATGTGTTTGTGTTTGTTTCAATGAGTATTTCTTTGTTTGTCTGTTTGTGCGTGTGGCTGTGTGGCAGAGCGAAGGGGACTTAGACACATTCAGATTGAACAAAATACTTCCCCAAATCATAAATAGTAAAGACTCGTTTAAATGCATATTTTACAAATGTCTCCCCCTCCATCTCCTCCTCCTCCTCCTCCTCCTCCTCCTCATCCTCCTAATTATTTTCCTTCCTTTTTTGGTCCTCTTATTCTTCTTCCTCTTTCTCCACCGCCTCTTCGTCTTCCTCCTCCTCCTCCTCTTCCTTATAATCTTCATTTTCCTTCTCTTCCTTATATTCTTCTTCCTTCTCCTCCTTCTCCTCCTCCTCCACCTCTACCTCCTCCTCCTCATCCTCTTCATTATCTTCCTTTCTCTTTCGTCCTCTTCTTTTTCTGCCTCTTTCTCCACCGCCTCCTCATCTTCTTCCTCCTCCTCTTCCTTATTATCTTCATTTTCCTTCTCTTCCTTATATTCTTTTTCCTCCTCCTCCTCCTTCTCCTCCACTTCCTCTTTCTTTTCCTTCTCCTCACTACAGATATAAACGTTTGAACACCACAATTTATTTAGATACACCGAAACTTGGTGGGTAATTGGTTTATTATTTGGCATTCTATTTTTAGAACGCTCTTTCATCAAATGAAAATGGCAGATGTTCAGAATTCTTGAAATCGTTTAAACCCCACTTGAAATGTTTCTTTTTCACGTCTTCAATGCGCTAAACAGTTCGTCCCTGTGCTCTATTTAAACCCTCTCCTTACCAGTCCTAAGGAAATTGTCACATTCGCGTGTGTGTGCGTGTGTGAGTGTTGGTTGATACTTGTAGGTACGAGAGTGCTCAATGATATTGGTTAGATTGTGAGTTTTCTTATAAAGAAAATTCAGGTTGATTTTATGTTGTTATTTTTGGGGATTTAAATAAATTTTATTGTGTTTTATATCACCGTATTATCCAACAAATGTGCGATATTATGGTGATATAAAACAATTACTCGATATTATGGTGATGTTAAACGAATGTTAGATATTATGGTGAGATAAAACAAATAATCGATATTCTTGGGGGGGGGGGGGGCGACACTAAAATTGATGAATTTTGACCCAGTTTGCTAAAATCATTAGATTTTGGTGGGATGTTGTCATGTGACCTTTTGTCTGCATAAAAAATTGCATGAGAACTTCATCTTCAATTTTTTTTTCTACTCAAAATAACGTATTTTGTGACCCATAGTATGTTTAAATCCTGCCCATTTTTAGTTTCAGTGGACTGATTTCATGAAAGAATATCAAATAGTCTTTTTAACTAAGTAAAGGCAAAAACATGTCAATGAAAAGTAAAAAACTCTCCTCTATCTTCAACAACCAATCACTTTGTTCTTAATTATGTCATGTGGTCACAATCCAATCAGAGAGCAGAGGAGAGTCTTTCCCTAAACTCGTTTACGTTGACTTTTAAATGCGTTTTTCTAAAAACTGCAAAATTCGTCACTAAAATCATATCTCCTCCCTCAGTTTTCAACCAATCTTCTTAAAACTTTCTACAAATGAGTGTCATACAAATATGCATGTCCTGTAGGAGCCGGATTTTTGAAAAAAAAATTAATTTATGAGTAATTTGAAATTATGTAACATTTTTTCAAGGGAATAATCGAGTAATAACTTTGAACTTAATTTTTAAAGTTTCTAATTATAAAATAAAAAATCGGGCTTCTAGAGCCTCTTTATTTTCCTTTTTTCTACCACTGGCCAAAATATTATGGCAATGGGTTGATAAACAAAAAAGGCTTTGACTTTTTAAGATTTGTTGTTTATTTTCAAACATGGCGTCGTTTTCATAGCAACGGGCAACTTTTTTCGAAAAAAATTATATGCAATCATCCTTCCCAAACATATACATTATGACTGTGCATAGAAGTTTAGGATATTTCATCAAATAAAAAAAATGACCCTTTAGTGTCTCCCCCCCCCTTACGGTGATATAAATCATATGTTCGATATTATGATGATATAAAATACATTTTCTATATTATGGTGATGTAAAACAAATACTCGATATTATGGTGATGTAAAACAAATGTTCGATATTATGGTGATCTAAAACAAATACTCGATATCATGTTGATGTAAAACAAATGTTCAATATTATGGTGATGTAAAACAAATGTTCGATATTATGGTGATGTAAAACAAATGTTCGATATTATGGTGATCTAAAACAAATACTCGATATCATGTTGATGTAAAACAAATGTTCAATATTATGGTGATGTAAAACAAATGTTCAATATTATGGTGATGTAAAACAAATGTTCGATATTATGGTGATGTAAAACAAATGTTCGATATTATGGTGATGTAAAACAAATGTTCGATATTATGGTGATGTAAAACTATGAGCTACTTACAGCATTTGGCATCGATGCACTGGAATCTTTTCTTACAATCCTATAACATTAGAAAAAGATTGCATATAAAAAGAAGGAAAAAAAACCCAAACAATCAAAGTTCCGGCCTCAGAACCCTTCTTCAGTCAACAACATATAACAATAAAAACATAAATACATTTATAAGAAAAAAAATCGATGACCAAGAAATATTAGGTTCCCTATTTTTTTTTTTCTTAATTAAAAAAAAAATGTTGTTGGCTGAAGTGTCGTTATGACCAGTTGCTAAGTTACTATGGGTCATTACAAGGGAAGTGACGTCACAACTGTTGAAGCCTATTTGTGACCCTTCGTCTCGAAACGAGGAAACACCGCTGGCGACGATAAAATGTTGCTGAATGAAGAACAAAATAATAAAAAACAAAAACAGTGTAAAATTGAATGAAAGCGTCAATGTATTAAAGGAAAACAGATAATATGGACGTTTCAGGTTTCCCCTTTATCAATTAATGAAACACTACAGACGAATGAAATAAGTCGTGAAAATGGTCTTGCTAACCATTTTGTTTATTTACCTCAGGCACACCATTCTCACATAGTATCTCATTAGTCTGTAATGCATCATTCATCGTATTTGTTTGATAAAGGGGAAACCCGAAGTGTCCACAACACATGTTCGTTTATTAAATTCAAGCTTTAAATCAGCTTCACTCTTTCTTTTAATGCTCATGAGACATGGGACACCTATGTGAATTACCGTATCGCTTTCACACTGGACACCGTAGGTAATATACTTTTTTCCTTCGATCAGATGATAAAAGCAAACGTTGAAGAGGACGAGGAACTTTTTCATAAAAAAATAACAGAAAAAAATACAACAATAGATAGATTCAAGCTGACGTCACTCGGGTATTTGTTATTGTTTTATTGCAATCCATGTTTATGAGTGATTCTCACTAAACTTTATTAACCAGACTATAGATAGAATGTGCTTGGCCAAGGAGTTCACAACATTGCCATCCGGAAGTATAACGGACCAACCCACAAACTCTGTGTAACCATGAACTTTTATAGTCTGGTTAATACAGTTTAATGAGAACAATTCACAGACGCGGATGGCAAAAACAATAACAAAGGCCCGAGTGACGTCATCTGCATACTATCTATAAACGTTCAGGGTTACACATAGTTTTGTATGTTGGTCCGATATATATCCGGATGACAATGTTGTGAGTTTTTTTTAGCCATGCGCATACTGTCTATACAATGATAGATAAAAAAAAAAGGTGCAGGGCAGGTCACCCCAAATCCATACACATCATAAATGGTTAAATAAAAACATTTCCGTTTGTTTACATAGATAACTGAGTCTTTTTTTTTCAAGGTGAATAGAATGTTCAAGTATTTTAAAGATCTTGAACTTCACAAAAATTGACATTCATGCCATTTATTATAAACAGTTTTTCAAAATCTCGAAATTCATGGAGCTGACTGATCGTGTAGGAATTTGGTCCTTTTTCCTAGTTGAACCCGCGACCTCATAGAGTCATGGACAGAAGGCTCTAATAAGACTAGGGTTAGAAGCGATCTTTGTGGGGGTCGTGGATAGCTCATAAGGTAGAGTCACCCTCTCCCCGGCCAGGCGAAATTGTCGTACTAGTAAGGTCGCGGGTTCGAGCCCCCATAGCCGCCGCGAAATTTTTATTCTCTATTGTCTTCTGACACTTTCCTACACACTTCATTTCTTGTTAGTTGAAGCAATGAAATCAACCACTGACTGATCATGTAGGAATTTGGTTGGCCCCTTTTCCTATCTGAACCCGTGGCCTCAAGAAGTCCATGTGAGAAGGCTCTAATAAGACTAGGGTTAGAAGCGATCTTTTTGGGGGTCGTGGATAGATCATACGGTAGCGTCAGGCGGAGTTGTCGTATCAGTAGGGTCGCGGGTTCAAACCCCCATAGCCGCCGCTATATTTTTATTCTCTATTGTCTTCTGGAACTTGCCTACTCAGTTCACTTTTTGTTTCTTGAAACAATAAAATCAACGCCTGACCTATCGTAAAGGAATTTACTCCCTTTTCCTGGTTGATACAGTGAAATCAACCAGGACTTTTTTACACAATATTTCAGTTTCCAGAGCAATTAACCAGTAGACTTTTGACCAATCAAAACATGGAATTTGTGACACACCTTCACACGTGCTTGGACAATCATAGTTGTTTGTTTAAAAACAATAGCATAACAGAACTCGACCTCTCTCTGATAATTGTTCTTGCTTTTAATTACCGCCAAACGGGTATTCTCTCTATCATGTTTCATAACGCTTAAGTTTACACGCAATTTTCTATGTTGGTTCTCTTGATCAAGCGGAAGAACAAACCGTGGGTATTTTACTTAAACACATACTATTGATAGTAAAACATGTGTAGTTTGCTCTGTTTACCAATCACTGTAATTGTTTACATTATAACGATTGTCCGAGAGGCGTGGTTATCTAAGTGTCTATAATAAATTGAATTTGTACAAACACTCGTGCAGAGTCATGATTTTAATGATAAGCAGAGATGTTAAATTTATCATTTCTGAGTGTTTTGTGAGTAAAATATATTATTTAGAAAAACAATGTTTCCCTTTCAAACGGATTTGGTGAATGACATTTTACCCCTGACCCTCAAACCCCAAAAATGTCTTGCCCCGAATCCGAACTGCTAATCCAAGTAACCAAGCGATAACAGTAAATTTAAAATTTGAGCATTTATACAACGCCTTAGCCACAAAAAGTGATTTTGATAAATCGACCAGAATTTCAAAACTTACAGGACATGCAAGAAGAAAGTTACAGCCTATTTCAAAAGACAACAGGTCCTAGATTTACACTTCAAATGGAAAGAAATGATGATGCAGAACCTTTCCCAGTGTCTCAAATAAGTAACAGTCCACAACGTACTACTACTACTACTACTACTACTACTACTACTACTACTACTACTACTACTACTACTACTATTACTACTACTACTACTACTACTACTACTACTACTACTACTACTACTACTACTACTACCACTACTACTATTACTACTACTACTAACTACTACTACTACTACTACTACTACTACTACTATACTACTACTACTACTACTACTACTACTACTATTACTACTACTACTACTACTACTACTATACTACTACTACTACTACTACTACTACTACTACTACTACTACTATTACTACTACTACTACCACTACTACTACTACTACTACTACTACTACTACTACTACTACTACTACTACTACTACTACTACTACGACGCACTATAACAGATATCTTAAAATCAAGTAATATAACTCACCAGAAATGAAATATTCACGTGGATCGTTAGTATTGGCACCAGCAAGTGAGACCCTGTCAATCTTCAGATGTTTGCTTAAAATCACAGACACGAATGTCAATATATATATACTATAGACACCTTTAACAAAATACATCATCAGCCACAGATGGACCCCTATTTTATTTGGTGTGAGGTCATAAATCAAACTACGATGATATTACTTTTATATTTATTTTAAACAGTAAACAACGAGATTAATAATATATGGCTTTAACCAAAAATAAATAAATATACTTAAATGGCACCATTAGGAACAGATGGGCTGCAGATTTTATTTGATCGATGCCTTCGCCGTTTGACGGATGGTGCCGACTGTAGAGCTACACTCTCTTGGTCAGGTGGAGTTGCCTTAATAGTAAGGTCGTGGGTTCAAGCGTCGCCATCGTCAACTTATCGATAGTTCGAAGATGACGTCACTCATGTCTTTGTTATTGTTTTTGCCATCCGCGTTTATGAGTACTTCTCACTAAACTGTATTAACCAGACTATAAACCTTCAAAGTTACACACAGTTTTTGTGTTGGCCAGTTTTACTTCCGGATGGCAATGTTGTTAACTTCTTAGCCAAGTGCATACTATATATAGCCTGACACAAGAACTCTCTAAGACTTATAGATAGTACGCAGATGACGTCATTCAGGTCTTTGTTATTGTTTTTTGCCATCCGTGTTTATGAATAATTCTCGCTAAACTATATTAACCGGACTTATAAACGTTCACGGTTATACATAGTTTTGTGTGTTAGTGCGTTTTCCTTCCGGATGGCAATGTTGTGAGCTTCTTAGCCAAGCGCATACTATATATAGCTTGACATTTTTTCGGAGTGTGCATCGTCTGGTTTGTTGTCGTTAGTAGAGCTCAAGGAAACAAGTGATCCCATTGGTTGAACTGTTGAATACAACTCACTATAAGTTTTCTTTTGTGACCCAAGACTTGTCTTTTGACGTCATTTTTTGGTCAGTGTCAGGCAAAAAGTTAACAATGGCTAAGGTTCAATCCCCCATCGCCCCGAAGTTTTTATTCTCAATGGGAGTGATCTATATTCGTGTTTTCGTCGAACCGAGTCATCAATCACATGATTTGTTGCTCTCCAACGATTGGATATATCTTAACAAATATAAACACGCAGGTTTGTTTATGAAAGTTGTAAACATACACATGTGCCAAGCTGAATAAAATGACCAATCGTGATGTTAGATTTTTCAAAAGGTGTGAACACGTTTCACTAATTGGGTCACTTTGAGCACATTTTGCAATGTGACCAATGACCTTGAGCACATGGAAAGTTAATATAGATCATGCCCATTGTCTTCTGGCACTTTTCTACTCTTTTATGTTTTGCTATTAACAACATAAGTGCCTGCTCCACTTACTTCTCTGAATTAAAAATAGATAGAGCTCTAGAACCATTGAGAATTTGTGAGGATTTTTAGTAAAAACAGTTACAATTTGCAGACATGTCTAGTACTACGTAAAATACATAGAAATACGACTATTTGGCTCCAGCTACAAAACGACATTAGCTTCTTTGTCTCGATAAATCTTATTGAGGAGGAACATTTAGTTCCTCAGAAAATATATTCAGGCTATTGGAGCATTTTTGGATTATGCCAAGGGCTAATTATTTATTTCTAAAGATATTTAAAGTGACTTTTTACATAATATTTTGTAACTTACAACATATTATTTAGAATAAAAACCCGTTGTGATCGTACTTATTAAACCGGAAATGTGTCTGAATGGACCGGATGTAGAAAGGTTTGATTTGCCCGTTAACTGCCGTACTCTGGGGAGATACGATATAAAAAATTTGGTCAGAAATCTCGCCCTTCAAATATTGATGGATTGAAATAAAACTCGTCTTGGCAAAAAGTCTCAAACCCGGGACTACTTCGCGAAATGTATATAAATAACCGTTTAAAAAGAAAACAAAGAGTAATATTCTCGATGCATCTATTTAATTTAACTCAGATTTTATAGTTTAAGGGGTCCGGATAGCTCAGTTGGTAGAGCACTCGCTCCACACGCAAAGGGATCGAAATCGATCCCCGGTGCAGTCGACATTTTGTTTCTGACCCCCTTGTCCAACCAGCAGTGAATGAGTTGCTGAGTCTGTTAGATTTCGCGGAAAGTAATTTGAGATAGACTAGCGTACTATCAAAATGATAGCGATCAATTGCTATTGCCCGTTTCACGCTATAGAAACCGGGATAAACTCCGGCTCCATGGGCCGAATGGCTCTGAAGGACTACTTTTTTAATAGGTTAAGCATAAGATGTAATTTTAATAGTCGGTTTGACCCCAATGGGGCTCAGTTGTTAGAGCTTTCTCTTAATACACAAAGGGACCAAGATCAATACCTGGTGAAATCAAGATTTTTTTCTGACCCCCTGAAAAACAACAAGTTTAGTGAAAAGTACTCATAAACGTGGATGGCAAAAAATTGAATAACACAGACCTGAGTTACGTCAACTTCGTTCTATCTATAGATAGTTTGCGCTTGACGATGGAGCTCACAACATTGCCATCCGGAAGTTTAATGGACCAACACACAAAACTGTGTAACCATGATCGTTTATACTCAAGCTAATACAGTTTAGTGAGAATTACTCATAAACGCGGATGGCAAAAAACAATAACAAAGACCCGAATGACGTCAACTAAAATCTATAATAGTATTATATATAGATAGAATGAAGTTGACGTCTCTATGGTCTTTGTTATTGTATTTTGCCATCCACGTTTATGAGTAATACTCACTAACGGTATTATCCAGACTATAAAAGTTCATGGTCTCAGAGTTTTGTGTCTTGGTCCGTTATACTTCCGGATGACAATGTTATGACCTTCTGAGCCAAGCGCATACTATCTATAACAGCGGAATGACTTACAAGGTAGAGAAAAGGAATTCTCAAGAGGGGGCTATATATTATATAACCGCTTCCCTCTCAGCTAAGGGCTCTTACTGGGACCAGGAAAGAACCGACCAATGACAATCCACAAGTAAGACAAACGCAACTTGGAAAGGGAAAAAACCAAAACAGATGTTATAAAGGGAGGGGGGGGGGATAATAGACTGCTGAAATGACCTCTCCGACCATCTCGGGAGGCTAAAAACACCTCACCTAACCTGAGCTGTGAGATCTTTCTACTTTTCAAGGTTACACATGATTTGGGGTGGGTCCGTTACACTTCCGGATGGCAATGTTGTGAGCGCCTTAGCCAAGCGCATACTATCTATAGACTCCTTATCAAATTTCAATTTCCCACCAAAATCTGCTTAACCCCCCCCCCACCCCCCACCCCCACCACCACCCCTTTCATTTCCCCACCCTTTAGAAAATAAAGTTTGAACTATGTATTGAAATGACCATTGCTTTGTATGAATAATACTGACATAAAAAACAATAAATCTTGTACACAGTGAACCCTGGGTATATTATTGACAATTTTCCCATTTGTCTTAAAATGTGTCCCTAGCTACCGTCACATGATATTCCCATCATGAAATAGATTTAGACGTGTAATTCTCCTACATGTCATAATGATGGCCTTCCAGCTTTCCAGCTTATTAAACAAACAAAATGTCACATCCTCATCCACTCGTCAGAACCCGGGGTTCAAAGAACTCATGTTTTTTGTTGTTGTTTTCTTTGAAGCAATCTTTGAACGATTTATTCAACGTCTTTGATTTGCTTTGTTTGAATAATACTACGGCATCCAAAATATACATCTTGTATAGATAATGTGCGCTTGGCTAACAAACCCAAAACATTGCCATCTGGAAATATAATGGATCAACACAAAAACTATGTCTAACCTTCAACGTTTATAGATAGTTCGAAGATGACGTCACTCGGGTCTTTGTTATTGTTTTTTTTGCCTCCGCGTTTATGAGTAATGCTCACTAAACTGTATTAACCCGACTATAAACGTTCATGGATACACACAGTTTTGTGTGTTGGTCCGTTATACTTCCGGATGGCAATGTTATGAGCTTCTTAGTCAAGCGCATACTATCTATAGTCTTGTTAATACAGATTAGTGAGAATTACTCATAAACGTGGATGGCAAAAAAAAAAAAAGAAAAAAAAATGACCTAAGTGACGTCAACTTCATTCCATCTATTATGTACGCTGGGTATATTTTCAATGTTGACAGGAAGTTACGCGTTCTTCTCCCATTTTCTGACGTGCAGTTTTCCCACAAACCTTGACAATGTTTTACCAAGTTCCAGCTTAAACCAACAAACTGTCAGATCTGATGTTTAATCTTGAAAGTACTGTTGACATTCAGGATCTCAAATTCAATTCACATCACTCTGCTTTTTGGGGTTTTTTTAAAATTTTTTAGACAGCCTGCTATATGATTAGTTCTCACTAAATTCTATCAATCAGACGAGACAAAGTAAATGTTTCACATAGTTTTGTGTGTTGTTATATCTAATTTGGCTGGCGGATGTTTGAGTATTTTATCTAAACGCATAACATCAATAGATGACACCAAAATAAACAACTTCCTTTTTGTTTACATGCTAGATACGTTTGAATGTGTCTTGTATAGATAGTATGCGCTTGGCTACGAAGCTCATAACATTGCCATCCGGAAGTAAAACGGGCCAACACAGAAAACTTTGTGTATCCATGAACGTTTATAGTCGGGTTAATACACTTCAGTGAGCATTACTCATAAACGCGGATGGCAAAAAACAACAACAAAGACCTGAGTGACGTCATCTTCGAACTATCTATAGATAGAATGCGCTTGGCCAAGGAGTTCACAACATTGCCATCCGGAAGTATAACGGACCAACACACAAACTCTGTGTAACCATGAACTTTTATAGTCTGGTTAATACAGTTTAGTGAGAAAAACTCACAAACGCGGATGGCAAGAACAATAACAAAGGCCTGAGTGACGTCATCTGCATACTATCTATAGATAGAACGAAGTTCACGTCACTCAGGTCTTCGTATTGTGTTTTGTTATCCATGTTTATGAGTAATGGTCACTAAACTGTATTTACCTGACTATTAACGATCATGGTTACACAAAGCTTTGTGTGTTTAAACTTCCGGATGGCAATGCTGTGAACTCCTTAGCCAAGCGCATACTATCTATAGACCTAATTCAGACCTTTGAGGAGAAGACAAAGAAAAATGGAGACAGGCTATTGATGCTGTACGTTTAGCCAAAAAATTCACAACTTTGACAATCTGGAAATACTGTGCCAACACACAAAACTCCATGTGAAACTTTGAACGTTTATAGTCTGAGTGACGTCAACTTCGTTCTGTCTTTATCATATTTTCATGAGCTTGAGCGTGGCATTCGTAAACTCGTGGCCTGACCGTAGCCATCTTTTCGTTAACTTATATCTAGCCTGACCGTGGCCTTCGTAAAGTTATGGCCTGACACTGACCAAAAACTGACGTAACGTATAAATGCCAGTCTTTTGCCACAAAAGGAAACAAATCGTGAGTTGTATTCAATAGTTCAACCAATGAAATAACTTGTTTCCATGAGCTCTACTAACGACAACTCACCAAACGGTGCAAAAACCAAATAATGACGTCAAACTGCCAGTCCTTTTGGATTTCAGTATCAGGCTATAACATAACGATGGCTACGCCGATACTGACCAAAAAATGACATCAACATGCCAGTCTTTTGCCACAAAAGAAAATAAATCGTGAATTGTATTCAATGATTCAACCAATGAAATAACTTGTTTCCATGAGCACTACTAATGACAACTCACTAGGCGTTGCAAAAACCAAATAATGACGTTAAAATGCCAATCTTTTTGAGTTTCAGTGTCAGGCTATAACATAACGATGGCTACGGTTCTAGTGTCAGGTTATACATTAACGATGGCTACGGGATGACACTGACCAGAAACGACGTCAAAAGACAAGTATTTGGCCAAAAGTCGTGGGTTGTGTTTAACAATTCAACCAATGGGACCACACTTGTTTCCTTGCGCCCGACTGAAGACAACTCACCAGGCGGTCCACAAACCTAAAAATGACGTCAAAATATGGGTCTTAAATAAAATAAAAATTGAGCTTTTATATAGCGCAATATCCACTTAACGTGTTCAAAGCGCTTTACAAGGGGTCCCTGGCCAACAGCAACATTTAACATGTAGGACAAGACAAGACGCCTGTTAGGCGATATTACAATTTTTCGGACAAAGACAACGCTGTTAACGGCCAGGTACTCATTTTACACCTGAGTACGGTGAGAGAATGTGAGTAAAGAGTCGTTTCCAAGGACTCAACTATGCGTCGAGCGCGAGGCTCGAACCCAGGACCTTCCGATCCGAAAACGAGTGTCATACTACTAGACCACATAGCAGTCTTAGTGGGTTTTAGTGTTTAGGGGAAAAGTTAACGATGTCGACGTGTTGAGTCAATGCTCGCATTGCAAAATGTGCTCAAAATGACTCAAAAAAAAAAAAAAATTAAAAGTGTTCGACGTGTTTAAAATTATCCAACTTTGTTCAGCTTTACCCATGTGTCTGTTTACACATTATATAAACAAAGCAGCGTGATTATTTCTTTTTACTAAGAAATAGATAGTTCGAAGATGACGTCACTCAGGCCTTTGTTATTGTTTTTGCCATCCGCGTTTGTGAGTTGTTCTCACTAAACTGTATTAACCAGACTATAAAAGTTCATGGTTACACAGAGTGTATGTGTTTGGTCCGTTATACTTCCGGATGGCAATGTTATGAACTTCTTAGCCAAGCGCATACTATCTATAAACAAAGTAACGTGTTTGACAACAACAAATCATGTGATTGATTGCCTGTTTGATGAAAACTAATATTTATGCTATTTGTTTTGTTTTTTTGTAAAATACTCACAGCATCCGTCAGCCCGATATTAATGCTTTGCATTTAGGTAAAATTAGGCGATATCACATTATTTTCCCGACAGAAACAACGCTCTTAACGACCTGGTACTCATTTTACACATGACAGCAGTGAGAGAATATGCGTAAAGAGCCTTTTTCAAGGACTCAATAATGCCCCTCTCAGAACGGGACTCGAACTATGGGCCTTTCCATCCGAAGGCGAGTGTCATGCCACTGAACAACATAACCTCACAGTTTTGACTTGTTTAGGTATTAACCTAGATATAATACTACTAATGACTATTTGGGTCATAATTATTTTATAGCAAAAATCTTTTTGACCAACACCTGGGAGGGAGGTCGTTATGACCACATAAAAAAATCAAGTGGTGATAACTCCTAATCTATCATTGGAAGAAAAAAAAGAAAAAAAAAAGAAAATAAAATAAGAGTAACTCCCCTTTGATCTTGAGGAAGATTGACCTATTCAACGTGACACGTACGTCATTTCCCGGGATGGACGACGCTTATTAATAATTCAGTATGGACGGTATTGATGCTATGCGTTTATATAAATTACTCACAACATCCTCCAACTCGATATAACGTACCAACACACAAAACTATTATTATAACCTTAATGGTTTATAGATAGTATGCGCTTGGCTAAGAAGCTCACACCATTGCCATCCGGAAGCATAACGGACAAACACGCAAAACTAT
>NC_088366.1:50899392-50914392 GCF_034508935.2 Berghia stephanieae | reverse complement strand
AGCGCTTACTTGAGTCCCAGGAAAAAAGCTCTTTACTTACATTCTCTCACCGTATTCAGGTGTAAAATGAGTACGCTGTTAACAGCGTTGTCTTTGTCCGAAAAAGTTGTAATATGGCCTAACAGGCGTTGTCCCGTCCTAAATGTTAAATGTTGCTGTTGGCCAGGGCCCCCTTGTAAAGCGCTTTGAGCACATTTAGTGGATACTGCGCTATATAAAAGCTCAATTTAATTTAATTTACATGACCATTAACAGTATTGTGTCTCTCTGAAAAATATATTGTCATATCGCCTACCAGGCGTAATGTCGCCTTCTACATGTTATGTGTTGGTATTGTTCAGAGACCTTTTGTAAAGCGCCTTGAGCACGTTTATTGAAAACTGCTCTGTATAAAAGCTCACGAAAAAAATTTTAACCCTCTCCTTACCAACTATAAGAAAATCGTCACATTCGTTGCGATACAACCAAAATTTTTCTTATTCAAAATTCTCTTATACATCATAAAATTTAAAGAAAATGAGCATTGTGTTGTAGAGCATGTTTTGTTAAAGAAACTATTTATCTCAAGAACTTACTGCTTTTGTGTTTGAGTGATAATAAATCTAATTTTGTGTTAGGTGGGTGTGAAGTTTTGGGGAAAATCTTGAAAATTGCTGGTAAGGAGAGAGTTAAATCACGTAAAAAACGCTACGTTTAGAGCCGAAGATCGACAATATCTTTTAAAATTAAAATTGAGTTTTATATAGCGCAATATCCACTAAATGTGCTCAAAGCGCTTTACAAGGGGTCCCTGGTCAACAGCAACATTTAACATGTAGGACGGGACATGCCACCTGTTAGGCGATATTACAATTTCTCGGACAAAGACAACGCTGTTAACGGCCAGGTACTCATTTTACACCTGAGTACGGTGAGAGAAAGTTAGTAAAGAGCCTTTTCCAAGAACTCAACTATGCTCCGAGCGCGAGGCTCGAACCCAGGACCTTCCGATCCGAAAGCGAGTGTCATACCACAAGACCACATAGCCGCACATATCTTAACCAATCACATCCTTTGACAAATAGAGCACAGGCCTCCATACATTAAGACCTTTAATGCCAGTTTCAATTTGTTGAAACAATAGACGAAAAATCATTACAGGAAACAGCCGGAAAGGTTAAGGTCAAGGCTGAAAACGTGATTTGAAAGAATCACCATCCAAACATTGGCGTAATGTTTGGATGAAGTAATTAATTGAGAAGCCTTTGGAATATTCTGAAGGAACGGATTGTTCTTTCAGTCAGAAGAAAGACATCAATGATAGGGTTGTCAGATAGCTAGAGTTCTTTGTGGCCAATTTTCACTTCAATAATGACCAAATGGGACCTCACGTGGCCAAAAACAACAAGCATTTATTTCCTTCGTTAAAAACAACTCTTCATTTTTTTCGGAATAAAAATATTGACTAGATTATGAACAATACACATTTCAAATAAAATTAAATTACCTGGTAATAGAAATATGATGTTTCTTTTGGTCAGGCTAATTATGTTTAATTTGGCCACGTACATGGCCATCTGGCATGCCTGATCAAGGATACTCGTGAAATATGTCGGAATAATAGCTGAAACAAAATTGTTGGAGAAAGAGGCCAAGGCTCCATTTCGTAAACAAGAAGGGATATAAAAAAACCCGCCATTGATAGAAAGAAATTGACGTCACTCAGGTCTTTGTTATTGTTTTTTTCGACAACCATTTTTATGATCATTCCTCACAAATTTTATCAATCAGACCATAGATAGTATGCGCTTGGCTAAGAAGCTCATAACATTGCCACTCGGAAGTATAACGGACCAACACACAAAACTGTGTGTATCCATGAACGTTTATAGTCAGGTTAATACAGTTCCGTGAGCATTACTCATAAACGCGGATGGCAAAAACAACAACAAAGACATGATTTACGTCATCTTCGAACTATCTATAGATAGTATGCGCTTGGCTAAGAAGCTCATAACATTGCCATCCGGAAGTATAACGGACCAACACACAAAACTGTGTGTATCCATGAACGTTTATAGTCAGGTTAATACAGTTCCGTGAGCATTACTCATAAACGCGGATGGCAAAAACAACAACAAAGACATGATTTACGTCATCTTCGAACTATCTATAGATAGTATGCGCTTGGCTAAGAAGCTCATAACATTGCCATCCGGAAGTATAACGGACCAACACACAAAACTGTGTGTATCCATGAACGTTTATAGTCAGGTTAATACAGTTCCGTGAGCATTACTCATAAACGCGGATGGCAAAAACAACAACAAAGACATGATTTACGTCATCTTCGAACTATCTATAGATAGTATGCGCTTGGCTAAGAAGCTCATAACATTGCCATCCGGAAGTATAACGGACCAACACACAAAACTGTGTGTATCCATGAACGTTTATAGTCAGGTTAATACAGTTCCGTGAGCATTACTCATAAACGCGGATGGCAAAAACAACAACAAAGACATGATTTACGTCATCTTCGAACTATCTATAGATAGTATGCGCTTGGCTAAGAAGCTCATAACATTGCCATCCGGAAGTATAACGGACCAACACACAAAACTGTGTGTATCCATGAACGTTTATAGTCAGGTTAATACAGTTCCGTGAGCATTACTCATAAACGCGGATGGCCTGAGTGACGTACTCTTCGAACTATCTATAGATAAGTATCCGAGGGGAGGTAAGCATGGAGATTATTTCTGATGACAAATTTGTCATGTACTTTCATTTATCATTGTGAATTAATTAAAAATAAAAAAATAGAAAAAAAAATCAACCGAGGATGTGCTCTAATTATTAATAAATAATAACGTGAAGTTGAATGTAAGCTTCAATTTAATTACAAAAACAGATCAAATGAACGTTTCGGGTTTCCCCTTTATCAACAAAACAGGATGATTGAAACACCACCGATGAATGAGATGACGTGGTAGGGGCGTAGTTAAGATGAATAAACAAAACATTTGTTGATAAAGGGGAAACCCAAATCGCTCATTAGATCTATTTTTGTAATTAAATTGAAGCTTACATTCATTTTCACGTTATTATTTATTTCTTCGAGCTCCGAGCAGCAACATTTACTCTAATTATTAATAGAAATTATTGTGCTGTCCAAGCACATATGTGACCCATCGTCTCAAAACGGTATTATGTCTGAACGAACCAGCTGCTTAAAAGCCGAATTTAATGTGAAACTGGTCAAAAATATAAATTGTTGGCATTAGCAGCCCCAAATATGGTTGCCATTCTCCTCAAAAACTCATATAAACTCAACACAAGTCTGATATTTCTGGCTATAAATACAATTTTCAACATCTTAACCAACCCGACTTAATACCGTTTTGAGACGAAGGGTCACATATTATAACACGCATGGATGTTTAGAGAGATTGAGTGCATCAACAACAATCATAGTACGGTCGCGATGACATTATTATTATTAACTCACTCAACCCTAACACCGACTATATCCGTAGTTTATCCGGGTTAACTTGACCCCATGCCTATTTATTATATTTTTATGAGACAATTTATAGGCGTAGATAGTATCAAAGCTAATGTCTTTAGTTTTTGCATGTTAATGGTGGTTGAAAGAAAATATATATATGTACATGCTCATTTTTAATACATGTTTTCCAATTTTGAAAAGTAGCAAAAATCTCTAAATTGAGTGAGTTAAACTGTTGGATAATATTATTATGACTACGTAATTGGTCAATAAATGAATGCACACAATGTAATGAGAAATCAATGAAATATCAACTTATTCTACTCTCCTTGCACTTCCCTACACGTTTGGCACGGCCAGCATTAAAAACAAGGTTTGATATTCCGTATCCTGTGAGCTTTGAGAAACAAAGGACATCATTCGTTGGACGCCCTTCTGTAGTGCGCGGAAAATAAACAAATCTTAAAAAAAACAAAACAAAAATAAAACACACACACACACACACACACACAGATATATATATATATATATATATATATATATATATATATATATATATATATATATATATATATATATATATATAATATACATATATATATAAGGGTCAATTAAATCGAGCAATATTTGGAATTAAAGATTTCTGGACAAATTCTTATATATATTTATTTATATATAAAAATAAATAAATTCACTCACGTATTAACCTAAATTATGGAGAACTCTCGTACCTACAAGTACTTACCAACACTCTTGTATATATATATATACATATATATATATATATATATATATATATATATATATATGTATATATATATGTATAAGTATATATATATATATATATAGATATATATATATATATATATATATATATATATATATATATATATATATATATATAGTTGGCCAGAAATCTCGAATTTCACGTAGGTATTTCTCGTTTTTATTGACCATAATCTTGTCAGAAATAATAAAAACCTGTGACTTCATAGAAGTCTTGAAAGAAGGCCCAGGTCTAATAGTTTATGACTAGATGAGAGACATTCATGATAGATCGATGTGATTTGTAGGATGAGTTGGAAAATGCTCTTAACCCTCTCCTTACCAACTATAGGAAAATCGTCACATTAGTTACGATACAACCAACATTTTTCTTATTCAAATTTCTTTTGTACATCACAAAATTTAAAGAAAATGAACAGTGTATTGTAGAGCGTGTTTGCAAAAGAAATTATTTATCGCAAGAACTTTATCGCTATTGATAAAAAAAATATGTTTTTGTGCTAGCTGGGTGCGAAGTTTTGGGGAAAATCCTGAAAATTGCTAGTGAGGAGAGAGTTAGTTAAACCTGGGATTTTGCGAGGCCCTTTTCAGTCCCAGGTTTGAGAGTGTTTCTTTTTTGACAAGAAAAGGACCATTTAAATCAATTGATATGTGAAGGACGAGCTTTTCTGACCAAATTTTCAAACAGGCGATTTTCCAGAGTACGGGCGGCAGTTAACTGGCAGAAAAAAAAAGAATAAAATAAAAAGCTTGGAAATCGCTAGCCATTCTAGTTCAATCAGTACATATAGATAGTATGCGCTTGGCTAAGAAGCTCACAACATTGCCATCCGGAAGTATAAGGGACCAAAACACAGAACTGTGTGTATCCATGAACGTTTATAGTCAGGCTAATACAGTTCAGTGAGCATTACTCATAAACACGGATGGCAAAAAGCAATAACAAAGACATGGGTGACGTCATCTTCGAACAATCTATACTAAAAATGGGAACGATACAGCAAAGATGACTAGCATGGGCCCTGCGCAAGGATGACACGCACATTCCTGAAGCGTTCCATATTTTTCGAGACCGAGATCGATTCGATTCCGGGTGCAGTCGATATTTTTTTTCTGAACCCCCCCCCCCCCCCCCCCCCCCCCCTACGAGCAGTGATTGGGTAGCTGGGTCAGTCAGACCTGGCGGAAAGTACTTTGCAATAGACACAAAAGATAGCGAGAAATTGCTATAGATCGTGCGTTTCACGCTATAGAAACCGGGATAAACTCCGGCACCATGGGTCTCGTTGCTCTGAAGGTCTACTACTTCTATTTCTCACTGACCTCAAATTACTGAAAATATTCGTCCCTGCATACAAAGAGGACGTACCGAATATTTCTCTGACGGTGATCTTTTTTTTTAAAAGTATTATATCTATGTTTCTATTGACTGTTTCTGTGTTGTTGTTGTTGGCCGAGGAAGGGTTTTGAGCCTGAAACTTTCCGTTTTTCTGGATTTTGTTCTTTTTTTGTTTGTTTTGTTTTGAATCTGTTATATTCCTTTTTGTTTAATGAGTGCATGAGTACAGCCAGTGAGGGATATTGTATCGTAAGAATGTAAGTACAAGGAGGACGCCTAACAAGGGACTGGTACTGTATGAAAGGGAATGATGGTTCTGGATGGCCGTCTGGGGGTAATAAATGAAATATTGTGAAGCGCATTGAGCATAGGGTATTCCTCTGAAAAGCGCTATGTAAATTATGACGTTTGGTGTGTCTATTTGGTCTCGTGGTATGACATTCGCTTTCGGATCTGAAGGTCCTGGGTTCGAGCCTCGCGCTCGGCGCATAGTTGAGTCCTTGGAAAAGGCTCTTTACTCACATTATCTCACCGTACTCAGGTGTAAAATGAGTACTTGGCCGTTTACAGCGTTGTCTTTGTCCGACAAATTGTAATATCGCCTAACAGGCGTCATGTCCCGTCCTACGTGTTAAATGTTGCTGTTGACCAGGGACCCCTTGTAAAGCGCTTTGTGCACATTTAGTGGATATTGCGCTATATAAAGCTCATTATTATTATTTATTCTTTTATTTTTGTTGGTATTTTTATGTTGTTTTTTTAAAAAGATCTCTCTTTTCCTTTTTCTTTTTTATGTTTGTAGTTAATGCGTTTTTGCAAGAGAAGGAAGTGTTTGGCCATGTTTTATGGTGTTTGGCCATGTTTTATAGTGTTTGGCCATATTTTATGGTGTTTGGCCATGTTTTATGGTGTCTAGTAGTGCCGCGCTGAGGACCGGACCGAGGACCGGTCCCACGGTCTTTTAGCTGTGAACCGTGGTCCGGTCCCAAAGAGGAAGACCGCCGGCGGTCCTCACTTCTTATCACCTTTCAACGGTCTGGCGCCATACTACTTCCCCAGCGATTCGTTGCCTCGGTCCTTTGCCTATCTTCCACCAATCACCACCCATCCCACTTAATTAATCGCACCCACCCCCCTTTGCCATACACTAAACGACACAGACGACCATAGAGGCAGACGACCACCTCCCTCCACTCCGCAAACCGCCTTTCGTGTGTGAGATGGGGGGAACAGGAGGCGCACGCCTTGGACGATTCCATTATACGGGGTAAATTTCAAAATTTACTACACCATAATGATCGCAATGACAATGATCTATGATGAAGGCATGACCCCTTTTCTCTAATGGGTTATTGTTTGAAATGTATGTGACTACTAAAGATGTGTGTGTGTGTGTGTGTGTGTGTGTGTGTGTGTGTGTGTCTCAAACCTAGCAAGTTGCTAGTCTGATTTTTTGTTTTCTTTTGTCCATCTCTTGTCGCCACTCCTTTCTATCGCATTGTTGTCATTTAAAATAATACAATAATATTAAAATTTCGTTTGGTGTTTTAACTAATCAAATAATATGAGTTTCATTAGTTTCTTCCTTCCAAAAAAACCAGTTATAACGTCTGTATTTTTAAAAGGTCCAATAGAATATTTGGGGACCCCGATAGCTCAGTTGATAGAGCACTCTCTTTATACGCAAAGGGCCAGAGATCGATCCCGGGTGCAGTCGAGTTTTTTTCTGAATCCCTGTCTACTCAGCAGTGAATGGGTAGCTGGGTTTGTTAGATCTGGCGAAAAGTCACCATCGACCCCACTTATTACTTATTCCTTATTACCGCATCCACCCCCTTATTATAACTTCACGTCTCTCTCTTACTCTTCAATGCTCGCTGCCATCTCAAGTGTGTGTGTGTGTGTGGGGGGGGGGGGGGGTAGGAGTTGCGTGTGTGTATAAACGCCACGAACAACTCGATCAACGCCTTGGGTGATTCCATTATCTCCGTTAATGGGGATAAATTTCAAATTTTATTCACGCTAAATTATCGAAGTAACAATGAAGTACTGTGATCAAATAAAGAAGGCATCACCCCTCTTCTCTAATTAGGTTACAATTTGAAATGAGTGTGACTACTCCGTGTGTTTTACTCCTGTAGAACACGGTTTTCATCGTGTAGCGGTCTTTAACGGTTCAAGAATGAACGATCCCATGGTCCCAAAGGTCAAAACGGTCTCTCAGGAATGTTCAATGTCGAAAAGGACCGCCGGTCCTAGGACCGGTCCTTGCGGTTTTCATTCCCAGAGACCGTAGGACCGTGGTCCTTAAGCTTGCCAAGGACCGCCCCGCCAAGCTCTGGCTAATAACATTATTCTCTGGCAAGGGGATGGATATCTTATAGAATTGGTAGTAAACATTGAGATTATGGACATGCGAACATCGGTCGTAGACATCGATAATAAGGGTCGTGATGATTGCATTGCCTGGGTAAACGAAGAAAGAAGCCATAAATAAAATTTATTTGGGGGTAGCAGCCTGTCTCAGCAGTACGGTCTTTGCTTCGTACCCGAAAGGTACCGAATTCGATCACCCGCCACTGCTGCGCTTTGTGGCCTTGAGCAAGTCACCTCGCCTCAGAACAATTTGCGACGGCGCCGCACTGCGGCTGACGCCTTGGTTATTCCAGTCTTCCCTTGGAATAGACCCTAGAGACAAGTTTCCCCTGTGGGATGAATAAAGGGAATTTTATCTATTTTATTTTATTATCATTTTTAACAATCTGAATTTTGCATTATCAACTATGGACCTATGGTTCAAGCCCCGCTGTGTGAGAGCCGCATAACGTTTGATCCTTGGAAAAGGCACTTTTCTTACATTGTCCTCCCGCCTTACTGTAGTTTAAGATTTCGATTCTTTAATCACGGCAGAGTGCAGCAAGCTTCACAACGTTATTATTTGGCTGCGGTAAATCCTATAGAATTCGTATCCTACAACAAGATTAAGGACAAGCAGTCATCGGCCATATATATCTATTCACTCACGTATTTTTTAAGCCGAAACGTACGTTTCCATGTCCTTCATTTCATCAGTTGCTCTATTGATGTTATCCTCCTAGTAAAAAACTCACAACATCCGCCAACCGGATAAAACGTACCGCGACACAGAACTCTGTTAACCGTAAACGTTAATAGATAGTTCGAAGATGACGTCACTCAGGTCTTTGTTACCCAGACTATAAACGTTCATGATTACACAAAGTTTTGTGTGTTGTCCGTTCTACTTCCGGATGGCAATGTTGTGAGCTTCTTAGCCAAGCGCATACTATCTATACCCTTAAAAAACACAGACTTTCTAACGTTACTATAAATCTGTCCCTTTTTTATCCCCCAACTATTGTTAAAATGTTTTGGATATGAAGTTAGTATGTGCTGACAGCTAAATTTGTTTTTATTTTTTTCTCCTCTCCAGCCAAGAGCATGTTTTAACACCACAATCAAGTGTTGCCATGTCACAGGAATGTGTAATAAATCGTTAGAATGTGACCTCCTTACTTTTTTGAATGAACTCCGTCGGTTTGATTGAGTACTCACACATCTGTATTCTCAGTGTTGTCAAAGTCTGTATAGTCTACATGGTGTCAAAGTCTGTATATTCTAACTAAGTCTGTATAGTCTAAATGTTGTCAACGTCTGTGTAGACAAATGCAGCTATTTGAAATCCTTTTCGGCCGACAGGTTCCTGGCTTCAATCCTGATCCAGGCTGTACAATGTTGAACCGTTGTAGAAGGTTCTTTACCTAAATTATCTCCCCTCTCCTGGTTTGAAAAATGAGTACCATGCCATTGATAAGGAGGCTATGCGGTCTAGTGGTATGACACTAACGTTCAGAACGAAAGGTCTTGAGTTCAAGTCCCACTCTGAGCAGCGCATAGTTGAGTCATTGGTAAAGGCTCTTTACTGACAATCTCTCAAGCACTTGGGTGTAAAATGAGTTCCTGGCTGTTAACAGGTTTGTATGTGTCCAAAGCGCTTTGAGCACATTTAGTGGATATTGCGCTATATAGATGTTCAGGTTTGAAATCTTTGAGGTCCGGTAGTCTGACAACCGTTCTTAAATCGAGAGGTTCTGGTTTGAATCCAGATCTAGGCTGTATAATGTTGAATCCTTCTAGAAATTTCTTTTCCAAAATTATCTCCCCTCACTAGGGTGTAAAATGATTGCCTTGCCGTTAACAGCGTTGTATCTGTCGCATAATAATTATATAAACTTGAGATTTGGCAGTTTTTTTGTATAACGCAATCAATATCCACTAAATGTGCTCTAAGCGCTTTTCAAAAGGTCCCTGTGCAACAGTAACACGTAACACTTAGAACGAGACATGACGCTTGTTTGACGATATTACAATTTTATTCCCGACAGAAGTACTCATTTTACATCTTAGTACGGTTAGAGAATGTGAGTAAAGTGCCTATTTCAAGGACTTAACTATGCGAGGATTGGGGCTAGAACCCAAGGCCTTCCGCTCCAAAGTGAGTGTCATATCACAAGACCCCATGGCTACTGATGGCAGATGAGAATTTTATGGTCGCACGGTAGTTATGTCTCATCTTACACGTAAGGATTGGAACCCCTTGTAAAACAAGTTGAGCACATTTGTGTCAGTACATGACATAATTAATCGGAAGGTGAAATTTTTTATTTGCATTTTTTTTCATTGTCTGAAAGAATATGCTCACCAGAACATTTTGATCTTTATTTCAAGTAAATCGGTTGAGTTCTCATGAAGATTTGGTCAGATGTATGGGAAGGGTATCCAGCAACTTATTTCAAATTTCATACTTTTTCAACTTGTCTAACTGTAAAAAGTAGTTAGAAGTGAAATTAAGCTTTGAAATTTCATGAAAATGTACAAAAAGGGTTGATATAATCATTTATGATAAGAACTCATTTTTGAATTAAAAAATTGACCTTCTAACTAAACTTGGCAATATCTCAGTTCAAACCTTTTTACCATCCGACTGATTATGTCATTCACTGAAAACATATCTTGGGTATTGCGTTACATAAAATACAAGCCAAAAGAGAACTAAATACGGAACACGGAACGTATCGAATACGATTTATAAATGGAACACGGAACGTATTGAATACGATTTTTAAACAACAACTAAATATGGAACACGGAACGTATCGAATACGATTTATAAAAAGAACTAAATATGGAACACGGAACGTATCGAATACGATTTAAAAAAAAAAGAACTAAATATGGAACACGGAACGTATCGAATACGATTTATAAAAAGAACTAAATATGGAACACGGAACGTATCGAATACGATTTTAAAAAAAAAAGAACTAAATACGGAACACGGAACGTTTCAAATACGATTTTTAAAAAGAACTGAATACTGAACACGAAACGTTTCGGACTAAACACTATAGCGTGAAATAAACAACAGCACTTGCTTTCTACCCTTTGGATGGGACGCTGGTCTATCGCAAACTACTAACAGATCCAGTTACCCAATCATTGCTGGTAGTTGGAATGCGGGCCCGAGAAAACAATTCTCGATTTCACCCATATCGATATCAGTTCGCTATGCGTGTGGAGCGAGTGCTCTACCAACTGAGCTATCGGGACCCTCGCTGTAATATTGCGTTTTTTTTCACGACAAGAAGAAAGAGATTCTCTTCAAATTAATTTTGTTCTAATAATGTAAGAATTTCGCCTTGATGATGGGAATCAATATGACGTCCTATTGCTAAAGAGATGAGAGGGAATGCCGTACTCTGGAAAGACACGTATATAAAATTTTGGTCAGAAAACTCATCCTTCAAATTATTATATCAATCGATTTGAAGGATCCTCATCCTGACTAAAACTTCCAAACTTGGACATCTCTTAAAGACCTCGCTCTCGCGCGAGGTTCCATGTTTGAAATTGTTGTTTTTTTTGCCAAGATGAGGGTCATTTTAATTGATCGATATTTGAATTACGAGATTATTTTCTGGTCAAATTTTTAAATACGTGTTCTTCCAGAACATGGCAGAAAACTAGTTCATCTGGCATTATCTGGGAATTACATCATGCGTTATGGGGGTGGTGGGGGGGGGGGGGCAGTGATGTGTTGTTTTTCAGTTTACAAGTTGAAATTACAGTCTATTTTTAAATCCAGCTGTTGATATTATTCTACAGTACTCTGTTAAAACACATATTTAAACAATTTGGCCAGAAAACTCGTTCTTCAAAAATATGGATCGATTTAAAGGAATCTCATCTTGTCAAAATTAAAACCTCTCAAACCTGGGACTTCGTGCTTGGCTCATTGTTATAAGGGAGCCCTAAAAATGATCCAAGTATTGTCTCTTAAAACAATGTTAAACTAGGCCCATAATTGCATTCGGATATCAGACCTGCATATAGGTACACGTTGCTTTTAACCTAACAAGTAATAAACAATAATGGATAATAAAATAGCTTCGAAAAAGAACAAAATACCAGACGCGAACAGTTTCTGAGGGTGTTAGTCCGAAACGTTTCATCTTTGCTATTTTGTTCGTTATCGAATAAAACATAGAATATAAGAATAAATAAAATTCTCTTCATTCATCCCATAGGGAAATTTTGTCTGGAGGGTCTATTCCAAGGGAAGACTGGAATAACACAGGCGTCAGCCGCAGTGCAGCGCCGCAAATTGAGCAATGGCAAGAGGACTTGCTCAAGGCCACACGCACAGAGCAGCGGCGGGTGATCGAACTCGTTACCTTTTGGGTACGAAGCAAAAACCGTACCACTGAGCCACGCTGTCTCCTAGGAAGATGAGACATAACTCCCGTGAGACCATCTTTATATAATCCGACCGTATAGTATGACACTCGCTTTCGGGTCGGGAGGATTTGGGTTCGAGACTAGTTCAGCTCATGGTTGAGTCCTTGGAAAGACTTTTAATCATATTCTCTCACTTTACTCAGGTATCAAATAAGGTAGCTGACCGTTAACAGCGTTGTCTCTGTCAAAAAAATAAATCATATCGCTTAACATACGTCATGTTTCGTTCTACATGTTACTTGTTGCTGTTATACTGTGACCATTTGTAAAGCGCTTAGCCGACATCTAGTGGATATTGCCCTTTATAAAACTTCCAGTTAATTTTAACGGCAAGGTACACCCAAGTACAGTGGGAGAATGTGAGTTGAGAGGCTTTTCCAAGGACTCAACTATGCGCCGCTCAGAGCGAGCGTGAATTGAACCCATGATCTTTCGATTAGAAGGCAAGTGCCATACCACCATACCACATAGCCCTATCTAATAGCAAGGTACTCATTTTACACCCAAGAGAGGGGAGATAATTTGGCTAAGGAACCTTCTACAAGGATTCAACATTGTACAGCTTATATCAGGATTCAAACCAGGAACCTGTTGGTTCGAAAATGATTGTCAAAAGACATGACCTCAAAGACTTCAAATATCTGCATTGGTCTGTGGAGACTTTGACAATTGATATGGACTTGAACATTTGATTAACGGATTGCACATTTAGACTATACAGACTTTGACAATATTGAGACTATACAGGCTTTGACAACATTTAGACTAAAGGCTGAACATTGATATACGGACTTTGACAATATTTAGACTATACAGATTTGGCAATATTTAGACTATACAGACTTTGACAACATTTAGACTATACGGACTTTGACAATATTTAGACTATACACACCTTGACAATATTTAGAACATACAGACTTTGACAACATCTAGACTATGCAGACGTTGACAACATTTAGAATATACAGATGAGTGAGTACTCAATCAAACCGATGGAGTTCATTCAAAAAAGTAAGGAGGTCACATTCTAACGATTTATTACATTGATTTTATTGTCATAGAAGGTCAAAATTACACATTCCGGCAACACTTGATTGTGGTGTTAACAACACGCTCTTGGCTGGAGAGAGTAAATAAAAGCAAATATAGAGTGAGTTATTATCAAATTGATTATTTTGAAATTATTTGCCCGTGGGTCTCCTCTTGCATGTAGGAAGACCTCACCCTAGTTACACATTTATTCCCATTTGTTATGACTAGGCAGTTACTGGTGATGAATAGTTAATGTAAATAGAACACAGGAACTCTTCAGTGCATTGTAAACGTGAAAAAGACAAATTTCAAGTGGGATTTAAACGATTTCAAGAATTCTGAACATCTGCCATTTTTATTTGATGAATGAGCGTTCTAAAAATAAAATGCCAAACAGTAAACAAATTGGTTTGAATCTCTCTCGGCGAATAGTTGAGTCCTTGCAAAAGGATCATTCACTCACTCAATGTATTCATGTATAAAATGAGTACTCGGCCGTTAGTAGCGTTGTCTCTGTCGAAAATAATATTTGTAATATCGCTAAACAGATGTCATGTCTCGTTCTATGTTACGTGTTGCTGATTAAAGATCCTTATGGCATGACATCACGTGATTGTGGTGTTAAAAACACCCTCTTGGCTGGAGAGAGAATATAAATTCAAATATAGTGGGGGCTATTATCACATTGATTACTTTGAAAGTATTTGCTTTGCACGTAGGACGAATTCATTCCAGCTACACTTTTACGCCAAATGCTGACCTTTGGGCAAGAACAAACCAAGAACAAATGGGTGTCCAGGTCAGGCGCAGAAAGTGGCGATGGGTTGGCCATACCCTGCGGAAAGAGCCCTGTAATAAAACCAAGCAGGCCCTCGAATGGAACCCACAGGGCTAGAGGAAACGGGGTCGTCAACAGACTTGGAGGAGAAGCCTTCACTAAGATGTGTGCGCCTCCAACCTTACCTTGGGTGAGGCAAAGGTCTGTGCCAAGGACAGAAGAAATGGAAGAGTGCTGTTGCGGCCTTATGCTCCGCCAGGAGCCGAGAGCCTAAGTCAAGTAAAGTAAGTCACACTTTAACGCCCATTTGCTATGACTATGCAGTTTCTGGTGAGGAATAGTTAATGTCAATAGAGAACATTAACTTTTTAGCGAATTGAAGACGTGAAAAAGAAACATTTCACGTGGGATTTAAATGATTTCAAAAATTCTGAATATCTGCCATTTCTATTTGATAAAAGAGCGTTCTAAAAATAGAATGCTAAACAATAAACCAATTTACCATCCAAGTTTTCGGTGTATTTCTCGTTCCCCAATATTTTAAAAAATCATTGTTGGATATGAGAGTGCTGTCTGAGACAAAAATAAGTATAAGATCTCTAAAATAGCCATGACTGTCTGTGCGTGCTCAATGCCCTCTCTGTACGCAATGACACAGATTCTATACTCATATTTTATCACCTGATAAGTAGTAATATTTACCTGGAAGAGGCTTGGGTGATAAAGAATTGTCTTTATCGTTACAAATAAGCTTTT
>NC_088366.1:50889392-50891892 GCF_034508935.2 Berghia stephanieae | reverse complement strand
TAACAGCTTTGTCTTTGTCCAAAAAATTGTAATATCGCCTAACAGGCGTCATGTCCCGTCCTACATGTTAAATATTGCTGTTGACCAGGGACCCCTTGTAAAGCGCTTTGAGCACATTTAGTGGATATTGCGCTATATAAAGCTCATTTTTTTTTAAAGCTCAATCCGTCATCAACAAGTTAGCTGTTGTACTCTGGAAAGACAGGAATTTAACGAATCCCCTTATTGCCATTGATAAATCGTCACGAAATCAACAATTTTCTTATTCTCGTTTCTTCTTTATATCACAAAATTTAAAGAAAAGTTTCCGAAAGCGAGTATCATACCACAAGACCGCATAGCCGCACAACGGATGTGTTTGATATCTTTTGGAAAGTGACCCCGTGTTGTTTCCATGGTAAATTGAACTGTTTTTCTCCATACTTGTATTTGACGAGAGCTAAGGTACACATTGTAATGATGAATGGGAAATCACGGCGCTTGTTTTGTTTACAATGAAATCGGCTTGACATCATCATCGATGGCAGGGATTGACTCTTCATACTTTGGAGTTAAAAATGTATTCAAATATTTGCACTGTTGAAGGTCAAGGGTAACACGGTGGATGTTGATTTCCTTTTTAATATTTTCGTCGTCATCATGGTATTCATCATCATCATCATCATCATCATCATCATCATCATCATCATCATCATCATCATCATGGCCATCATCATCATCATCATCATCATCATCATCATCATCATCATCATCATCATCATCATCATCATCATCATCATCGTGGTCGTCGTCATCGTCTTCATAATCATCATCTTCATCATCATCATCATTATCGGAATCATCATCCTCATCATCATCCTCCTCTTTCTCCTCCTCTTCCTCATCATCCTCCTCCTCATCATCATCACCATTATTATCATCATCATCACCATCATCTTGTTTTGCTTAGCCACAAAATATGTCTGTTAATTTTCTAAATAATCCTTAGTGTAAGTTCTAATTTGATTAAAAGTAGCATGGATTCAAACCCACAACATTTTGATCGTTCAGACGTTACACATAACAAGTAACCATCTTCAGCTGAACCTATAACATTTTTTAAATGGGAGCCTATACATAGAGCAATCTCTACTATACTGCTCAATTTTGGCTTTACAATGGGAATTCTCGTCAACAGAAGAAAAAAAATTAACACGTACCTAGGTCGAGAAATGATGCTTGTATGGCGATTACAATTTCCTTTTTCGACAGAGACAACAACATGTCAACTGTCAGATAACCATATTTCACCTTGACTACAGTTAGAGAAATTGAGTAAAAAGTCGTTTCCAAGGACTCAACAATGCGCCACTCAGAGGTGGGACTCGAACTCAGGACCTTCCGATCCCAAGGGCGATTGTCATACCACTAGACCACATAGCAACAAGACCACGGAACAACCCCCCCCTTCCTCCACCCAACCACCTCACCACCACCACCATCATCATCATCATCATCATCATCATCATCATCATCCTCATCATCATCACCATTTCACTCATATCATCATCATCCCATATCGTACTCATCATCATCATCATCATCATCATCATCATCATCATCATCATCATCATCATCATCATCATCATCACTCACATCATCACCATCATCATCATCATCATCATCATCATCATCATCATCATCACACATCATCATCATCATCATCATCATCATCATCCTCATCATCATCGTCATCATCATCATCATCATCATTCATCATCATCATCATCATCATCATCATCATCATCATCCTCATATCATCTCATCATCATCCCATCATCATCATCATCAACACATCATCATCATCATCATCATCATCCATCATCATCATCATCATCATCATCATCATCATCATCATCATCATCCTCATCATTCTTCTCATCATCATCATCATCATCATCATCATCATTACACCACCACCACCACCACCACCACCACCACCACCACCACCACCTCCTCTGGACTCATCGCCATTCATCCTCCCCCCTAAGGGACACCAATTTCCATATCACCATAGGATCCACCACAATCAGATTACTGATGCCATCTGCAGCGTCTGCTGGCGTTTGGGTTTGGGCAAAGCATGAAATTCCATTTCCATTCACAAACCCAAATAAAAGAATGCATACACTCATGGCTTACGGTTACAAAACGCATTTTTCACATTTTCTTTTCCAAAAAAAAAAAATAAATAAATAATAAAAAAAAAAGAATACTTTATCTCTCTCCATACCAGCTATTTTCCAGATGGTCCCCAAAACTTCACACCCAACCTATACGAAAATAGATTTGTTTCATTCAAACACTTACTTACTTATCCGAACCAGCAACCACCTGAGCTCGAGCCCTTCGGTCTTGTGACGATTAAGTTAGACGTCTTTTGTAGTTGTTCCAGGTGACTTTAAAGTGTGTTACTGATGCTTGGATTTGGTGGGAGGAATGTGCATCTCAGGTCTTCAAG
>NC_088366.1:50869392-50881892 GCF_034508935.2 Berghia stephanieae | reverse complement strand
GGCTGTTTTACCGTATTAGCTTCATGCTGGGATTTCGTGAAAACAGCTCATGCCGCGAACCACGCTCAGGGGAGACTATAATGAGATAGCTGGGTGGTAATACAAACCCCTGTCGTTTGAAATCAACCACGGTGTAGAGGAAAGAAGCCGAAAATCACTTCATTTTTATATAATTTTACTCGGTATATTTAGCTTTATGATTAATAATCAATTTTCTTATTTTTTTTTCCTGGGGGAGCGGTGTAGGCGTAAAGGGGGGGGGGGGGGTGAGTGGATGGAGGCCAGATATCCCAGTTGTTAAAGCACTTATTCACACGGAGCGACTGAGATAAATTCCTGGTGAAGTCGCGATTAATTCCCCCCCCCCCCCCCCCAGCCTTTCCCTTATCCTACGGTTTGATCTGTCTGAAAGTACTTTGCGATAGACTGCTGTCCAAGCAAACGGGTAACAAGCAGTTACTATTAGCTCCAGTTCACGCTAATATAACCCGATGAGTTCGGCTCAATGGGGCTCAGTAACTTTGAAAAATCCTCTCTTTGTTTTATTTTTGTTTTTGTTTTTTTGGTGTGTGTGTGTGTGTGTGTGTGTGTGTGTGTGTTTGCGGGGTTTTTTTTTTGTTGTTGTTTGTTTCTGTTTTGGTTTACGATTTTGGTTTTTATGTTTTTCTTTTTTTCTTTTTTTTTTTTTTGTTTCTCTTTTCTTTTTTTTTTTTTTTTGGGGGGGGGGGGGGGTGGGTGGGTGGGTGTGTGGGCGGGACGTTGGGGGGATAGATTGGGTTAGATAAAAAATGCGAAAAGAAATAAAGTATTAAGATTGTACTGTGACTGTCACATGGGTGAAAGTTTACAGTCAGCACTCTTTGGATGTTTCGGGTCAATAAACATTTTTTCCCCTTCTGATTTGATCATTGGCTAATAATAGGAGAAATTACTATCGATACCACAACAGTAATGCTACTGTTATTACTTACAATGTTATGTCCTCTAATATTACTACTACAGCAACTACTTCTACTGATTCTACAACTAATATTGCAACTTCAACCAATGCCACCACTATAATCAATACCACTGCTACTATTACTATTACTACTACAACAACAACAACAACAACAACAACTACTACTACTACTACTACTACTACTACTACTACTACTACTACTACTACTACTACTACTACTACTACTACTACTACTACTACTACTACTACTAGTGCTAATACTACAGTAGTAGTAGTATTAGCAGTAGCAGCAGCAGCAGCAGTAGTAGTAGGTGTAGTAGTAGTAGTAGTAGTAGTAGTAGTAGTAGTAGTAGTAGTAGTAGTAGTAGTAGTAGTAGTAGTTTCATCACATGCAATACCACTGATAGTTCCTATACAACTACTACTCCTACTCCTACTACCACCACGAAAAAGCTTAAGACTACAGATCAATACCCTAGCAAATTAACCGCATCTAACACCCTAAACCCACCATCCCACCCACCACCACCACCACCACCACCAAAAAAAAAAACCCCCCAAAAAAAAAAACAAAAAACAATAAACAGAACAAAGACAAAAAAGACAAACCGATTAGGCCCATGCATCAATTCGACATCTCCTATCTTACTTCATGTCTATTCTCCAAATTCCGGAGCTTATTGTCCAGGCCAGTTATTCATGGGTCCGTGTCTCATATTGTAATTGCCACTGGTATTCAGGGACTGCTATTGGTGTAAAGTGACAAACACTTGTATAAACAAATAAATGTGTAGGATAGCTAATTTACATGCATGACCAGAAGAAAAAAAAAAGTAGCTCCGAGAGCATTTAGATAACATCCAAACAAATCAACATCGTAACATCACATAGAAAATTGGCCAGCACTATTCAGTATCTGATACTGTATAGATGGTATGCACTTGGCTAAGAAGTTCACAACATTGCCATCCGGAAGTATAAGGGACCAACACACAAAACTATGTGTAACCATGAACTTTTATAGTCTGGTTATTACAGTTTAGTGAGAATCACTCACAATCGCGGATGGCAAAATACAATAACAAAGGCTTGAGTGACGTCATCTCCGTTCTATCTATAGTGCCAAACTGCTATTCAGTATCAGATACTGAAGAGTGCCAAACCGCTATATGGGATTACTTGAGTCAAAATTTGAAGCAGATCCATTCGTTGTAACAAGTGAGTACAAGGCATGTTAAATTTGAGCTTTTATATAGCGCGATATCCACTAAGCGTGCTCAAAGCGCTTTACAAGGGGTCCCTGCCCAACAGCAACACTTAACATGTAGGACGGGACATGACGCCTGTAGGCAATATTGCTGTTAACAGCCAGGTACTCATTTTACACCTGAGTACGGTAAGAGAATGTAAGTAAAGAGCCTTTTCCAAGGACTCAATTACCTAAGGCCTTTCGATCTGAAAGCCACAAGACCACATAGCCGTTTAACATTGCTTGACTTTTACACTTAATCGCTGAGCAACGTGACAAAAAAAAAAAAGTCTTTATTCATCCCCATGGGTAAATTTGTCTTCAGGGTCTATTCCAATGGAAGACAGGGATAACCCAGGCGCCGGCCGCAGAGCAGCACCGTAAAGTTAGCTAGGACGAGGTGACTTGCTCAAGGCCACACAGCGCAGCAGCAGGTGATCGAACTCGGTATCTTTCGGGTACGACGCAAGGACTGTTCCACTGAGCCACACAAATAACCCCACTAAAATAGATTATAACCCACTGCCTTCACGTTATAGAATATTATTAGAGTGGGCAAGATGTAGAATTTTTTTTTTAAACAACAACAAAAAAAAAAAAAAAAAAAAAAAAAAAAAAAAAAAAAAAAAAAAAACCAAAAAAAACAACAAAAAACAAACAAACAAGCAATCAAAAGTTAAAATCTTAGATTTTCCCAATTTACAACTGCTATACTGCTCTTTCTCAATCAAATTTAAATTAAGATAAATAAATAAAATTCCCTTTCTTCATCCCATAGGGGAAATTTGTCTCTACGTTTTATTCCAAAGGAAAGACTGGAGCCGCAATGCAGCGCCGCAAATTAATTGAGATAGGGCGAGGAGGTGACTTGCTCAAGGCCACACAGCGCAGTGGCGGGTGATCGAACTTGGACCTCTCGGGTACGAAGCAAAGACCTTAACGCTGAGCCTCGCTGCCCTTTAACATAAAATATCATAAACACAAGCCAAGCCTGCAATGTGTGACTATATTATTATATGGAAATTTGGGCGTTTTAGTCATACGGACGCCATGTTGTTTTGAGGAGTGGGTCCCAAATTGAGAATGTATTATTATTATTATTATTATTATTATTATTATTATTATTATTATTATTATTATTATTATTATTATTATTTTATTATTGTTTATTATTGTTATTATTATTATTATTATTATTATTATTATTATTATTTTTATTATTATTATATATTATTATTTATTATCAATATTAATATTGTTATTATTATTATTATTATTATTATTTTATTATTATTATTATTATTGTTATTATTATTATTATTATTATTATTATTATTATTATTATTATTATTATTATTATTATTATTATTATTATTATTATTATTATTATTATTATTATTATTATTATTATTATTATTATTATTATTATTATTATTATTATATATTATTATTATTATTATTATTATATTATTATCATCATCATCATTATTATTATCATTATTATTATTGGTAGTTGTCTGCGATGTAAACACAAGACAGTTCACGTAGACATTGCGAGTGATAGTTTATATCAAGACGCCCCTGGGGAAGTGGAATTTAATACGGACGAGACCCATCCCTCTGTTTATTTTGATCACAAAACAAGGAGGGGAAATAAATGCTGGTTTTGGACAGCCTATAGATAGAATGCGCTTGGCCAAGGAGTTCACAACATTGCCATCCGGAAGTATAACGGACCAACTTTTATAGTCTGGTTAATACAGTTTAGTGAGAACAACTCACAAACGCGGATGGCAAAAACAATAACAAAGGCCCGAGTGACGTCATCTGCATACTATCTATATAAAATAGAAATTTTACTATTTTGCGGAAATTTAAAACAAATTACAAAAACAAAACATTTAGCTTTTTTTTAAAAAGCGCATTGTTCACTAAACATGCTCAAAGCGCTTTATCAAGGGTCCCTGACGTAACATGTAGATCGAAACATGACGCCTGTCTGGCGATATTACAATTTTTTTCCCGACAGAGACACCGTCAGTTACACGTTGCACACTTAAGTCCTTGGAAAAGACTTTTTAACTCTCATTCTCTCACTCTACACAGGTGTAAAATGAGTTCCTGGCTATTAACAGCGTTGTCTCTGTCGGAAAATAGTGAAACAGGCGTCATGTCTCGTTCTACATGTTAAATGTTGCTGTTGGTCAGGGACCCCTTGTAAAGCGCTTTGAGCACATTAAGTGGATATTGCGCTATATAAAAGCTCAGTTTTTTTTAATGTGCTGTTATCCTAATGCATTTACTAAATTGAATATATATATATATATATATATATATATATATATATATATATATATATATATATATATACGCATTTTTATTAATAAAATGTTGCATATCAATTGGTCATAGAATCATTATAAATGTTTTTCTATAAAGATACACCACAACTTGTTAAAAAGTATTGAACCTACGACCACTTTGATCCTCCTGCTCTCGTTGTGCAAACGGTGAGGCAATGTTACATGTCAGGTTATAGATAGTATGCGCTTGGCCAAGGAGTTCACAACATTGCCATCCGGAAGTATAACGGACCAACACACAAACTCTGTGTAACCATGAACTTTTATAGTCTGGTTAATACAGTTTAGTGAGAACAACTCACAAACGCGGATGGCAAAAACAATAACAAAGGCCGGAGTTACGTCATCTTCGAACAATTTATAGAGGGTATGTACTTGGCTAAGAAGTTCACAACATTGCCATCCGGAAGTATAGCTGGCCAACACACAAAACTGTGTGTAATCATGATCGTTTATCGTCAGGCTAATACAGTTTAGTGAGAACTACTCATAAACGCGGATGGCAAAAACAATAACAAAGACCCGAGTGACGTCAACTTCGAACTATCTATAGCCGAACCCAAATATAACGACTAAATCAAACTTTAACAAAGCATGCATCATAGTCAGGGAGAAAAAAATACGACTTTTTAAAAGTTGACAGTTTGTACAAACGAACGTGTTAACTTCTTTTTCTTTTTAGTAAAGCGATACGAATAGACACCCTATCGTGTTACATCGACATGTTGTTGTTAAAATGTGTCCGTTGGGATGTCTGGGACACAAACGAGTGCTCGTGGATCTAATGTGTTACATCACATCGGCGTATTGAGAAACACAAGGACGAGAGATAAGAAACGTGAGACAGGGATAGATAACAAAAGCTTGGGATAAGAGAGACAAGTCAAGGATAAGAAAAGCAGGATCGGGATACGTGAAACAACCCATTCAGTGCTCTAAGATCATCTCTGTCTGCAAACGTGTCCCCTGAGACTTCGTTCACAATGATAATTTGTTGTTCTTGATATCAAAGGGCTTTGGCCTGTCATTGTTTATCATTGTAAACAAATTAATTTTGTTGTTGTTTGGAAATGATAAAGGTTGTTTTGATTATCATAGAATTATTATAATTCTCATTTCTCTCTTCATCTCTCTTTTCTCTCTCTCTCTCTCTCTCTCTCTCTCTCTCACTCTCTCTCTCTCTCTCTCTCGCTCTCTTTCTTTCTCTTTCTCTCTCTCTCTTTTTTTTCTTTCTCTCTCTCTTCTCTCTCTCTGTCTCTCTCTCTCTCCCCCCTTTCTCTCTCTCTCTCTCTCTCTCTCTCTCTCTCTCTCTCTTTGTTCCCCTCTCTTTCTCTCTCTCTCTCTCTCTCTCACCACACACACACACACACACACACACACGCATATAATAAATTGATTATTATTATTATTATTATTATTATTATTATTATTATATTATTATTATTATTATTATTATTATTATTATTATTATATTATTATTATTATTATTTTATTATTATTATTATTATTATTAATTATATTATATTATTATTATTATTATTATTATTATTATTATTATTATTATTATTATTATCATTATTATTATTATTATTATTAAATAACTTTTATTATTTCTATTCTTATTCCTATTTTTATTATTATCATTATCATTATAATCATCATCATCATCGTGATATCCAAAATCATTTTCTTAAAAAACAAACTACAATGCATCGTTAAAACTCACACCAACCCTGACAGTGTCCATCCCTTAGTCCTACCAACAAACAAACAAAACACACAAGGGAGAAAGTTGGATGGAATCCACACTACACAGTGACGTCTGAACGATAGTTATCTCAAATAAAAGCTGTGTATTATGATAATAATATAATATAACAATGAAAACAATAACAACGCCATCCTCACACGTCTTGTTTATGATGCTGGGATCACGCGATCCTTAGATGACTAAGCAAGTATACTTGAAAGTTCTTTATCAGATGTGCGGCTATGTGGTCTAGTGGTATGACACTCGCTTTCGGCTCGACGCATAGTTGGGTCCTTGGAAAAGACTCTTTACTCACATTCTCTCACCGTACTCAGGTGTAAAATGAGTACCTGGCCGTAAACAGCGTTGTCTTTGTCCGAAAAATTGTAATATCGCCCAACAGGCGTCATGTCGCGTCCTACATGTTAAATGTTGCTGTTGACCAGGGACCCCTTGTAAAGCGCTTTGAGCACGTTAAGTGGATATTGCGCTATATAAAAGATCAATTATGGATAATAATATGTATTTCAAAAATAAAGACAAAGAAAAGAATTCCTTTGGAGTCGTGAAAGGAAGAAAAAAAAAGATTTATTCAACCTGAAGGGAAAACAAATTCTGCAAGTTCGGTTTATAGGGAAGATGGAATAAACTAGGTCTTACCCGTAGTGCAGCGCCGCAAATTGAGCTAGGGTAAGTTAATTTTTCAAAGAATCATACTCAGAGAAACTTGGGGAAGATTGATGGACAAAGAACTTAAAGGGACTGGACTAAATTAGAAGAACATTGGAGTCGATCCATTAGGCGGACAGCAACAAATAGATGTCCTGTGCGCTCAATGGCTCAATCCATCCGATGGACAGCAAAAAGTGGATTTCTCGTCAGCTCCATGGCTCCCTCCAGCTGACGGGCAGCCAAAGTAGGTGTCTTGTGCGCTCAATGACTCAATCCATCCGATGGACACAACAAGTAGATGTGTTATGCGCTCCATGGCTCCCTCCATCCGACGGACAGCAAAAAGTAGATGCCTTATGCGCTTTATGACTCCCTCCAGCAACAAAGTAGGTGTCTTGTGCGCTCCATGGCTCAATCCATCCGATGGACACAACAAGTAGATGCCTTGTCCACTCCATGGCTCCTTCCATCCGACGGACAGCAAAGAGTAGATGTCTCGTGCACTCCATGGCTCCCTCCAACTGACGGACAGCAACAAGTCAATGCCTTATGCGCTCTATGACTCCCTCCAGCTGACGGACAGCAAAAAGTGAATGCCTTATGCGCTCTATGACTCCCTCCAGCTGACGGACAGCAAAATGTAAATGCCTTATGCGCTCCATGGCTCCATCCATTCGACGGACAACAAAAAGTAGATGTCTTGTCCGCTCCATGGCTCCTTTCATTCGACGGACAGCAACAAGTGGATGCTTTATGCTCTCCATTGCTCCATGAGGATTAAGTAAGTCAATAAGTGAATTGCTCAAGGTCGCATAACAAGGCTCCAACCCAGGACCTTCCGATCCGAAAGCGCCAAGCGAGTGTCATACCACTAGACCACATAGCCGCACTTTACCTTCCCTAACAATTACAATTTTTCCTTGTTTTTAACCTCCTATCACCGGGAATGGAAGTTTGGTTTTCGGTGTTGGGGGCGTTAAAGGTGGGACTTAATCTATTTGTGTTTTTTGTTTGTTTGTCTTTTAGTTTTAAAATGACGACTCCCACGAGACGATTTCAATGAATAGCCACCACCATTACAAACAAAATTCGCTCTTTTACTAATCTATAATTTGAGAGCTCGGGTTTCCCATATGTCAACAAAACATGATTAATGAATCACTAAGGACAGTAACAGTTGAGAGATGATAGGATAACGAAACTGGATATTTCGCTATATAAGCTCTATATCTGTTGATTATCTTTTTTCTTTATGCCAAGTAATCCGCGAAATGATTGTAACCCGAGGCGGGGAAGGATGGACGCGTGGGGGTGGAGGTGGGAGGAGAGGGGGGCGGGGGGGGGGGGGGGGGGGGGTTATTCATTAAAATGATATCGTGTTTTTTTTTGTTTCGCCAGGAAATGTCCTCAATATTTACCTGACACTCTCGTTTCAAAATCATTGAAAAACAACGACTATTAAAGTTTTTTAAACATTTAATTGTTTTGCCAAGTGGTGTTTTATGCCTGGGTTGTTTGTATGTGTGTGAGTGGGTCTGTGTGTGCGTGTGTTGTGGGGGGGGGGGGGGGATGGAGGAGGGGTGATGGTGGGAGAGGGGTATCGTTAAAGTGGAGACAATGTTTTTTTTAATTTACTTGCGTTTAGTGTTTGTGTTTTACTTAAAACTCAAACCCTCGGGCTATTTACAACCAAAATTCACCTTTTATACTCAACGATCTCATTCAGTCTATAAGTTATAATTTGAGGGCTCTGCTATAATTTACGAGAGCGTGAGAAATAAACTATAGCTAATGGCTTCAAGTGCTGCTTAGGGGCATCTTTCATCATTAGGTAGTATGAAGTTGACGTCACTCTGGACTTTGTTATTTTTTTTTGCCATCCGCGTTTATGAGTAATTCTCAAAAAACTGTATTAACATGACTATAAACGATCATGGTTACACACAGCTTTGTGTGTTGGTCTGTTATACTTCCGGATGGCAATGTTATGAGCTCCTAAGCCAAGCGCAAGTGTGACCGTAGCCATCGTTATGTTATAGCCTGATACTGAAATCCAAAAGGACTGGCAGTTTGACGTCATTATTTGTTTTTTTGCACCGCCTAGTGAGTGGTCGTTAGTAGAGCTCGTGGAAACAAGTTATTTCATTGGTTGAACTATTGTATTGAATACAACTCACGATATGTTTTCTTTTGTGGCAAAAGACTGGCATTTTGACGTCATTTTTTGGTCAGTGTCAGGCTATAACTTTACGAACGCCAAGGTGTGACTCCCATTTTTTTAGTCACCTGGTCCTCCGGGTTGGGAGTTGTCGAATGTTAACACCCCTTCCGTAAAACTCAAATTGATGTTACAGAAACACAGGCGGACAAATCAAATTATCCTTTTTTGTTTTTATAGCTTGGGCGGTCGAAGAGTTTCTGCAATGACAGAAGCGAGTGCTCTAACACCTAGGGGGGGGGGGGGGGGGGGGGGGAAGGGAGGGTTGATTCATTCAAAAGATATCGTGTTTTGTTTTGTTTTATTTTCACCAGGAAATTTCCTCATTATTTACCTGGCACTAGCGATTCAAAATCATTGAAAAACAACGTTTTAACCTTCTCCTTACCACTTACTGCAAAACCGTCACATAATTTGTTACTACACATTATACAAATTTTCTTAGATTTATTTTTGCACATCATAATGATCTTTGTTTAATTAATAAGAACATAACGTTGTTTTGTAGGGAGTTAAAAAACAAAACAAAAAAAAACAGTATTTCTGCTGGGTAAGCCTATCATTTTTGGAAAATTAATACTGAAAATGATCGGTAAGGAGAGAGTTGATGGTTTAAAACACTTAATTGTTTTTGCCTAGTGGGTTTTTGTGAATGGGTTGTTTGTGTATGTGAGTGGGTTTGTGTGTGTTGGAAAGGGGAAGGGGAGGGGGGGGGGGGTGTCGCGTTAAAGTGGAGACAATTTATTTTAATTTACTTGTGTTTAGTGTTTGTGATTTACTTAAAATTCAAACCTTCGAGCTATTTACAACCAAAACTCCCTATTATTTATACTCAACGATCTCTTTCAGTCTATGATTTATTATTTGAGAGCTCTGCTATAATTTACGAAAGTTTGACAAATAAACTATAGCCAATGGCTTCAAGTGCTGCTTAGGGGCATCTTTCATCAATAGATTTTTATGTTGTCAACAAAATCTAGAACGCTAATGGTGTGTGACTCCCCATTATTTGAATCACCTGATCCTCCGGGTTGGGTGTTGTCGAAGGTTTTCACCCCTTCCGTAAAACTCAAATTAATGTTACAGATACACATGCGGACAAATCAAATTATCCTTTTTTTTCGGGCGACCGGCCGAAGAGTTTCTGCAATGACAGAATCGAGTGCTCTATCAGCTGATCGCCCCCCCCCCCCTTGCCCCGTCCACGGTATTTAGTAGTAAGCGCGTTTTCACTACATTTGCGACAAATTTTAAGGTCATTTCAATAAAAATTGTATTTAGAGCTACTTAGTTTTTGAATCTTCATAATTTTTTGCACAAATTAAATCTGTGTTCTTTGTTTGCTGGTTACAAAAAAGTGCACAAAACGCACGGATCGGACCGCTAAGCCCACGGACTAAAAATCGGTAAACAGGACATTATATGGATGAGGAATGGCGTATGTCCTTGGCATTTATTAAATCCATAGCAGATGACACGGCAAAAGGTTGAGTGTCTACCCCGGGGACACAAGGCTGGGATTGGCGTTTTAAGGCTAAGAAGTAACGGATTTGTTGTTCGTCTGTTCATGTCACGAGAATGAAGGGAAACAGAAACATGGTCCTGTGATCTCAGGTTGGTAAAGCATTCGCTTCACACACGCCTAGGGACAAAGATATCGATTCCAAGTGAAGTGGTGAAGTCTCCAGACTATGGAAGGTGAGCACCAGAGTGAATCGAACCTGGGACTACGGGAGGATGATACCAGTGGGAATTGAAGCCAGACTACACAAGGTGGGCACTGGAAAACAAAAATTGCAGTAAATAGCGCCTTACAGACGTCATAGTGAGGCTATATATATATATATATATATATATATATATATATATATATATATATATAGTCTTGTGGTATGACACTCGCTTTCGGATCGGAAGGTCCTGGGTTCGGACCTCGCTCGGCGCAAAGTTGAGTCCTTGGTAAAGGCTCTTTACTCACTTTCTCGCACCGTACTCAGGTGTCAAATGAGTACCTAGCCGTTAACAGCGTTGTCTCTGTTCGAAAAAAAATATAATATCGCCTTACAGGTGTCATGTCTTATCCTAAATGTTTAATGTTGCTGTTGGACAGGGACCCCTTGTAAAGCGCTTTGAGCACGTTTAGTGAATATTGCGCCATATAAAGGCTCAATTTTTTTAGCTCAATACCGCTTTAATGACGACATACATCGTCATAATTTGGCTTGTGACACTATATAAAGCCCTTTAAGCACATTTAGAGCTCTTGAGATTGTTGCTCTATATAAAATGACATTAAAAAAAACAAATCAAAACAAAACAAGTATTGAATAATATTTTTTTAAATCGATACAAAAGTAGTTTGTCCACGAAATCGATAAATCAACACAACATAATATGTGACCCTTCGCCTCAAAACGGTATTAAGTCGGAATGATTAAGATGTCGAAAACTGAATTAATAGCCAGAAATATCAGACTTGCATAGCTTGAGTTTGTACGTTGTATTGAAGAGAATGAATATCATAATTTAGTGTTCTAAAAACCAATAATTCAAATTTTGGACCCGTTTAGCTGTCATTTGACATTTTTTAGCATCTGCTTCATCCCATCCCGACATAACATCATTTTGAGAGGATGGGTTATATATATAATAATAATAATAACAAACGCTTTGAAATTCATCTGTTTTTCAGCTATATTTTATTTTGTTTCCCTATCTATCGCTGCCCATCTCAACTTGTGGCTGAGTGGGTCCATATCGCTAATGAATCAAAACGTAATGATAATATTATTAGAATTTCCTTTTGATGTGTCTACGTCTGCTGGTATCGTCTGACTCTCGGTGTATCGTATCGATATTTTATTTATCAATCATATCGACTGGAGGAAGACTGATGAATAAATCGGTTGGGATATCGTATTGAGAGCTTTTTCGATCGGTAGGTAGATAAGGACTAGATAGATAAATGGATATATAGTTATAAGATAGATATAGAGTTAGGATAGGTAGATGGATGGATTGATAGACAGATAGATAGATAGATAGATAGATAGATAGATAGATAGATAGATAGATATATAGATAGATAGATAGAGAGAGAGAGAGAAAGATATATATATACACATATATATATATATATATATATATATATATAATTTGTGTGTGTGTGTGTGTGTGTGTGTGTTTTATCTATCTGGGAAGGTAGATTATATATATATATATATATATATATATATATATATATATATATAGATGTAGATAAATAGATAGAAAGATGGATAGATAGA
>NC_088366.1:50864392-50866892 GCF_034508935.2 Berghia stephanieae | reverse complement strand
ATAGAGCTACCCTCTCACGGCCAGGCCGAGTTGCCGTACCAGTAAGTCGTAGGTTCGAGCTCCTATCCTATCCTATCGCCGTGGAATATTTTATTCTCTATTGTCTTCTGGCATTTTCTACTTGGCTTCTTGTTCTAATCACACTGATACACCGACATCTATGAAGATGTTCAACATCCAATTGATCGTTTTAACAGCCACGTCTCCCGTAATCGCCTCGAGGAACAAGGGAAATAATCCAAACTGCCGAAGAGATTACTTTTTGCGTAGAGAGTAGTGTCCCATGTTGAGTTGCCATGGTAAAGGCAGACATATTTTCCATGTAAACGATATTGGGTGGTGCTAACGAAGACCTGTGGGATTTAACCAGTTCACTGACGTAGGTACTCTGGAAAAAACACGTATTTAAAGATTTGGCCAGAAAACTCGTCCTTCAAATATCGATTGATTTAAGTGACCCTCGTCTTGGCAAAAACTCTCAAACCTGGGACTTCGCCAGATCTTCCTTAAACCCCAGGTTTGAGTGTTTGTGTCAAGACGTGGGATATTTAAATCGATAGATTTTTGAGGGACGAGATTTTTGGCCAAATTTTTAAATACATATTTCTTTTCCAGAGTAGTGTAGTTAAGTGGTTAAGGGGAGAGAATCTGGTGATCAAGCCATTCCTTTCCAGTCGCCTCTAGATATTATAACAAGAACGTCCATGCTACCGTACTCTGGAAAAAAATCATATTTGAAAATTTGGCCAGAAATCTCGTCTTTCAAATATCGATCGATTTAAATGACCTTCATCGTTGCAAAAACTTTCAAACCTGGTCTTCGCGAAGTCTTCCTTAAAGTCCCAGGTTTGAGAGTTTTTGCCAAAATGAGGGTCATTTAAATCGATCGATATTTGAAGGACGAGTTTCTGGCCAAATTTTCAAATATGGCTTTTTCCAGAGTACGACAGCATGCAACTGTATCTCTTTAATGGCCAACATGTCTTCTATAAGCCATTTGGGATTTCAAGGCTTTTGCACTCAATCTTAGATACATTTTGTGTGCGACCTTGCGGTCGTGTGGTAAAAGAGAGATTTAGCAGACCGTACGTATTACGCATCACGAATATCGCGTCCCGTAGCTATCACATGACTTTCTTTCTTTCTTCTTCCAGCTTATTCCGCATTTTGCATGGTCACCTTAACCCTCTCCTTACCACCTACAGCAAAACCATCACATTTGTTACGACAAAATATACATTTTTTCTTATTCAGATTTATTTTGTACATCACAATGTTCTTTGTTTAATTAACAAGAACATAAAATAGTTTTGTAGAGAGATTGTTTGAGTTTTAAAAATCAATTTTTCTGCTGGGTAAGCCTGCCATTTTGGGAAAATACTGAAAGGATCGGGAAGGAGAGAGTTAATGAATGCCGCATCTCCATGTATCTGGGTTCAGAAGCAGCAGCATCTTCCTCCCAGTTTTAACATATCATCCTTTATTACCTTATCCCATCATCTAGTCTTTTGGGCGTCCCTTTTTCCTCTTTCCCGCTAATTGTAAGTCCTTCTCACTATCACATAACCATCACGCGTAAAACGCAAAAACGCGTACCCTTGTGAAGAAAATAGGTATTAAAATTATCCCAACTATCGGGAACCTCTGTGGTGTAATGGTGGCACGTCTTACCGGTAATCAGAAGGTCTGAGGTTCGATCCCCAGTCGAGGTCGACTGATTATTTTTTGGGATGATTTTTTTTTCTTGTATTTTTTTCTTGCTTTGTCAGGCACCTTCCATACACACTTGTCCAGATCTTTATCTCATGACCATTCTCTTTATAGATAGAATGAAGTTGACGTCACTCATCACTCGGGTCTTTGTTATTATTTTTTTGCCATCCACTTTCACTTACCTGTGTTATCCAGACTATAAAAGTATATGGTTAAACATAGTTTTGTGTGTTGGTCCATTATACTTCCGGGTGGCAATGTTGTGAACTTCTTAGCCAAGCGCTTACTATCTATACGGAAACATGTGAATTACTCACAAACATGGATGGCAAAAAACAAAGACTTGAGTGACGTCATCTTCATTCTATCTACACCCCATACATGTTTTTACATTTCCATTTTGCTCTCTGTCTTTGTTCTGGATTGAGATTACTGGGGTTTTTTTTTCCCTGGTCCCGGCTAGGATCCTTAGCTCGGAAAGAGACAGTCAAATATATATTATCACTTGTTTTGAGAGATTGTATTTTTTACTTGTAAATCATCTATCTCTCTGTTATGCACTACGTGCGGCTATGTGGTCTAGTGGTATGTCACTCGCTTTCGAATCGGAAGGACCTAGGTTCGAGACTCGCTCGGCGCATAGTTGAGTTCTTGGAAAAGGCTCTTTACTCACATGCTCTCATTGTACTCAACTATGCGACGCTCAGAGCGGGTCTTAAACCAGAGCTATCCGATCCGAATGCGAGAGTCATTCCACGAGACCACATAGGCGCTGAAATGATCTAAT
>NC_088366.1:50854392-50859392 GCF_034508935.2 Berghia stephanieae | reverse complement strand
TGGGGGGGGGGGTGGAAGAGTAGAAGTTGGGGTGGAAGGGAATTGGTAAAAGAAACAAACAGATCATTCCTATAGCGCGATATTTACTAAACGTGCTCAAAGCGCATTACAAAGGGCATCTTACCAACAGCAAAAAATATCATATAGGACCAGACATGACGCATGTTACAATTTATTTTTTTCGGACAGGGACAAAGCTTTTAACGGTCAGGTGTTCATTTTAAACCTGAGTACAGGAGAGAACGTGAGTAAAGAGATTTTTAAAAGGACTCAACGTTGCACTTCTCAAATGGGCTCGATCTCTGGACCTTTCAGTCCGAATGCTAGTGCACAACGCTTAGACCATATGTGACGGTATTATGTCTCGAAACGTTATTATGTCGGAATGAATTGGACCCCGAAAAGTGACTTTAGAATTCAATTGATAGTAAATACCAATTTTTGAGCTTTTGCATTGTGAGAAATTGTCTTCATTCTGTAACATAACAAATCGAAACAAACCCCAATTTTCATATTTTTGTCAATAAATTCAATTTTTTGCACCCAAGTTATCCCGACATAATACCGTTAAGTGACGGTGAGTCACATATAGCCCCATTAGCTTTCGGACTCCTCAGGGGAAAATAGAAATCTCGGATATAATGAAAGCTGATTTATTTTCGAGTTGCAAATGGTATAGTTGTCATGATTTTGGTTAGGGAAGTTTTTTTCCTCGCACAATAGTCTCGAGTTGAAACTTTGTGGGCACCAGGAGAAAAACAAAGAAACTTGGATCGCTAAGATCAAATAGTGTGCTGCCTATGACAAATGTACCCTCTAAGTCTTTGTGTTACAACAAATCCTTCAGAGTCATTGCGCCTAGGTTGTGGAATTCCCTTTAAATTGAGCTTTTAAATAGCGCAGTATCCACTAAAAGTGCTCAAAGCGCTTTACAAGGGGTCTCTGGCCAACAGCGACATGCAACATGTAAGAATAAACATGACGCCTTTTAGGTGATATAATTTTTTTTCCGACAGAGACAACGCTGTCAACGGCCAAGCACTCATTTTACACCTGATACGGTGAGAGAATTTGAGTAAAGAGCCTTTCCAAGGACTCAACTATGCCCGAGCGAGGCTCGAACCCAGGACCTTCCGATCCGAAAGGGAGTGTCATACCACTAGACCACATAGCCGCACCAAATGTTACAACAAATCCTTCAGAGTGATTGGGCCTAGGTTGTGGAATTCCCTTTCACATAATACCAAAAACGTTGAAAATTTAGATACTTTTAAAGAGAAATTAAAAACCGAATTATTTAGAAGAGCTTATTTGGACAATTAACTCACTCAACCCTAACACCGACTATGTCCCTTGTTTACCCGGGTTACTTTTACCCCATGCCTGTTTATTACATTTTTCTGAGACAAATTATAGGCGTAGTATCAAATCTAATATTCTTAATTTTACATGTTAATGGTAGTTGAATAAAACTATCTATGTACATGCTCATTTTTAATATATGTTTTTTCCAATGTTGAAAAGTAGAAAAATTTTCTAGGATTGAGTGAGTTAATATGTTTTATGTTTTAATTTAGGGTAGATGGTATAGTAATGTGTATGTAAAAGGTTTGTGTTTGTGGATGCAGAGAAGTTTCCGTATGTGGGTTTGAGTGAACGGGTGGATGTGTGTAGGCGTGTTAGTGTGTATGCTAGTTTATATCATAGATAGTATGCGCTTGGCTAAGAAGCTCATAACATTGCCATCCGGAAGTATAAAGGATCAACAATCAAAACTGTGTGTATCCATGAACGTTTATAGCCAGGTTAATACAGTTCTATGAGCATTAATTATAAACGCGGATGGCAAAAAAAAAACCAATAACAAAGACCTGAGTGACGTCATCTTCGAACTATCTATAGTCTGAGTGATTGTTAAGAGCCATAGAGCATTTGTCAGGGGATTACTGGACGCTATAGATAGAATGCGCTTGGCCAAGGAGTTCACAACATTGCCATCCGGAAGTATAACGGACCAACACACAAACTCTGTGTAACCATGAACTTTTATAGTCTGGTTAATACAGTTTAGTGAGAACAACTCACAAACGCGGAGGGCAAAAACAATAACAAGGCCTGAGTGACGTCATCTGCAAACTATCTATTTACGGCATTATAACGCCATCCTAAGATTCTGTCGCCAACGAATTCCCTGAAGGAATATATATTAGGGAAACTTCTCCCACATATATAACTCTTTTTTTACACATTATTAAACCATCTACCCTAAATTAAAACAGTAGCTATTAAGCGGCTATGTGGTCTAGTGGTATTTAACTCGCTTTCCGATCGAAGGTCCTGGGTTCGAGCCTCGCTGGGCGCAATAGTTATCCTGGAAAAGGCTCTTCACTGACATCCTCTCACAATACCTTGGTCGTTAACAGCGTTGTCTTTATCAGAAAGCAATCGTAATATCGCCTAACAGGCGTCATGTTACATGTTAAGTGTTGCTGTTGGCCAGGGGCCCCTTGTAAAGAGCTTTAATTTGAGCAAATCTAGTCAATATTGCGCTATATAAATGCTCAATTTTAAGGTCTGGCGCCACAATTTCTCTGCCCTATTGCCTTTGAATCAAAACGGACCACAACATTTTTGTTTGTGGCCAGTGTGTGGTCCATGTAGACATTTTGAGTGTGGATGGCCACAGTGAAAAATATGTTTTCGTGAAATTATAAACATGAATTAAAAAATTAAAAAATAAAAAATTTAAAAAATAAAAGCTGAATTTTAAGGTCTGACGTCACAATTTCTCTGCCCTATTGCCTTTGAATCAAAACTGACCACAACAGTTTTGTTTGTGGCCAGTTTGTGATCCATTTTGAGTGTGGATGGCCACAGGAAAAATATGTTTTGGTGAAATTACAAACATCCGGGACATAAATCTGAAAAATACAGAATGCTGAATAATTAAATTGAGGCCCTCCGCGTAGATTTAAAATAGACATTAGTTTTGGTGCAATTCTATAGGGAATGACGGCGGTGAAGGAACCATTTGTGGAGGGTGGGTAGGAAAGGGGTGGGGGTTGAGGGGGGATGTAGAAAGGGAAGGGGGGATACGTGGTTGGTCGTGTGTGTGTTTGTTTTGTGTGTGTGTGTGTGTGTGTGTGTGAGTGGGTGTTGGTCTTGTTGTAGTTGTAGTACAAACCATACGACTAAAAAACCTAATTTACTCCCCAAAAAAAAAAAAGATGTAATAAAATATTTTTGGGGATTCGTCCGGGGATTTGTGTCTGGGGATTTGGTTTGGATTTTGGAATGGTGCAATTATTTTGATGGGGGAGAAGGGGGGGGGGGGATAATGTAATATGAGAGAAAGAGAGAGCGGGAGGGGGGGGGGGGGGGGGGTAGGGGGGGGGCAGGGGGGAGGGTTTTGGTGGTAAACCAAGGAATAATATATTATGACCGTTGAGTGCGGAGGGATGAGTATGAATGAATGAGTACGTTTGAAGGGGGTAGGGGGGCAGGGGGGGGGGGCAGGGGGTGGGGGAGTGAAGACAAGACAAGACAAAAAAAAAAAAAAGAATAAAAAAAATACATGGGCTATTTCCGTGGGGAGAGAGGAGACTCTCCATTACATGTGGTCGTTGTGGGACAGCGAGTTGCTTGCCGTTTGTGTCGGTAATCTCTTTATTATTAAGCCCGGTGTCCACGGTGGCTCAGTTTGATGGTAATAATGTTCATATTTCTGGCTTTTGGTAATGTTCATATTTCTGGGTTTTCTTGATATTCATATTTCTGGGTTTTCTTGAATACCGTGATTGATTATCATCAGATTCTTACACAGCGACGAGCGTGAGTGAGTCAGTGAGTGAATGAATGAGTGAGTGAGTTAGTGAGTTAGTGAGCAAATTCGATTGAATATCGTGTTTTCTTCTTGGACAAATTATGATTATTATTAATAAATAAACTTTGATTCGACTAGTACTTTATCGGCGAGTGTTATTAGTGGGTTTTATGGGTAACTACACTTTTTTTTATGGTGGCGGTTTATGGATGTGTGGTATGAGATGAGAACATACAGGATGACTATTTTTTGGCCTGATTTATATATATATAATATATATATATATAATATATATATATAAATATATATATATATATTGATCTGATTCGTTGATAGGATGAAATAGATTTTTGAAGTCAGCAGACGAATGGGACAACTACAGTGTCTTTGATATTCATAGTACTTATTATTATTGGCAGTACTTGGTACTTAATATACTTGTCAACACAATGAGTGAATTGCATGTCATTTTTTTAGTCTTAAGATATTGGTGCTGGATTTAAATTATGAGGCCCACTCTCACTTTGATAAGTTTCATATAGAAAATGATAGAATATATCAAAACATGGGGACTTATTTTTAAAAAAAATCTATTGTGCCTACTACCATAATTAACAATAGGTGGATCACGTGATGATGGCTTCTAAAAATAGCACTCCTGTGTATTAGTTGTTAATTCGAATGTTAATTGTGTTTCTTTCGACTTTGGAACCTATCCAGAAGCAACAACAACAACAACAACAAAATTGTGTTCACATTTTTTGTAGGATCATTTAAATCAATAGATAGATGGAATTCTCAATTTTGATTTGTGGTTATGGATGTTATTCAATGTGTGCTTATATGCAGGTCTGATGCCCCAAGATCTTTTAGGCTCATTGTAGTAATGGAAATACTAAAACTATTGAAAAAAAAAACAAAACAAAAAAAAAAATCTACTCTCCATTGCAACAATGCCAAATCAAGCCCATAATTGTGCTTGGTTATCAGAACTGCAAAATATGCGCACGTCGATTTTACTTTTTTTTTTAAGAAAAGAATTAGAGTGCTTGCATATTTCTATAATAGTGAACTTTGAACTTTTATACTGTGATAATTTTACCTAAAATAAACGAATATAAAATAGCGGAAAAAAGCAACACACAACAAAGACAAGTACATCTTTATCAACGAGAAA
>NC_088366.1:50834199-50854292 GCF_034508935.2 Berghia stephanieae | reverse complement strand
AAATATATACACATATATATATAATATATATATATTATATACATATGGTGTGTGTGTGTGTGTGTGTGTTTTATCTATCTGGGAAGGTAGATATATATATATAATATATATTATATATTATTATATATATATATATATATATATATAGATGTAGATAAATAGATAGAAGATGGATAGATAGAGAGAGATGATTGAAAGATGGATAGACAGACAGACAGACATACAGATATATAGATTGATAGAAAGAGAGATGGATAGATTGATAGACAGATGGATAGATAGAAAGATGGATAGATAGAGAGAGAGATGGATTGAAAGATAGATAGATAGATAGATAGATAGATAGATAGATAGATAGATAGATAGATAGTAGATAGATGAGAGAGGATAGATAGATAGAAGATAGATAGATGGATAGACAGACAGACTAGACAGACGGACAAGATAGATAGCACCAAGGAGATGGAGCAGAATATCCTAGACTGGATTCAAGTCTGTGATTAGTTTTTGTCCATCAACTTCACCCTGTCCAATTATAGCATGTCCAGCCTGGCCCCTCAGGCTTACAAAAGAATGACAGGAACCCTGGACCTCCCCAACGTGAGGAGGGAAGAAAGAACAATCATCCCCAAACTATTTCGATGATCATCTCCCAAATTTGGTTTGTTTGGTGGCCTGGAATCTTATGCTGAAAAGGTGTAATTAATCCATGCCAGTCTCTCTAAGATAAGGCCAATGTTCGTGGATTCGGTTGTCGTTTGATGGTTTAATGTGTGATTAGTCTAACTTCTACGTCATGCACAAGACCGAAGGGCTAGAGCTCAGGTGGTCGCTGGTTCGGATAAGTAAGTAAGTAGTAATGTGTGATTAGTATTACAGAACATCTGTTATGATGGGGATAATAATATATTTAATTGCTTTACTTGTTTCAGAACATTGCTATTTGCTTTTATCTTGCCATCCGGAAGTATAAGGGACCACACACAAAACTCTATTTAACCATGGACTTTTTTTTATAGTCTGGATAATACAGTTTAGTGAGAATTACTCATAAACGCGGATGGCAAACACAAAAAAAAAAAAAAAAAACAAAAACAAAAAACATGAGTGACGTCAACTTCGATCTATCTAAAGATAACATAAAGATTAAAGATGACGTCACTCAGGTCTTTGTTATTGTTTGTTGCAATCCACCTTTATGAGTAATTCTCACTAAAACTATATTAACCAGACTATAAACGACCAAGATTGCACATAGTTATGTGTGTTGGTCCGTTATATTTCCGATGGCAACGTTTATAAGACAAGCGCACACAACGATATTATGGAGTCAAACATTGTATATGTTATGATTTGTATTATAAAATGAGCGAGAGAGAGCCGAGCGAGAGAGAGGAGAGGGCTAGAAAGTGTTGAGGGTAATAATAATAATAATAATAATAATAATAATAATAATAATAATAATAATAATAATAATAATAATAATAATAATAATAATAATAATATAATACTAATAATAATAATAATAATAATAATAATCATAATAATAATAATAATAATAATAATAATAATAATAATAATAATAATAATACTAAGACGAAGAAGAAGAAGAAGATGAAGAAGAAGAAGAAGAAGAAGAAGAAGAAGAAGAAGAAGAAGAAGAAGAAGAAGAAGAAGAAGAAGAAGAAGAAGAAGAAGAAGAAGAAGAAGAAGGAGGAGGAGGAGGAGGAGGAGGAGGAGGAGGAGGAGGAGAGAGAGAGAGAGAGAGAGAGAGAGAGAGAGAGAGAGAGAGAGAGAAATGTATTGAAAGGACGAATTTCCTACAAACGAAGAGAAAGGGAAATAACCCAATTATTTCTATAGAATGCGTTACCCAGTTCCACAAACACGACTATCTATGTATTATCTACATTATACTGCCGTACTCTGGAAAAAACACATAATTATAAATATGGCCAGAAAATCGTGTTTCAAATATCGATTGATTTTAATGACTTTCATCTTCGCCGAAGTCTTTTGACTTCATTTGTTCAAGATGTAGATCACCTTGTGCTCCACTGTCCTGTTACCAAGCTGAATGGAGGTTATGAAACCATTCACAAATGTGAAGATGAATTCAAGGCTTGGCTCGACGCGACAGATCTGAAAGTGTGACCCCACCATACGATACTACTACTTCATTTGTTGGTCAGTATCAGGCCATGATCGATTTACGAAAGCCACGGTTGAACCCGTGACCTCCAGAAGTCGGGGAGAGTGGTTCAAGATAGACACGATGCTTGAACTGTTTATTTTTTATTATTTTTTTTTTTTTTTTTGTGGAGTAGTGGATGACTTCGACTGTCGAGCTACCATCTCCCCCCGCCAAGCTGAGTTGTCGTACCAGTAGGTGCTGGTCGTGGGTTCAAGCCACAATCGCCGCGGATTTTTAAAATTGTCATTCTCTATCTATTATCTTCTAGAACTTTTCTACTCGCTTTGTTTCTTGTTATTACCAACAGCTCCACTCACTCACTTTTCTGAATCAATATTCACCCCCAAAATCGGAACAGACTCAAAGTCTCAATCGTCTCTATGTTCTATGGTTGTGTTGAGAATATTATGGCTATTAAGCTTAAATGCTGGCTAACAAACTTTGCAGCGTTTGAGTGTTGAACCCGTGAACTCAAGAAGTCGGGGATAGTGGATATTGCGCTATATAAAAGCTCAATTAAAAATAGAGCTACCCTCTCACGGCCAGGCCGAGTTGCCGTACCAGTAAGTCGTAGGTTCGAGCTCCTATCCTATCCTATCGCCGTGGAATATTTTATTCTCTATTGTCTTCTGGGATTTTCTACTTGGCTTCTTGTTCTAATCACACTGATACACCGACATCTATGAAGATGTTCAACATCCAATTGATCGTTTTAACAGCCACGTCTCCCATAATCGCCTCGAGGAACAAGGGAAATAATCCAAACTGCCGAAGAGATTACTTTTTGCGTAGAGAGTAGTGTCCCATGTTGAGTTGCCATGGTAAAGGCAGACATATTTTCCATGTAAACGATATTGGGTGGTGCTAACGAAGACCTGTGGGATTTAACCAGTTCACTGACGTAGGTACTCTGGAAAAAACACGTATTTAAAGATTTGGCCAGAAAACTCGTCCTTCAAATATCGATTGATTTAAGTGACCCTCGTCTTGGCAAAAACTCTCAAACCTGGGACTTCGCCAGATCTTCCTTAAACCCCAGGTTTGAGTGTTTGTGTCAAGACGTGGGATATTTAAATCGATAGATTTTTGAGGGACGAGATTTTTGGCCAAATTTTTAAATACATATTTCTTTTCCAGAGTAGTGTAGTTAAGTGGTTAAGGGGAGAGAATCTGGTGATCAAGCCATTCCTTTCCAGTCGCCTCTAGATATTATAACAAGAACGTCCATGCTACCGTACTCTGGAAAAAAATCATATTTGAAAATTTGGCCAGAAATCTCGTCTTTCAAATATCGATCGATCTAAATGACCTTCATCGTTGCAAAAACTTTCAAACCTGGTCTTCGCGAAGTCTTCCTTAAAGTCCCAGGTTTGGGAGTTTTTGCCAAAATGAGGGTCATTTAAATCGATCGATATTTGAAGGACGAGTTTTCTGGCCAAATTTTCAAATATGGCTTTTTCCAGAGTACGACAGCATGCAACTGTATCTCTTTAATGGCCAACATGTCTTCTATAAGCCATTTGGGATTTCAAGGCTTTTGCACTCAATCTTAGATACATTTTGTGTGCGACCTCGCGGTCTTGTGGTAAAAGAGAGATTTAGCAGACCGTACGTATCACGCATCACGACTATCGCGTCCCGTAGCTATCACATGACTTTCTTTCTTTCTTCTTCCAGCTTATTCCGCATTTTGCATGGTCACCTTAACCCTCTCCTTACCACCTACAGCAAAACCATCACATTTGTTACGACAAAATATACATTTTTTCTTATTCAGATTTATTTTGTACATCACAATGTTCTTTGTTTAATTAATAAGAACATAAAATAGTTTTGTAGAGAGATTGTTTGAGTTTTAAAAATCAATTTTTCTGCTGGGTAAGCCTGCCATTTTGGGAAAATACTGAAAGGATCGGGAAGGAGAGAGTTAATGAATGCAGCATCTCCATGTATCTCGGTTCAGCAGCATCATCATCTTCCTCCCAGTTTTAACATATCATCCTTTATTACCTTATCCCATCATCTAGTCTTTTGGGCGTCCCTTTTTCCTCTTTCCCGCTAATTGCAAGTCCTTCTCACCATCACATAACCATCACGCGTAAAACGCAAAAACCGCGTACCTTTGTGAAGAAAATAGGTATTAAAATTATCCCAACTATCGGGAACCTCTGTGGTGTAATGGTGGCACGTCTTACCGGTAATCAGAAGGTCTGAGGTTCGATCCCCAGTCGAGGTCGACTGATTATTTTTTGGGATGATTTTTTTTTCTTGTATTTTTTTCTTGCTTTGTCAGGCACCTTCCATACACACTTGTCCAGATCTTTATCTCATGACCATTCTCTTTATAGATAGAATGAAGTTGACGTCACTCGTCACTCGGGTCTTTGTTATTATTTTTTTGCCATCCACTTTCACTTACCTGTGTTATCCAGACTATAAAAGTATATGGTTAAACATAGTTTTGTGTGTTGGTCCATTATACTTCCGGGTGGCAATGTTGTGAACTTCTTAGCCAAACGCTTACTATCTATACGGAAACATGTGAATTACTCACAAACATGGATGGCAAAAAACAAAGACCTGAGTGACGTAATCTTCATTCTATCTATACCCCATACATGTTTTTACATTTCCATTTTGCTCTCTGTCTTTGTTCTGGATTGAGATTACTGGGGTTTTTTTTTCCCTGGTCCCGGCTAGGATCTTTAGCTCGGAAAGAGACAGTCAAATATATATTATCATTTGTTTTGAGAGATTGTATTTTTTCCTTGTAAATCATCTCTCTGTTATGCACTACGTGCGGCTATGTGGTCTAGTGGTATTCACTCGCTTTCGAATCGGAAGGACCTAGGTTCGAGACTCGCTCGGCGCATAGTTGAGTTCTTGGAAAAGGCTCTTTACTCACATGCTCTCATCGTACTCAACTATGCGACGCTCAGAGCGGGTCTTGAACCAGAGCCTTCCGATCCGAATGCGAGAGTCACTCCACTAGACCACATAGGCGCTGAAATGATCTAATAAAGTCACTTGCGTCGTAAAACCATTAAAAAAAAAAAAAACAAAAAAAAAAAGAAAAGAAAAAAGAGATTTTATATAGGGCAATATCCACTAACATGTGCTCAAAGCGCTTTACAAAGGGTCCCTGGTCAACAGCAACATTTAACATGTAGGACGGGACATGTCGCCTGTTAGGCGATATTACCATTTTTCGTACAAAACACTGCTGATAACAGCCAGATACTCATTTTACAACTGAGTATGGTGAGAGAATGTGAATAAAGAGCCTTTTCCTAGGACCCTATTATGCGCCGAGCTCGAGGCTCGAACCCAGGACCAAGACCTTTCGATTCAAAAGCGAGTGTCATACCACTAGACCACAAAGCCGCACAACAAAATCCGGTCTGAATCGATTGAACCGACGTGCATTTATTTGCAGGTCTGATGACCCAATTCCTTATGGGCTCATTGTTGTAATTAAATCTAAAAAAATAAAGGACGTAAAATATTGTCATTACAACAATGTTACAATCGGCCCATAAGTTGGTTTGGATGTCAGACCTGTATATATGTACATTCACGTCGGATTGAACACATTTAACATGTTAATATGGGTAATGTCATATTTTGTGTTCGAGAAGTGAAATCCACACACCATCAATACTCTTCAACAGTCGTAACGTCACTTCCAGGGACGGCTGGTAATAATGGGCAGGGTGGGCAAATACCAGCCTGTTTTTTCAAGTTATAAGCTGTATTACCATGTCCGAAATAATCTAGTTTAAATTAGATAATTTTAAAAGTTAGTACTTAAACTTGATACTTCGTACTGAAATCAATTTGTATGTATATTTGATAGATTGCGAATCACCATGCACCCCGTAATGCATAAACCAGGATACGCTCCTGTTCTTTTTTATCAGCCCCCCCCCCCCTTTCCCAACGACTCCACTCCGCCCACATCGTCATCTCATCGTCACGTCGCCTGACGGTGATTTTGCTGTCTGGCCTCTCTAGTTCTAGGTCGGGCTAATTCAAATGAGCCCACCTTATAAACCAGTGAGCACTAAATAGAGATTTTGGCAAACGAACTTTTTCTTCTTTATTGCCTTACTTGTGCTGGTACCATTGATGTAATAACATTGGGAAGGTTCCAGTATTGAATTAAATTTATCAATTTACTAATATTATATCAAGTTAGTATTAACTTGTGTTGTTTTAATATATTTGTTTATCCATTTAAATTATTTCTTTTTTTTTTTCTCGTTTTCTCTAGTGCTTCTCAAAATTCATTTATTTAAATTGTTGTCTTATTTGTTTGTTTTTTGTTTTTTTTTGTTTTTTTTTTTGTTTTTGTTTTTTAAACAAATTAATTTGTTCCTTTTTTTTAATTCTTAAAATAATTACCGCTGTATTTTTATTGCCAGACTAAATATTTTTGCAAAACAATGTATTTTCTATTGCATTCCCTCTAATAAAACACTTTTATTCAGAAGTCACGACTAAATAAATTATAAAATACAACCGCCATTTGGTTTACTCAACAATTGAATTAGTATACGAGAAATACTCTTCTGAGAAAGGAGAGAGTTGAATTCTAACTAAGTTATAGAGGAAATAAAGACGTTTAAAGGAAGGGTGGGCAGATTCCGTACTTGCCCGTCCTGAAGCTAATACATACATAAGATAGTTCGCGATGAAGAGGTGGGAAGCTAGGGTTGGTTGGGTAAGGAGTAAAGATAACACGGTCGTTATTGTTATAGTCTAACGAATGCATGAGGAGAGATTGGTAGCATTATTTTGTCTTAATTGTATTGTATGAATTATTGGCGAAAGCCTAAGATTAAGTAAACTTTGTTTTTATTTGTCTTTTTTTGACTATGGAACTGATACTTGTCATAGCAGACCTGCCTACTTGAAATAGGAAAATAAAAATCGTAGTTTCAGGGTTAATAAAATCGTAGCTATTTTAACTATCCTTTAAAAAAATCACCGGAATTTTCGTCTATTAAGGTATCAAATTTTTAAAAAACGAGAAAAACGGATTGGAAACGTAATAATGATGGTGATGGTGGTGGTGGTGGTAATAGTGATGGTGGTGGTAGTAATGATGATGGTAATATTATTATTGTTATTATTATTATTATTATTATTATTATTATTATTATTATTATTATTATTATTATTATTATTATTATTATTATTGTACGTATTGGTGGTATTACGATTGTTGTATTTTTTGTGGCTATTAATGGTATCAATTTATTGTTTGGTTGGTTCCATTTACCATTTTTTCCACTTTCATGTATGTTGTCATCAAATTGTATGATTTAATGGCGAAAGCCTAAATTTCATGTATGTTGTCATCAAATTGTATGATTTAATGGCGAAAGCCTAAGATTGAATAAACTTTGTAATCTCGTACGGTAATCATCATTGTCAACGACATCGTCGTTGCCATCATTATCATCATCATTAACAACAACAACAACATTAACAACAAGTACTACAATAGCAATAAAAACAATATCAACATCATCATATAATTTTCGTCATCGTCTCCACAACTATCATTCTAACCAACAGCACCACCAAAACCACCACCATAATTACATCCTCCCTCACCGTCTCCTCTTCCTCCTCCTCCTCCTCCTCCTCCTCCTCCTCCTCCACCACCACCACCACCGCTACCATTATTCCAACCACTACCACCACCGGCACAATCATTCTAACCACCAAGAGAGCAGTAAAAATGATGCAATTTGAGCTCTGAATGAAACTGGAGTCATATCGCGGTTGTTGCTTCTCGATGAAAACTTTAAAGTTACTACGTACTTCTGAAAATGTAACAGAAATATCAATCTCGCCGTTGAGGGATTAAAGCATCTCTTTAATTTTTCGAGTGAACGAAATAGACTTGTATTGTCAAGGTGTTGTCGCATTTTGTCTCGTCGCTTTATTTTTTTTTGTTGTATTCTCTTTCGTGATTCATTTTTGATTACGTTTGGAATAATTAAAATCTACTGGTATTGTCATTTCATTGTGAATGTGATTATTTGTGGTTGAAATATTTTATTTTTTTAAAGTTGAAAATATATATATATATATATATATATATATATATATATATATATATATATATATATATGACCGAATCATCTTTGCCCCACCACTATAAATAGGCTAGAACCGCCACTGGTCACTTCCTTCCTAATGGCGCATGGTAACTTAGTAACACTGGCTCTAAACTATCGGAACAATGGTGGACGCCCGTATGAATTATTTCTCCGGCGAGTATAAAGGGTATCCAGAGGAAAAAAAAACACATACATTTGATCATGTTTTGACTTTTACACATTCTGATCACAAGACATATGAAAAGTTCTAGCCGGCATGAAAAATAAAAAGTAATGATTTTCTTTGTTTAGAACCAAGATGGCCGCCGTGGCCAGGCGGCGTGACATCAGACTACTGAATCGTTTTGTATACCCTTGGGGACAGAGAGTAAATCTTCCTAACGTGTGTATAAACACACACACACAGACACACTTATACACACAGACACACGCGCGCGCATCCATACAGACAGACACCCAGTGATCCAGACATTTCCAATACGATTGAATCAGAAAGCCATTAAGATATAAAATTCCAATAAATCGATAAAATGGATTTTTAAAAAAAATATCCCCCCCCCCCCCAAAAAAAAAAAAACAAAGAACAATAGTATCGAAAAATAGCGTCCTTTTTATAGGGTATAAAAGGTAGCAAGTAATTGATATTGTGTGTTACACGCGCACGATTTTCCGTTATAATATTAATAATAATAATAATAATAATAATAATAATAATAATAATAATAATAATAATAATAATAATAATAATAATAATAAATGGCATTTATATAGCGCTTTACCCCGTTGTCACAGGCTCTAAGAGCTTTACAGTGATATAAAATAAAACATATTACAGTGAGACAAGTGTGAAGGAAACGTGATATGAATTCAATTTAACAACAACAAAATATGAAAATAATATTGCAACATTATGACATAAAAAGATAAAACTTTAAGCGAGATTTGAACGTTGTCAACGAATCCGAGCATCCCACGTGTGATGGGAGAGAGTTCCAAAAATGGGGCCGAAAATTGAAAAGACTGTTCACCTATTTTACGCAATGGCTTAGGTTTGACAAGGATTGATTGGTCATTGCTTGACCTCAAGTTTCTATTGGGGACATATATGTTTAGAAGGTCTTTAATATAGGAGGGACTGTTCGTGCTCAGAGATTTGTAGACAACAGTACAAATCTTATAGGCAACTCTTTTTTCCACATGAAGCCAATGTAACTCACGGAGAAGAAGAGTTGCTGACGGGTATTTTTTGTTATTGCGTACAATGAGCCTGGCTGCGTTATTTTGAAGTTTGCTAATTTTGTCTTTAGCTAAATTCGCCCAAAGGGAGTTACAATAGTCCAATTGAGATAAAACCAGGGAATTAATTAAAAGTTCTGTTATATGCTTCGGTATTAAATTACGAATTTTGCTTATTTTTTTCAGTTCTATGTACATAGATTGTATGGTGTTATTCACGTGGCTTGTCATGGAAAGATCTTTATCGATGATGACGCCAAGGTTTTTTGCTTTATTTGAAAATTCTATTGTGCTATTTCCGAGAGTAATAGGTGATTTATTTGCCTGTTTAAGGATACTCGGCCTTCCACACATTAAAATCTCAGTTTTATTATCATTTAATTTTAACTTATTGTGGTACATCCAAGATTTAATCTCATTAAAACAGCTCGTAATTCGTTGTATTAAGAACTGTAAATTACTAAGGGGTGCTGAATCATATATTTGCGTATCATCTGCATAAAAATGATAACTCAGATTGAATCTGGATATCACACGAGAAAGGGGCTGCATATATACAGTAAAAAGGACAGGGCCAAGAACAGAGCCTTGTGGCACTCCAAAATTTAGTAAAACTTGTTCTGACTGAACACCATTCACCACGACAGTCTGCCATCGATCCTGTAAATATGATGTAAACCATTTAAGGGCAATTCCTTTTATGCCGAACGTATTTTCTAGTCTTCTTAACAAAATGTCATGGTCAATGGTGTCAAAGGCAGCTGAAAGATCTAAAAGGCATACTACATTGATATTGTTAGCATCAGCATTACATAACAAGTCATTAAAGATTTTAAGAAGCGCCGTTTCAGTACTGTGTTGATGTTTGTAGGCTGACTGAAAGGGTTGTTCCAAACTGTTGTTCTTAAGATGAGATGTTAATTGTGTAAGAACTACCTTCTCCAAAAGTTTTGACAAAAAGGTAAATTTGATACAGGACGATAATTGTTTAATACCAGCGAATCCATGAATGTGTTGGCTCTGACGTTTCATAAATAAATCATATTTTGTAGTCAATATAAAACAAATTCCCTTCATTGATCCCTACGAGTAAATTTGTCTTTAGGGTCTATTCCAAGGGAAGACTGGAATAACCCAGGCATCAGCCGTAGTGCAGCGCCGCAAAGTGAGCTAGGGCGAGATGACCTGCTCAATCCACACAGCGAGGTGGGTAGTCGAACTCGGTACCTTTTGGGTACGAAGCAAAGACCGTACGCTGATGTCAAGTTCACCAGAGTACAATAAAAGGTTGTGGCTTTTGGTCTCTGTCTCTGTCTCTGCCTCTCTCTCTTTCTCTCTCTCTCTCTCTCTCTCTCTCTCTCTCTTTCTTTCTCTCTCTCTATGTCTCTGTCGCTCTCTGTGTGTGTGTCTCTGTCTCTCTCTGACGCTCTCTTTCTCTCTGTCTCCTTCTCTCTGACGCTCTCTTTCTCTCTCTCTCTCTCTCTCTCTCTCTAAGGGTCGCTCTCTCTGTTTCTCTGTCTATATCTCTCTCTCTTTCTTTATGTCTGTCTCTCTCTATCTTTCTCTCTTTCTATATCTCTCTCTGTCTCTCTCTATTTCTGTCAATATGTCCCTCTGTCTCTCTTTCTGTGTCTCTCTATATCTCTTTCCCTCAATGTATATCTCTATCGCTCTCTGTTTCTCTTTCTCTCAATCTCTACTTCTAACTCTTTGTCTCTCAATCTCCCCCCCCCCCTCTCTCTCTCTCTTTCTTTCTCTCTCTTTCTCTCTCTCTCTCTCTCTCTCTCTCTCTCTCTCTCTCTCCCCCTCTACCTCTATCTAAATCTCTTTCTCTCAACATATCTATCCCTTTACCTCTCTCCATCACTATTTCACACTATATATACTAACCTATCTCTCTATCTTTCCTTCTCTAACAATCCTCTCTATCTCTCATATATCTACACACATTCAAAGCACACACACACATAGAAACCAACACACACAAACACAGACAGACACAAACACACACACACACACACACACACACACACACACACACAAACCCGCCCAATAAATTGGTCTTCAAAAATAAGTCCATTACTCTATTCCTTGTATTATTCTCCAAAAAAAAAAAAAAAAAAAGAAAACTTCTAATCAAACTCAGAGCCAATAAGTTACAGTTTACTACAATCAATCAGATTTTCATTCTTACAATTCCCACCGAAAATCTCATAAAGCTGCCCACTATGGTGTTTACACATAGTCATCGCAATCTTAAATAACTGGAAAATCGGAGATTGAAGATTGATTTCACGCCACACCCATGATTTGAAATAGAAAGATTTAACGCTTTCTTCAAATTTGATGTTTATCTTTAATTTTCATCGACTCTCCTCTCTCTCTCTCTCTCTCTCTCTCTCTCTCTCTCTCTCTCTCTCTCTATCTATCTATCTATCTATCTATCTATCTCTCTATTTCTCTCCATATCTCTCTCTCCTCTCTCTCTCCCTCCCTCCCTCCTCGCTCTCTCTCTCTCTCTCTCTCTATCTATCTATCTCTCTATTTCTCTCCATATCTCTATCTCTCTCCTCTCTCTCTCCATCCCTCCCCCCTCTCTCTCTCCCTCTCTCTCTCTCTCTCTCTCCCCCCCCCCTCTAATTATACATTTCTGTGACGTTTGCATTAGTAATACTCCAATAATGTTATTGGCAAAAACAAAAACAAAACAAAAAACAAAAGAACAAAAAAAAAAAAAATAAAAGAAAACAATAGTTTTTTTTTTTTTAATATCGGTTTCGATCTGTTAATGTAAAACAAATTTTTAAAAAAGAAAACAAAACAAAAAACAAAAAAATTCAAAAGTAAACTAAAAAGAAACAAACAAAAACAACTGGCGATATAGCTCTAATAGAAGTTGAAGAAATAGTTTTTCTAAGGTTCCAAAAAAAAAAACAAAAAAAAGAAAATAAGGTTTGGGCAGCGTATCAACGTTGTTCACACTTTTTCGACTTATTAAAAAAATATAACTTATTTCATTTTGATGCTAGATCATCAATTTTCGGTTCAATTTCTTTCATTATTTAACACAGAGAAACTGAAGGAAGCGACTTTTCTCTTTATTATTATTTTCTAAATAACTTTGATTTCAAATATGTTTTTATGGCGATTGTGACAGAAACGACTTTAAGGCAAAAACTCAAATATACTTTTTAGACTCCAGAGTTTTTCTCAACAAAGTTAACGGTTATGTTCTCAACCTTCAACAATTGACGAACGACGAGGAAGAAAACCAAGTTCTATCCTCAGTTTTCTTTCTCGTGTTTGGTCGATCGTTGTAGGTTGGGAATGTAACCGTTAACTTTCTAATATCGCTTAGAAACGGCGGGTTACATAATTTCATATTTCAATTCCTTTTCTTTTTTTTATTTTTTATATTTTTCGTATTTTTTATTTACAACGCAAATCCGATTTTATCCAATTCATTTCTGAAACAGAAAATGGCGAAGGAAAAATTTTCCTCCGGCTAATATTCATCCAGGGGATTTCAGCAGTGGAATAACATTATCATAATAATATTGATCCCAAAAGGCCAAACCAGGTCTTTTATTTGTGTTGTTCTTTCCTGGTATCTACCCGCCTTGGGCTAGACAAGCGGATACAAAAGGGAAGAGGCCAGATTTAAGGGAAGGCTTTGCGTGTTTTTGACAGCTTTGCTTTGTTACAAGTCTTGAGAACTTCACGCCAGCACAATGCGAGAGTTCTACGTGTACAGGGTTTGTAAACAATAATTAAGAAATAAGGTGAAATCACCACGCTTGCTTGTTTTGGGGCTGGTTTCAATATCAATAACAGAGTGAGAAGAAGGTGAAGAGGGGAGGGGGGGGGGGGGTTGGGTTGGGTGTCTGGAAATGATCTGGGGAAGAAATTGATTTTGGTTGTAAAGATATATGGACAGACTTTTTGGAGTTCTGGTAGTTTATCGCTCACTGTTCTGGCGAGGAGACGAGAGTTGGTCGGTTCATTGTTTTTTTTTTTGTTTGTTTTTTTTTAATATATATTTTTATATTCTGTACAACCGGATCTGTTTTGTGTTTCGGAGTGGTGATCTTGTTGTTTTTTCTTTGTATTCGATTACCCAAACAGAATGGAATTAGAATAAATTATGTATGTGACTTGTGTAAGGGCAGCTGAATTCGGATCGACCGGTTGTCGTAATCGTAATCGCATTTGAACAAGAGGGGGAGTCTAGTGCTAGAAGTATTCAAGTCACAGGAAGTTTGTTTTGAGGAATTGGAGGTTAAAGCTTTGATTTGGCTATAAGGAGTGGGTATATGGGCGGCTATGTGGTCTTGTGGTATGACACTCGCTTTCGGATCGGAAGGTCCTGGGTTCGAGCCTCGCGCTCGGCGCATAGTTGAGTCCTTGGAAAAGGCTCTTTACTCACTTTCTCTCACCGTACTCAGGTGTAAAATGAGTACCTGGCCATTAACAGCGTTGTCTTTGTCCGAAAAATGGTAATATCGCCTAACAGGCGGCATGTCCCGTCCTACATGTTAAATGTTGCTGTTGACCAGGGACCCCTTGTAAAGCGCTTTGAGCACATTATTGGATATTGCGCAAAATAAAGCTTAATAAAGCTCAAAGCTCATATACAAAAATAACATTGTAGAATTGAGATAGGGGTCTTGGAGTGCGTTCATTATAAAATCAAACTAATCTGTGTGTGAACTAAAATGCGATTACTTTAACTGTAAAACGAATTAGGTGAAAAATCACAAAAAATATGACTTAAGCACTTTTAATTCTAGATCTTGAAATGGGAAAGGAAAGAGGAGAGGAACATAGAAGAGATGGGGGGCTGGGGTGGGGTGTTGGGGGGGGGGGGGGGGGGGGGGGGGGGTTGTGTTGGATAATTCGGTGCAATTTGATTTTAAGGCAATTGGTTCGGGAATTGCTTTGATTTTGCGTAATGAGGTACTGGAGAGAGGAGGGGGGGGGGGGGGGGGGATGGTGGAAGAGGGGAAGTTGGGGTGGAAGGGAATTGGTAAAAGAAACAAACAGAGCATTCATATAGCGCGATATCTACTAAACGTGCTCAAAGCGCATTACAAAGGGCATCTTACCAACAGAAAAAATATCATATAGGACCAGACAATACGCGTGTCGGGGGATATTACAATTTATTTTTTTCGGACAGGGACAAAGCTTTTAACGGTCAGGTGTTCATTTTAAAACCGAGTAAATGAGAGAACGTGAGTAAAGAGATTTTTAAAAGGACTCAACGTTGCACTTCTCAAATGGGCTCGATCCCTGGACCTTTCAGTCCGAATGCGAGTGCCTAACCCCTAGACCATATGTGACGGTATTATGTCTCGAAACGGTATGATGTCGGAATGAATTGGACCCCGGAAAGTGACTTTAGAATTACATTGATAGTAAATACCAATTTTTGAGCTTTTGCATTGTGAGAAATCGTCTTAATTCTGCAACATAACAAATCGGAACAAACCCCAAGTTTCATGTTTTTGTCAATAAATTCAATTTTTTGCACCCAAGTCATCCCGACATAATACCGTTTAGAGACGGTGAGTCACACATAGCCCCATTAGCTTTCGGACTCCTCAGAGGAAAATAGAAATCTCGGATATAATGAAAGCTGATTTATTTTCGAGTTGCAAATGGTGTAGTTGTCATGATTTTGGTCAGGGAAGTTTTTTTCCTTGCACAATAGTCTCGAGTTGAAACTCTGCGGGCACCAGGAGAAAAACAATGAAACTTGGATCGCTAAGATCAAATGGTGTGCTGCGTATGACAGATGTACCCTCTAAGTCTTTGTGTTACAACAAATCCTTCAGAGTCATTGCGCCTAGGTTGTGGAATTCCCTTTAAATTGAGCTTTTATATAGCGCAATATCCACTAAAAGTGCTCAAAGTGCTTTACAAGGGGTCTCTGGCCAACAGCGACATGCAACATGTAAGACTGGACATGACGCCTTTTAGGTGATATAAATTTATTTTTTTCCGACAGAGACAACGCTGTCAACGGCCAAGCACTCATTTTACACCTGAGTACGGTGAGAGAATTTGAGTAAAGAGCCTTTTCCAAGGACTCAACTATGCCCGAGCGAGGCTCGAACCCAGGACCTTCCGATCCGAAAGGGAGTGTCATACCACTAGACCACATAGCCGCACAAATGTTACAACAAATCCTTCAGAGTGATTGGGCCTAGGTTGTGGAATTCCCTTTCACATAATACCAAAAACAGTGAAAATATAGATACTTTTAAAGAGAAATTGAAAACCGAATTATTTAGAAGAGCTTATTTGGACAATTAACTCACTCAATCCTAACACCGACTATATCCGTTGTTTACCCGAGTTACTTTTACCCCATGCCTGGTTATTACATTTTTCTAATACAAATTAAAGGCGTAATATCAAATCTAATATTCTTAATTTCACATGTTAATGGTAGTTGAATAAAACTATCTATGTACATGCTCATTTTTAATATATGTTTTTTCCAATGTTGAAAAGTAGAAAAATTTTCTAGGATTGAGTGAGTTAATATGTTTTATGTTTTAATTTAGGGTAGATGGTTAGTAATGTGTATGTAAAGAGTTTGTGTTTGTGGATGCGGAGAAGTTTCCGTATGTGGGTTTGAGTGTACGGGTGTATGTGTGTAAGCGTGTTAGTGTGTATGCTAGTTTATAGATAGAATGCGCTTGGCCAAGGAGTTCACAACATTGCCATCCGGAAGTATAACGGACCAACACACAAACTCTGTGTAACCATGACCTTTTATAGTCTGGTTAATACAGTTTAGTGAGAACAACTCACGAACGCGGATGGCAAAAACAATAACAAAGGCTGAGTGACGTCATCTGCATACTATCTATATCATAGATAGTATGCGCTTGGCTAAGAAGCTCATAACATTGCCATCCGGAAGTATAACGGATCAACAAACAAAACTGTGTGTATCCATGAACGTTTATAGCCAGGTTAATACAGTTCTATGAGCATTACTCATAAACGCGGATGGCAAAAAAAAACCAATAACAAAGACCTGAGTGACGTCATCTTCGAACTATCTATAGTCTGAGTGATTGTTAAGAGCCATAGAGCATTTGTCAGGGGATTACTGGACGCTATAGATAGAATGCGCTTGGCCAAGGAGTTCACAACATTGCCATCCGGAAGTATAACGGACCAACACACAAACTCTGTGTAACCATGAACTTTTATAGTCTGGTTAATACAGTTTAGTGAGAACAACTCACAAACGCGGATGGCAAAAACAATAACAAAGGCCTGAGTGACGTCATCTGCATACTATCTATATTACGGCATTATAAGCGCCATCCTAAGATTCTGTCGCCAACGAATTCCCTGAAGGAATATATATTATGGAAACTTCTCCGCATACATAAACTCTTTTTTTACACATTACTAAACTTCTACCCTAAATTAAAACATGTAGCATATTAAGCGGCTATGTGGTCTAGTGGGATTACACTCGCTTTCCGATCGGAAGGTCCTGGGTTCGAGCCTCGCTCGGCGCATAGTTGAGTCCTGGGAAAAGGCTCTTCACTGACATCCTCTCACAATACCTGGTCGTTAACAGCGTTGTCTTTATCAGAAAGCAATCGTAATATCGCCTAACAGGCGTCATGTTACATGTTAAGTGTTGCTGTTGGCCAGGGGCCCCTTGTAAAGAGCTTTAATTTGAGCAAGTTTAGTCAATATTGCGCTATATAAATGCTCAATTTTAAGGTCTGGCGTCACAATTTCTCTGCCCTATTGCCTTTGAATCAATACTGACCACAACATTTTTGTTTGTGGCCAGTGTGTGGTCCATTTTGAGTGTGGATGACCACAGGGAAAAATATGTTTTGGTGAAAATACAAACATCCGGGACATCATCTGAAAAATACAGAATGCTGAATAATTAAATTGAGGCCCTCCGCGTAGATTTAAAATAGACATTAGTTTTGGTGGAATTCTATGGGGAATGACGGCGGTGAAGGAAACCAGTTTGTGGGAGGTGGTGGGTAGGAAAGGGGGTGGGGGTTGAGGGGAGATGTAGAAATGAGAAGGGTTGGGATACGTGGTTGGTCTCTGTGTGTGTGTGTGTGTGTGTGTGTGTGTTTGTGTGTGTGTGTGTGTGTGTGAGTGTGTGTTGTTGGTGTTGTTGTTGTAGGTACACAACCATACGACTAAAAAACCTAATTACTCCCCAAAAAAAAAAAAAGATGTAATGAAATATAGTTCGGATGTCGTGGCCGGATTTGTGTCTGGGGATTTCGTTTGGATTTTGGAATGGTGCAATTATTTTGATGGGGGGAAGGGGGGGGGGGAGGAAGAATGTAATATGACAGAAAGAGAGAGCGGGAGGGGGGGGGGGCGGTTGAGAGGGGCAGGGGGAGGTGTGGTGGTAAACCAAGGAATAATATATTATGACTGTTGAGTGCGGAGGGATGAGTATGAATGAATGAATACGTTTGAAGGGGCGGGGGGGGGGGGGGGTTAGGGGGGGGGGCAGGGGGTGGGAGAGTGAAGACAAGACAAGACCAAAAAAAGAATTAAAAAATACATGGGCTATTTCCGTGGGGAGAGAGGAGACATCTCCATTACAATGTGGTCGTTGTGAGGACAGCGAGTTGCTTGCCGTTTGTGTCGGTAATCTCTTTATTATTAAGCCCGGTGTCCACGGTGGCTCAGTTTGATGGTAATAATGTTCATATTTCTGGGCTTTTGGTAATGTTCATATTTCTGGGTTTTCTCGATATTCATATTTATGTGTATTCTTGAATACAGTGATTTTTTGATTATCATCGAATCCTTACACAGCGAGGAGCGTAAGTGAGTCAGTGAGTGAATGAATGAGTGAGTGAGTTAGTGAGTTAGTGAGCAAATTCGATTGAATATCGTGTTTTCTTCTTGGACAAATTATGATTATTATTAATAAATAAACTTTGTGATTCGACTAGTACTTTATCGGCGAGTGTTATTAGTGGGTTTTATGGGTAACTACACTTTTTTATGGTGGCGGTTTATGGATGTGTGGTATGAGATGAGAACATACAGGATGACTATTTTTTGGCCTGATCTATATCTATATATATATATATATATATATATATATATATATACATACATATATATATATATATATATATATATATATATATATATATATATTGATCTGATTCGTTGATTGGATGAAATAGATTTTTGAAGTCAGCAGACGACTGGGACTACAGTGTCTTTAATATTCACAGTACTTATTATTATTAGTAGTAGTACTTGGTACTTAATATACTTGTATCGTCAACACAATGAGTGACTTGCATGTTATTTTTTTTAGTCTTAAGACATTGGTGCTGGATTTAAATTATGAGGCCTACTTTCACTTTGATTTTTTTCACATAGAAAATGATAGAATATATCAAAACATGGGGACTTATTTTTAAAAAAAAAGCTATTGTGCCTACTATCATAATTAACAATAGGTGGATCACGTGATGATGGATTCTAAAAATAGCACTCCTGTGTATTCGTTGTTAATTCGAATGTTAATTGTGTTTCTTTCGACTTTAGAACCTATCCAGAAGCAACAACAACAACAACAACAAAATTGTGCTCACTTTTTTTGTAGGATCATTTAAATCAATAGATAGATAGAATTCTCAATTTTGATTTGTGGTTATGGATGTTATTCAATGTGTGCTTATATGCAGGTCTGATGCCCCAAGATCTTTTAGGCTCATTGTAGTAATGGAAATACTAAAACTATCAAACCCCCCCCCCCCCAAAAAAAAAAAAAAAAAAAAAAAAAAAAAAAAAAAAAAAAAAACATCTACTCTCCATTGCAACAATGCCAAATCAAGCCCATAATTGTGCTTGGTTATCAGAACTGCAAAATATGCGCACGTCGATTTTACTTTCTTTTTTTTTTTTTTAAAGAAAAGAATTAGAGTGCTTGCATATTTTCTATAATACGTGAACTTTGAACTTTTATACTGTGATAAGATTTGACCTAAAATATCGAATATAAAATAGCGGAAAAAAGCAACACACAACAAAGACAAGTATCTATCATTTATCATTCAAGAAATCAATTCTCAACGTGTTGCTAATTCATATTTCACAGGAACACAAACGCCTGCCTCAATAATTAATCAATTAATTACCTGCCAAACTGTTGAAAGACACGTATTAAAAAAAAATTGGCCAGAAAACTTGTTCTTCAAAAAAATAGATCGATTTTAATGACACTCATCTTGGCAATAACTTTCAAACCTGGGACCACGCGGAGCTCCCAGTTTTGAGAGTGTTTGCCAATATGAGGGTCATTTAAATCGATCGATAAATTGAAGGACGAGTTTTCTGGCTAAATTTTTGAACAATTTATCCCTTAAGAGTACGGCAGTTAACTGGTTAACCCTCTCCATACCAACAATAGGAAAGTCGTCACATTCGTTACGATGAAACTGACAATTTTCTCATTCTGATTACTCTTGTACATCACAAAATGTAAAGAA